>NC_087202.1:47441021-47463521 GCF_015104395.2 Macrobrachium nipponense | reverse complement strand
AATTGTTAATGGTTAAAAGGGAGGGCGTGTTATTCTAATAATAAAAACATCTATTCAGAAGGCTATAGTCATCAAAGCTAAGAGTGTTACAAGGATAATAATGATAATTGTATTGGTTATATAAGATAATGTTCATAAATATGCAATATGGAAAAGTGATAAACTACTCCCATAACGATACTAGATTAACGAACAATGCATTACGAGACAACAGAATCAGAAGATTATTTTTACTCATGAAAATTACAGGTGACGATGCTTTTACAAAAACAGGGTCAGATAATTATCGCTAACTGAAAAAATGGCTACAGAAGGACTTTCATTCTAAAAACAGACACATGGTGATGGTCACTGAGCTTAATACTGAGCTCCTTAGATTACAGAGAAGGAGAAAACAAGAGCCATATATCTTTGAAAATGCTCGTTGCTTAAAATCTAAAAAGTGTTTCCCCAAGAAGAGAGCCTTCTGAGAAACTATCTGTAAATCGAACATCATTTCCCACAAATGATTTTCTGAGTATTTTCTCATTTGAATGTTTTGCAAAAGTTTTGGTCATTGTGAGTCTTTTCAATGCCCTGCTCCTAATGAATAATTTCCTGGAAAGATAATGACGGATGGGGATAAGAGATTTTTCCCAGAATTCTCAATGCGAAGAGACATCTTCGTTTTCCTAATGATGTTACCCAACTAATTTTCACGACAAGCGCAAGTGAAGACAAGGAGAAACACATGTATGTATGCATGTATGTATATACATATTTGCAAGCGTACACTAATACGTATATATATATATAGATATATATATAGTATTAATATTATATATATATAATAGAATATATATATATATATATAGATATATATATATTATTATATACATATTATATTAATATTATATACATATATATATTATATATTATATTATTTAATATACACACACACACACCATTCATACATATAACACCCAACATACCATAATGCCATACCATACCATACATACATACATACATAACAATTATACATAAACATAATATATATATATTATAGAATAATTTAATATATATAATCATTCGAATTTATATAATAAATATAATAATCATTAAGCTACAAATGTCCTCTATTATTCAATTCGCTCTACCTCGGAATTAATATAATTTCATATATGTTAACCGAAGGGGATTTTTTTTTAGTTAATAATAATTTCGACCTCTCGCGGGTTCGAACAACCGCACAGAGGAGAAATCAAGATTTCTGTGTCGTTACCGACCAGGCCAACAAGTGAGGTAGAGAGAATTGGATATTTAAGGAGCGAATTTGTAGCTTAATGCATATACGTATATGAATCACGGTGATGTGATAAAAATTCATATATATATATATATATATATATATATATATATATATATATATATATATATATATATATATAACATATATATATATATATATATATATATATATATATATATATATATATATATATTGTGTTATCTGGAAGCTCTTAGTCTCAACTGGCACGTCAGCGGTGGATGCTGAGTTCAGTCGCTCAACTTTTGGATGAAGCAGGAGAGTTGTTCGGCAGTGGCATCCATGTCTGAGCAGCCCTTTTTAGGATCCACTCTGCTCACCCTGAATGGGGAAGGGGCTAGAAAAGGTGCCCTAAACATAGTCGGCTTCAAACCTGCCTGCATGGAAAACTGCATCCAGGGGGCCACACCACTTTGTGGTCGAAGAACTATACAACTTAAATTTGGAACATGGAATATACTAAAACTACTTGATTAAAATGAAAACATTTCCGAATGCAGAACTGCCTTTGTTGCTAGGGAGCTCCATAGACTTAATTTAGATATAGTGGCACTTTCTGAGACTCTTATCGCCGGTGAGGGACAACTGTATCAAGGTGGTGGCTACATATTCTTCTGGAAGGGACAGGAACCTGGAATACCAAGACAGCATGGTGTAGGTTTTGCTGTAAAAAATTGCATGCTTTTCAGTTTAACAGAGTAGCCAAGTGGCATAAATGAATGCCTAATGACACTCAGACTAATTCTAGAGGGAAATAAACATGCCGCAGTGATCAGTGCTTGCGCTCCAACCCTTCTTACAGAGGATAAACAAAAGAATTATTTTATGCCACTTTAGACACAGCTCTCACAGCTATCCCAAATGAAGACAAAGTTATTCTTTTAGGTGACTTTAATGCCAGAGTAGGACGATACAGTGACATCTGGAGAGGTACCATTGGAAAAGAGGGTGTTGGCAAAATTAATGCAAATGGAACACTCCTACTCCTGAAGTGTGTAGAACATGATCTGATTGTAACTAATACTCTTTTAGGCAGAAAAATAAGCTTAAAACCACCTGGCAACATCCAAGATCTAAACATTGGCATCTCTTAGATTACATTATAGTAAGATCTCGTGATCAAAAGGATGTATTACTTACAAGATCCGATTACTGATGGACTGACCACCACTTGGTATACTCTTGTATTAGGATGAAGATATTGACTAAAAAGAGAAACGTGCATGCCCTAAAGCGACTGAAGTTTAACGTTGATTCACTTAAGAACGACTCAAATAAGCTTGAACTTCAGCGGTGTCTCGCTAATAAACTAGAACAGGAATATCCACCCAATATTGTTTATCACTGGAGTAAATTTAAGGATTCCATAATCAGTGCATGTAAAGAATCAGTTGGTCTGAAGAAATATGAACATCAAGATTGGTTTGATCAGAATGATGCAGCTATCCAAGATCTTATTCAAAAGGCCAGAAAATATCTGTTTGAACATCTGAATGACCCAAAGTCTGAAACAAAAAAGAAAATACACCGCACAGCAAAAGCCCAGATACAAAATGCCACAAGGGAAATGAAAAACAATTGGTTGACAGACAAAGCAAATGAGCTCCAATCCTTCTTTGACAGAAATGACATGAGAAGCCTTTTCAGTGGAATGAAAGCTATATTTGGGCCAAGTTCCCAAGGGCTAGCACCCTTACGTAGTCAAGATGGCACTCGACTCCTTAAAAACAATAATGAAATCCTGTCTCATTGGAAAGAACATTTTAAAGAACTACTTAATAGAGACCCCGTGATAGACGAGGATGTACTACAACAACTCCCTCGTCTCCCACTGGATATGATACTTGCAGTGGTACCAACTCTAGAGGAAGTGGAGTTGGCTATCTTCTCTATGAAGAACAACAAAGCTGCGGGACCCAACAACATTCCTGCCGAAATACATAAATATTGAGGACCAACCTTACATCGTCAACTTCACCAACTAATTGAAAAAATCCGGATGCATGAGGAAATTCCAAATGACCTCATAGATGGAATTATCAACGCAATGTATTAGAAAAAAGGGGACCGATCAGTTTGTGGAAATTACAGAGGAATTACCCTCCTGTCAGTAGCTGGAAAGGTCTTAGCAACAATTCTTACAACAAGACTAACACCTCTAGCTGAGAAGATCCTACCCGAGTCTCACTGTGGTTTCAGACCTGCTCATGGTACAACTGGCATGGTTTTCTTGGCGAGGCAGCTACCAGAAAAATGTCGAGAACAACAAAAACCTCTTTACATGGGATTCATTGACCTGACTCAAGCTTTTGACACTGTCAAGCGTGAGCTGCTCTGGGAGATACTATCTAGATATGGATGCCCAACAAAATTCATAAAGATCCTGAGGCTACTGCATGATAATACGTCGGTGACTGTAATGGCTAATGGTAGCCTTACTGAACCTTTCAAAGTTAAGTCAGGCGTAAAACAGGGTTGTGTCGCTGCTCCTACCTTGTTTTCCATATTTATAACTGTTGTTTTGCACCTCACTCGAGATAAATTGCCTCCAGGTATCTCCATCAATTACAGAAAAGACGGAGGAATATTCAATCCCAACCGGCTAAAGGTAAGAACAAAAGTCAATGTTACTGCTATTGTTGAGCTTCAGTATGCAGACGACAACGCTGTCTGTGCTCAAACTGAAAATGATCTGCAAATTATACTGAATGCATTTGCAAATGCTTACTCTCGTCTTGGACTTTCCATCAACATCAGAAAAACCCAAGTATTATATCAGCCACCCCAAACTGAAGCCATAAGAGTTGCACCTACTATAGAAATTAATGGAGAAGCTCTAGAAACTGTAGACCGCTTCCCATACCTGGGCAGTCATCTATCTTCAAATGCCAATATAGATGATGAAGTTCAATATCGTCTAAGATGTGCTAACTCAGTTTTTGGAAAACTACGCAAAAAATTTTTTGATGATCTTGACTTGCGTGTTAACATATCAGGCAATAGTCCTACCTACCCTTCTTTACGGTTCCGAAACCTGGAGAACTTACTGACGCCGTGTTATAGCCCTAGAGAAATTCCATCAGTGGAAAGACCGCTGCACTTATGTAAGTGTTCTTGAAGAGGCAGACTTCCTCAGTATTGAGGCCATTATGATAAAAAGCCAGTTGAGATGGACAGGGCATGTTGCCACATGTTGTCAGAATGGCAGACAGCCGCCTTCCTAAGCAGCTCTTTTAATCAGAGCTAAGTGACGGGACTCGAAATGTTGGCAAACCAAGGAAGAGATTCAAAGACAGCTTAAAAGACAACTTAAAACTCTGTAACATTAACTATAAAACATGGAAGATCGATGCAGTGGAGCGATCTGCTTGGAGAGTTAAAGTGAAAGATGGAATTAAAAATTATGAAGAGAACAGAAAGCATCATCTGGAGAACCGTAGAGCTGCAAGACAAGCTCGTCAGGTCCATCCACAGCCTCCACTCTCAAACAACAAATGCCCAAATTGTGACAGAGCATGTAGCTCGAGAATTGGTCTCATTAGCCACATAAGAACCCATCAATAACGACATCCCAGAGCATTCAAACTCGAATCGAGTGATAGCCATGATATATATATATATATACATAATATATATATATATATATATATATATACATATATTTATAAATGTATATTATATTTATATAGGATATATATAATAAATATATATATATATATATATATATATATATATATATATAGTGTGTGTGGTGTGTGTGTGTGTGTGTGTGTGTGTGTGTGTGTGTGTGTGTGTGCGCGCGTGTGTGTCTGTTGATGAATACCGTACTTGAACCATTTCCCTTAACAAGGAGTGAGTACAGAAATAGAAAATTACAAGCAGTTTCTGTCACTTAAATTGTGGATGAACCTATTTAGTGTGCGGAAGACTTCGACAATATTAACCGCTTCACAAACCTACCGACTCCGATACAAGCTTTGCACCGTTTAACCTTATCTAGCTTGCATTCCTAGACATTTTCCTAAACATTAACGTTTTCCTTTCCAAGGCCCATTTTAATCCATTTATCTACGTAGATCTCTCTAGACTTTCTCTCCTCCTACCTCCTAACCCTCCCAAGGAATCCACAGTGTTATATCAGAGTGCAATCTTCCAAAACAAGTAAAATGTACTCCGGAGTTTCTTCAGCACAATTGGGTTTTCAGTACAGCGTATAATGCTCTATGACACTCTCAGCTACCGGCCGTTGGTTGCCTGTATACAGGCACCTATAGCGGTGCCAGACGCACGTTCATGGCTAACTTTAACCTTTTAAAAAATAGAAACTACTGAAGCTAGAGGGATGCAATCTGGTATGTTTGATGATTGGAGGATGGAGGATCAACCTATGATCAACATACAAATTTGCACGCCTCTAACCTCAGTAGTTTTTATAAGATCTGAGGGCGGACAGACAAATAATTATCTCAATAGTTTTCTTTTACAGAAAATTAAGACTAATCCAAGATCGTGAATGGAAACACTTGGACGACGACCAAATTTATCCTCTGTGGACAACGATTCGACAGTCATGTACATATGCAAAATAAACAAATTTCTCTTTAAAATCCTTAAGGTGGATGTCATCAACCTTTTATATATTGCCTTCAACGTGTGAATGTAATAACTAAAAAGATAAAAGTCACTAACAATTACAAAGGCACCCAAAGACAAAAGATTGGAGAATACCTTAGCAAAGATGCAAGCAACTTGTTCCTTCCACCTACTTTTACAACGTATTTCAGTATCAAAAGAGAGAGAGAGAGAGAGAGAGAGAGAGAGAGAGAGAGAGAGAGAGAGAGAGAAGAGAGAGAGAATTTTGATTTAGTCTTATTAAGAGAACGCTTCCCAACCCAATGGTGAAAGGATTAATTCAAAGAATTATATCAGACTGATAATGATCGTAATATTAACCTTTGGCTGATATGAACCCGCGAAGTACTGCAGAAATTAACCACTTTCAGCTTTCCTGTGACTGACCAAAATGTAATATGTCTTTTCTAAGAGACTTACGAGAGATCCTTTACTTCAATTAAGTTAGAAAGTGGTGATAACGGTAATCAGAAAAAAGTCCAGTGAGAGAGAGAGAGAGAGAGAGAGAGAGAGAGAGAGGTAGGTGGGGGGGATGGGGGCATTATACATTACGAGCAAAGTTTGATGAAGGAATAATGTTAACGCAACTGTCCCATGTAATAACATCTACTGAGAAGACTAATTTTAATTTTCTGTAAAAGAAAACAATTGAGAAGGTTCTTTGTCCGTTCGCACATTTTCTGTCCATCGTCTCATAAACTACTGAATTTAGAGGGCTGCAAACTGGTATGTTGATCCTCCACCCTTCGATCTTTAAACAACCAAATTGCAGCCCTCTTGCCCCAGTAGTTTTTATTTTATATAAAGTTAAACTTAGCCATGAGCGTGCGTCTGACAGCTGTAGGTAACCACAATGCAGGCCACATGGATGAAAGTTTCATGGGCCGCGGCTAAGTTTTATACAGCATTATACGGTGTACAGAAATCTCGACTGCTCCGAAGAAACTTTAGCGCAATTTTAACTTGTTTTGATTATTGTCAGGAAGTTAGGTAAGACTTCCTATACCTAAAGAAATTACAACATTGCTATGAGCTTCGTTTCTTTTAGTGTATCACTGTTAGGAGATTGTTTTTTTATCTAAATGGCAAGAAACTCGTCCGCTGTATAAAGGGAATTGGTTTATTATTATTATTAATAATATTTTTTATTTTAATTTTTTTTTTTTTTTTGCTCTATCACAGTCCTCCAATTCGACTGGGTGATATTTATAGTGTGGGGTTCCGGGTTGCATCCTGCCTCCTTAGGATTCCATCACTTTTCTTACTATGTGCGCCGTTTCTAGGATCACACTCTTCTGCATGAGTCCTGGAGCTACTTCAGCCTCTAGTTTTTCTAGATTCCTTTTCAGGGAACTTGGAATCGTGCCTAGTGTTCCTATGATTATGGGTACAGTTTCCACTGGCATATCCCATATCCTTCTTATTTCTATTTTCAGATCTTGATACTTATCCATTATTTCCCTTATTATTATTATTATTATTATTATTATTATTATTATTATTATTATTATTATTATTATTATTATTATTATTTCTCTGTTAGTAGGACTGAGAAATATGTTAGGTGTTGATTTTTACGAAAATATTACCTGGGATATAAAAACAATTCACTCTTGTGGTAAAGGGACCTTTTTGGGGGTGTGTCCCAGCCTTGGCGGAGGGTTGCGGTCTCCGAAAGCCATAAGGTGGCCCTGCTCATTAGGTGAAGCTTCTGTATCCTTATTCATGATGTCATGGTATCGTATTGTCAGTACTTGAAGTCTTTCTTTGTCAGTGTGATGGATACTAAAACTCGTATATTAGTAGGCCATACTTTCCTGACTTTTTTCGAGAGTCTTATTTACTTACCAAATGGAATGACTGATGTCCTACTTATACAATTATAACCAAAAGAACAGTATAAAACGCCTATTCACTCCGTCAATTAACTCTGCGGAAGTTTGTTTCGTGGGGTGATGGCCTTTACCTGAAAGAGGGCCATGATAATGATCATGTAATGAGAATGTGAAAATGTGAATTAAACACAGCTACACATTTTCACTGAATTTTCCGTAGCCATTTGCAAAGAGAAAAATTGTATGGAAGCAGACAATTTATCCCGGAAATATTCAACGCCATAACACTAAACATACAAAATTACTGACATCAATAGCTTTATCAGAAACACACATAACAGAAGCTTGGTAGTTGCTAAGAACTCGATCAAACATAAGAAGAGTGAAAAAGACAGACATGAGGAAACCAATTGTTTACTTCAATCACAGACGTTTCTGGACACAATTGTCCCAACTTCAAAACACACACACAACCACACACCAGACACACACACACACACACACACACACACACACACACACACATATATATATATATCGGGATACAATCCACCATGATGTAAACTCCTTCTGCAGTTTATATATATATATATATATATATATATATATATATATATATATATATATATATATATATATATATGTCTTGTACAGGAACTTATAGCTTTCGACCATCAGCTGTGGTCTTCTTCGCTAAAATGTGATATATCACCTCAAGGATCTAACATGTAGGAGCACAAACATACTTTCTTTTTAACATTTGAAAAAACAATAAAGATTATAAAATTTTTCAAATGTTATAAAAAAGTATGTTTGTGCTCCTACATGTCAGTTCCTTTAAGGTGATAAATTCCTGTATAAGACATACATTTTAAACTGCAGAAGGATTTTATATCATTGTGGATTGTATCCCCATTCACTTCTGCATATATATTATATATATATATATATATATATATATATATATATATATATATATATATATATATATATACACACACACACACACACACACATATATATATATATATATATATATATATATATATATATATACATTATACATTGTCCCGTGGTAGGGTGACTGATATATATAATGGAAATATATGGCTCTAATTTAGACCTAAGAGCAGAGCGCAATATGACTAAGTCGCCACCTACCAGTGAACAGGTAAGAAAATTCCTTGCTGAAATTAAATTACCAACAACCACTAAGGGTATGAGGTAAACTTAGAATGTCCACTAAAATATATATAACTCACTAAAGGGAATCAGTAGAAATATACAGGGGCTAACAATAGAGCTCTGTGGCACTCTCAGATACAGTAACAGGTAACAAGTACAAAACAGTGTGCCACAATACTGCAGTTGTATACACTAACCCAAATGGTTAAATTCATAACGTCAATACTGAAAGGGGATCAGGATGTTTGCAAGGGAATAGTACAAGGGGAAACTGTAGTTCAATCTTCACACTAGGTTCTGCGAACGTTTGACTGGATATGGTATTGCTAATGTCAACTGAGTGGCACTGTTGATCTACTGAAGACACACACTTAGGACATCTCCATGAATGGATCTGCAATGCGGGGATCGTTGTAGCACATGAGGGGATGACGAATGAAATTAAATGGGAAAACACTAAGCGAAAAAATATTTCAGAAGGTGACCTCTACATATATCACTCACAACTCTATCACTGTAAAAGCCGGTTAGGTTAATTGGCTTTCCACGCATTTACATTTGAAGATTTACCAAAAGAACAGCAAAACAGCAAGAATACAAAGTACGAGAATATGGTGAGGTCGACATGCCAATGCCATTTCCATTCACTTTACCTTAGTCCGAGGGCAAGACGTGTGGAAAAACAGAGACAGTCTGCGGTGAGCAGAAACTTCAATGGAAAGTTGCAATCGGCCCCAACCCAGGAAAAATGCGGGGAGAGAAGGAGATGCGCTTCTGGTTACAAGTTCATGACGCAGAGGATCAGTGATGGTATGCAGGCCCACCTTTCCCAAACAGGTAGTAGCATCAAAGGGCATGGCGGTACGGATTTGTAGCCAAGTTCTCAGGTACTGCCAGGTAACAGGTGCCAAGGCGGACAGACTAAAGATCAGCAACACTTCTACTGGTATAGGGGAATATCATCTGTGCGAAATGCGAGCCCGGTAGCGGCTCTTCTCTCCCTGAATCAAACTCCTGCTACTCCCCTATACAGCAGCTATGGCCCTCTTTGTACAAGGCGTAAATCGCTCGAGGGTTGAGAGCAACAAAATAATAAGTTAGCGGGGAACTACCTGACGATGACAAGGGTCAGGTCAGAGCAAAACTCATTTCAAAGTTGCAAGTGCAAGGGGCAAAAGGTGAGGACAGGTAGAGAAAGACCACTATCTTACGATTGACCGCTAATGAACCTAAGTATTCTTCTAAAAGGGGGCGAAAAAGGATAACCGACTTGGCCTCCGCATTAAGTCATATGGGAAATCCTAAAATGACCTTCTGGGAAATCCATCGTATTACTCCTAAAATTACATGGGAGACATGTCACGGACCTTTGGGGACTTCTTTATGATATGGGCCAAGGGTACGTGCTTTGCCAAAGCAATTTCCAAAAACTCTATAGACAGTTTCCCAAAATTCTGTTACTTTCGAACTTCTATAATATTAGAGGGAAGGAAAAGAAAATACACCAAAATATAACGTAAATGAATATATATATATATATATATATATATATATATATATATATATATATATATAGATAGATAGATAGATAGATAGATAGATAGATAGATAGATAGATAGATATAGTTTGTCAGTTGGCGCGTTTGTCTAAAATAGATATTCTTCATGACTGCAAAACCGGAAGGGATTTGCAACTGGAGATCCTGGTTAGCACTTAACTCCAAGTTTAAATTTGGCTGGACTGACACACTAAAGGGGAGAGAACAGCAGTATTTCCTGGGCAGCATTTCTGAAGCTAGGTAAATAAAAAAAAAAAATAAAAAAATTGGATTACATACGCATAACCCTTGCATGAATTACAAAGACTCTTTCTCGTTCTCTTGCCATCTAAATTACACAACAATAAAATAACAATATATAAACGAACCCCCCCGAAAAACACCACCCTATCCCACCTAAATCACTACACACGAATTCTTATCACATCACCTTGATTCATATATACATACATTAGGCTAAAAACGTCATTTAATATCCAGTACGCTCTACCTCGGAATGAATATCTTTTCATATATGTTAACCGAAAGGGAATTTTTTAGTTAATAATAATTTCGTCCTCTCGTGGATTCGAACCCGCACAGAGGAAAAATCAGGACTTCAGTAGTTGGTCGGGTCGGCAACATCACTGGAGTCCTGATTTCGCCTCTGTGCGCTGGTTCGAATCCACAAGAGGACGAAACTTTATTATCAACTAAAAAATCACACTTCGGTTAACATATATGAAAATATATTCATTCCGAGGTAGAGTGAATTGGATAATAAATGACATTTTTAGCAAACATATATCAATATATATCATATGATATATATATATAATATGGTATTTTTTTATATATATATATCATATATATGGAATATGTAATAATATATATATATCAATATAATATATATGATAAATGGCCCCCTAAAAAAAATGTCATTTATTATCCAAATATTTATAATATATATATATATATATATATATATATATATATATTGTAGAGATTTATACATACATATATGCATATAAAAACAAACACAAATACACACATATATGTGTGTGTGTGTGTTTGTATTACAGAGAGAAAGTATCATAAAAATACAAAGAGACTATTATATTAATTATATTAACTAGTATAAAGAGTGAGACAAGTGGTCTTACGGTTATGAATCAGACACCATCGAAGAACATACAAAATTGGTCAGAGAAGTCTTCAAGATGTTGAGGAGAGCAAATTTAATATTCAAGACTAATAAATGTACTTTCCTTAAATGAAAAATACACTTTTTGGGACACTCAGTGTAAGAGGTATGGAACGATAATGATGGGCAGTAGAGTGCTACTTGTTACAGTGTCACAGATATCCCAGTGTTGACGGGACTTGGAATTTTTCACAACTCTCTCTCTCTCTCGCACTTACTTTTTTTTACAAGTCCAATTTTGGATTTCGCTTATTCAGTCTCGAATTCAGTCGCCTCGTGGAAGCAGATAAGTGATAAATGCTAGAACCATTATACTCCAACGTTATAATAAAGAATAACCCAAAGAACTAGTAGTTGTAGTTACCAACCCTGACGAATTTAACCTTTATCCAAGAGAATTAAGTGTGTTTCTTAGAAGAATGAACCCACAGCGCCTTACATTCATACACACACACACACACACACACACACACACACACATATATATATATATATATATATATATATATATATATATATATATATATACATATATATAAATACGTATATATATATATATATATATATATATATATAATATATATATTCGGTTGATAACTATATTTCTACCAACCTTACTAGCAATCCGATTAAATGTAATTAATATAGCCATAAAAAATGTGAATATCCTCAATTATACACAGTTATAGGACGTGAAAGAAAATATACAACCTTACTAATAACAACAAAATTGCTTCGTAATACTGGAAGTTAATAATAGTATCAATAATAAGCAAGTAAAAAATGCGCCGATTTTTTTTGTACTGCGTATAATGCTGTATGAGCCGCGGCCCATGAAACTTTCAGCCACGGCCCAGTGGTGGTCTGTCCTATAGCGTTGCCAGACACATTATCGTGGCTAACTTTAACTTTCAATAAACTAAAAACTACTGAGGCTTGAGGGCTGCAATTTGGTGTTTACTGCTTGGAGGTGGATGATCAACATACCAGTCTGCAACCCTCAGTAGTATTTAAGATCTGAGGGCGGACGGACAGACAAAAAGCATCTCAATCGTTTCCTTTTACAAAGAACGAAAAAGGGAGAAGCCTGCCCCGAAATCCAGAGCATAATGATGATCCCTAAATTTCTTACAGCGAAACGCCCACTCGAGTATCGCTAGTTTTGTCTGAAATGCCACCTCTCCATGTCTTAATGACCCGTGATCCGGATGGAAATAGATCACAATTAGAGGCATATCAGGACAAATCATTCGAAATGGCGTCTTGGCGAGAGCGACGCCTGTATTTCTCATTTGCATCTCATTACGCCGAAAGTGGAGCAAATGAGGAGGGAGAAGGGAAAGCCAAAGAAATGCAGAAACAGCGAGAGGAGGAATGGGAACTTGGAAGGGCGACGTCACATAACTATTCGCGTGACGTCTCACTGATTTACAGATGCTCTGAACCGCTGTCTCTAACAGCAGTAAGGGTGTCTCCTCTGTAAATATGAGAATAATGGGTTATTATGATCACTTTATTCAGAAAATGAACTTTATTCATATGGCAAAGGCCTACAGGGGCCATTGGCTTGAAATTCAAGCATTCAAAGAATATGCGCTCAGTTGAAAGAAGTAGCAGAACGTAACAGGAAATACAGAAAGAAGAGATACGCATTCATAAATCGGTAAAATTTTGATTGAATAAATAAAAAACGAGGTAAATGTTTTAAGGTAAAACAAGTCAAAGCGGCCACCGACGACAGCTACGGAGCTTTGTTTATGTTTGGTGAATGGATCGCTCCCATCATAATACCAATCACCGGTCCACCCACATCCTAATGGGTATCAGGATCTCCTGGGGTAAAGACAAATCACATGACCGTACCCTTCTAGAGCTACCATTTCAAAAGAGGAAAAGGGCTTGTGTGTATGTATGTATGTATGTATGTAAGTGTGAATATAAATAAACTGCATATATGTGTGTGTTTGTGTGTGTGTGGGTGCGCGGGATCGCGGGAGGAATGAACTTGAGTTGCAAGCTGTATTTAAGCACAATCTGCCAAAAACATCGCTGAATATCTCTGACTTTTTTTCCAAGTGCCACTCTCAGGTCTTTCGATGGACCGGAGTTAAACTCTCTATGATTTCAAATACACACCGCTTAAAAATGATTAAATTCCCGTTCAACCTTTCTGTCGACTTAATTACTGATAATTGAATGGGAAAGAGACCCTGACATGCTGTCAACAACAGTGAACGCTGTTTTAAGTGATGGTGGTGATAGGTTTCCCCGAATTTTGATTATGAAAGGCAAAGAAGAATATGGTTCACGCTCATCTTTCTGTGAATCATTATGTCAACTCATCTTCAGTTACATTACCACAAGAAATGTGTTTCACATGAGCAACCATAGGGAAATGACGGATACAGTTGATTTTGCTTATATAGTTTTGCGTGTGGTCTTTGTATGTGTGAGTTTTTTTTTTTTTTCCTTCTTAATTTGAACTACAGTCATTTTTGCTAGTCTTTCCTGGTAGGCCTCTCGCCCAATCAAAAACGCTAACCTTACCCTATTCACCTTTCAAACGAAGCCTATCAAAGTTAAAAAAAATGAAGTCCCATCCAATTCAGAAGGCCAATTTAGTCAGAGAATTCGAAAAACTACATGAGAGAGAGAGAGAGAGAGAGAGAGAGAGAGAGAGAGAGAGAGACCGTGGGTTTGACGTTCATTGCTAGATAAAACAATCTTTTCAATTTTTCCATGACAGATTTTTACCAAAATAATATTATCATTTCATAACTTTTATATAATAATATTGAAGCAAATTTCAAAATCAAACAGCAAGATAAAGTAGCAAAACAAATAAATCATTTGGATATTACCTAAATGTTGACCTCCCACGATTTTAACCCGGTATGTATCCACGTTTGCGGCGTGTTTAGCAGAAGCCCGTTGTGAATTACCATAAAAACATAAACAAACGACTGTGAATATCATATAGATAATGACCCCAAGGAATATTAGTCCTAGAGAACGATCCCCGAACTTTGTTGGGGTCACTACCTAAGAACGACCCGGTCATTCTACAGCTTCATAACTCCCCGGTAGTACGAAGTTTCTCGCAAGACGCATGAAATCCACTCAAGAGGACCAACAAGAAACAATTCAATTCCCCGCGGATATCACTGCAACTCTGACCCTTAGAAGTTCTGCATTCAGTGGCTTAAGAGGCGGGTTTACACGGCCGAACAGCTCGCCGAACCCGGTTGTCGAACCTACTTGTAGAACGGCTCGAAGAGCTTTCAGACAGTACATCGAACCTCAGTGTGCCTCGTGCTAAAACAACGTCAACATGTCTCTCGACCAGGACGATTTGATAGCTATTGCTTTAGCAGTGGCACTAAGAAGGAAAAAAAAAAGATCAAAGTGGACGAAGGATTGGCTACTAAAAAGAGAGAAATTTTCACACACCAACTTGCTTGTTGCTTTAAAATTAGAGCCAGATGACTGGCGCAATTATCTCCTCATAAAACCAAAGTGATGTCGCATATATATCATCTGCTGAGGTCCCAGACGTCTTCGAGCTTTCTATTTTCTTGTGCTCTCTCCTAAAACTTGCTCGTAACGGAGGTTAATCTTTTCTTCGTCACGAGGCGTTTTTCCCGCGTGTGCAGTCAGGCTCGAGTTCTTTCAGTATTTCATGCAGAGCCGCTATTCCTTTGTTTCTGGCTACTTTATTGGAATAGTCTTTTGATTTAACTTTCCATAAAGCTGGATGAGCCCGATATGCATGTATGAAATCTAGTACGACTTCCTTCTCATTCTTGCTTTCATTAATGGCAGCCATTATTCATTTCTTTGATGATGTTTCCTCTAGCAGGTTTGAATAACAACTGAGGTTCGATGCTCGACACCCGTTCACACGTTCACACCGTTCGTCAAGCAATGTAGCTCCGCCCACAAAAGTCAAGATGAGCCTGACTTTCATCGAGCCGTTCGACGAGCGCGCTCGACAACCAAATAGCCCGTTTACACGCTCGAACATCAATTCAAACACAAGGTTGTCGAACCAGGCTCGACGAGCTGTTCGCCCGTGTAAACCCCGCTTTTACAATTATTCTCACGTAGTTCGTTTTCGGGAGAAAGGGCGGGAGAGGGCGTCCTAAGATATTGAGGGTTCGGGTAAGATATATGTCGCGAGATATTATCTTAAAACACCTGAATTTCGAATTTTATAAATCCCTACCGAGTCGAAAGAAGGGGAAGTGAGGACACTTTTCCAAGGTCATGAACACCAATGAAAGGAAAGGAAACGGTATCTTTTCAGGAAGATAATCAGGAAGTCATTTCCACGCTCGGAGGTGATGAGGATGAATTCATTAAATAGCCTTTAAGCTGACCTCTGAAGTCAATTTTCTCATGGTCGTATGAGCCAAATCTCTCTCTCTCTTCTCTCTCTCTCTCTCTCTCTCTTCCTGTTCAGTGTAAGCTCGACTTACTTTGTAACTGTACAAGTGTTACATTCAAGGCATCCAGAGAGAGAGAGAGAGAGAGAGAGAGAGAGAGAGAGAGAGAGACTGAACCACTGCTGGAGGGTTGGTTTTACTACTCAATCAGCCTTTATCTAAACTTTATAAAAGAACGGAAGTGAATCAAACCCGTAAATAATCATAAGCCTGGAAACGATTGTCTTTTGTCAGATGTTCCTATAAAGAAGAAATGATGCTTTAATACAATAAAAACAAAGTGATTAATTAGAACTCAGAACAAGCGAAACTGAAGCCAAAGTCAAGCCGCAAATGAAACCTTACTCCATTAGCACGTAATTCAGATTCATGGGCCATTTGAGTTTTGGAACATGACATAAAAGGGAAGAAAGAGAGAGAGAGAGAGAGAGAGAGAGAGAGAAGAAAGAGAGAAGATAAAAGGGAAGAGAGAGAGAGAGGAGAGAGAGGAGAGAGAGAGAGAGAGAGAGAGAGAGAGAGAACAATTCAAGTTTCTGTATACGTTTTCTAAGACGGCTTTCACACGAAAAGAAAATGGGGAAACGAGGATCATTCCTTTCCGATAATTAGATGTTGGAAGAAACGCTTCACTCGAATTGAGCTCAGCGTGGGATTACTTCCAAGGTAAACAAGAGAGAAAGGCTTCCTAGTGAAGGAGAGGACAGTCCTGTCCTTACGTTATACTTGGTCGTATTGCGTTCAATGGAGACCATTTAATCATTAGGGATGGATAGGGGTCAGGGCTGCCAATGGTGCTTGATGAGGGGAAGAAGCCTGGGTACAGAAGAGGAGTCCTACTCTTTCAGCGTCGTTTATAAAAATCGTCTCGCCCTAATTCAGAATATGGACGAAAGCAATCTTTTTCATATCGTGTCAGAATAATATTATGGGAGGCCTAATCTTGCAGTCTTTACCAGAGATAGTTGATGCCGTTGTTCTTCAGTTGTGACACCTGGCAAAATGAATACCTCTGATAAGATGAATACGTTCACATTCTACGTAGATTCACAGGTTTCTCGCTACCAGGGAACTGAACAGCTGCCAAAATGAGGAAAAAGAATTATATGCTTTGCTAGTCGATACTCAATGCCTTAAGATATTTTACAGAACTACTGACAGTAGCTTTTTGGAAATTAATATCTGGTTGTTGGAAATCATATGCATCCAATCTTATGAGCAGATAATTGATATCTGCCCGTCTGCTACCATAACCTTTGCCATTATTGAGCAAAATAACAATCATGCTTCCTTAAATACTTACGCGCTAAACTTTTTAAATCATGAAACCCTCAATATTGTCTTGAGATGAACTTGGCCACACAGAGCCTGAGGCACCAGATAACTTGTTCAAGTTTTACCGACGATGCATCATAGCTTTACCTTCTGTTTCTGACAATCTAACATCGACTCGACTAAATATCAGGGTGACGTTTTTAGTAAATCTCAGTTCATTTTGGACATCTCCTTTAACATTATAATCAGTATAATTTCCCATTACTATTAATTATCAATTTGAATCCGGGAACACTTGAATAATTTTCAATTAACACTGTTTAAAACTTAAACATTTTAAATCACAGAAGGATGAAGAAGGTATTTTTGTTGCACTAATTACGAATATACTTATGATGAGGATAAATCCCCATGTGTCTTATATTATATAACGTTTTTATGGAAAAATAGCCTACTTTAAATTCACGGATGAAAAGAAAAGTTGGGCTTCTTTTCTGTCTTCTCACATTTTACAGAGAAGATGAAATGTAAAGGTTTTTCAGGTAACCTTTACAAAGCAAAGTCGACTGTTTCATTACCTACTCGAAATGGAATCATCCAAAGTAAACGTAGAACGTCTTCAATTCGGACATCATTGACATCGACTGTCGCCACTAATGGCATGGCATAGCAACATTCAGCCTCAGTCTAGGTGCGTGAAGCGGAGATCACTAGGAAACATACTGTTAGTTTCTACCGCGACATTTCTTCCAGGGAAATGGTCAGTGAACTGACCATTTTGTTGAGGTTAGTCTTTAAGGTGTGTAGCTGAACTAAATTTTACTGACTTCATGATCTTCCTATTCTTGATGGCGAACGCAAGCTGCAGTACTTGACGTGTTTTTGAATAATAATAATAATAATAATAATAATAATAATAATAATAACTAATAATAATAATAATAATAATAATAATAATAATAATAAATACCATTGATGTCGCAATACCATGGGACACCAGAGTTGAGAGAACAGAAAGGAGAAAAAATGGATAAGTATCAAGACTGAAAAAGAAATAAGAAGGATATGGGATATGCCAGTGGAAATTGTACCCACAATCATAGGAACACTAGGCACGATCCCAAGATCCCAGAAAAGGAATCTAGAAAAACTAGAGGCTGAAGTAGCTTCAGGCGCACATAATAAGAAAAGTGATGGACTCCTAAGGAGGCAGGATGCAACCCGGAACACCACACTATAAATACCACCCAGTCGAATTGGAGGACTGTGATTGACAAAAAATAAATAAATAAATAAATAAATAAATAAATAAATAAATAAATAAATAAATAATAATAATAATAATAATATAATATAATAATAATTGTTATTATTATTATTATTATTATTATTATTATTATTATTATATTATTATTATTATTATTATTATTATTATTATTATCAATATTTTATTATTATTAAACGACGAGGTTTGCAATTCACAGCGCTTAGGAACAACTGCGGGGAACAAAACCCCTTAAAAATGACAAAACCTCCTTGAAAAGAGGGATATCAAAGGCCCTCAATGACCAAATATGCATGTTAATCGTTGTGAAAATAGGACAGATCGAAAATAAAATATTCCATTTAACATAATATCTATTATTCATTCAACAGAAACGCCCTTTATTCTGATAGTAATGAAATCTATATTTCACTGAGAAAAGCACATGAAGGTTAAGTACCTCCCGTTCGTTAAGATATCTAAATGTAATTTTACTCCTTTCTTCTACTCCTTTGTTTCCGGTTTTAATAAAATATGATGAAATAAATCATCATTCTACCAACAGTATAAAACTGAAAGCGAGAAACATGAAATTCACTCAAATGAGCAACAGCGAACAATTCCGAAAGGATGTCACTGTCATTACGATCCTCACAAGTCCTTCTCTTCCGGAGCTTCTAATTACACCCATTCAGTAATTTAAGAGAGAATAAGGCCGAGTTTTACGTGGTAGGCAGGGGTTTTACTCCTAATGGAGAATACCACTGAGCAAAGAGCCGAATTTCGCTTTTTACAGCTCTTTAAGTGGGTTATATACTAAGTAATAATCACCGAATGACTTAGAGGAGTTCTAAGCACTTCTCCAAAGATAATTATCAGAGATGTAAAAAGGCGCAATAGTTATGGAACGAAGCAATAAAGAAAACGAAGTCGCGCTTCAAGCAGATGAGACCAGAAAGACAGGTCCCTGTGACGTTTCAAGGCCTCCCGGAAATTGTGAGCAAAGAAGACCAGAAGTAGTAGTAACAATGAAGGAAAATTTTGTCTCCACTCAAAAACTAAGACTATTTGACTCCATAGGAATATGATCTCTCTCTCTCTCTCTCTCTCTCTCTCTCTCTCTCTCTCTTCTCTCTATATATATATATATATATATATATATAGATATGTATATATATATACATATATGTATATATATATATGTATATATATATGTATATATATATATATATATATATATATATATATATATATATATAAAGGGCAAATGGTCCAGCAGGCTTGTAGCCTTTATAAACTTCCGTCCGCTATTTTGTCAGGGAATCTTGAGGATATGACAGGGGTAACACGCGCACCCCCGCCCCTTGAAAATAACAAATAATGAAATTATAATAATTAGATAAAAAGCGTTAAAAGAAACCTACCTAGCCGAAATCCCCGAAGGTTAAAAGAAGATTTAGCAAGTGCGTTTTCATCCCTTTCCTAAATCCCGCAAGATTAAGATCAAATTTAGTAACTGTGTTCCTACCTATGGCCAAAATCCCCTAATGTTAAAATATGATTTAGCAAGAGGTTTCCACAAGGTAATCCATGAATGTTGGGATAAATTCAAGTCCAAAAATGTTGATAGATGGGACAGATTACGTGCATTGTAAAGATGCCATCTTGCATCCCCGGTGCAACAAAAGTTTGATCCAGAATAACATTGTGTGTAAAACGTTCTCCACAAGAGTTCTTGTCTAGTGATTCTGGAACTACAAGATGGAACAAATAAAATAAGAATGGAATGACACTGACTGACACACACACACACACATAGAAAGAAAGAAAGAAAGAGAGAGAGAGAGAGAGAGAGAGAGAGAGAGCGAGAGAGAGAGAGAGAGAGAGAGAGCAAAATTACTCGTTTATTCCGTTGTAAATTTTGGCAATTCTCTTACACTGTAATTCATGTCTTTTATATCCTCAGCAGGTGAAAACTGTTGGGGGCATAAAACACAATAATTCATAGATACGAACATCACATCCAAAAACCTTTACATATGATTAGACGATGTTACGAGCCGCTAATAAAAAAAATATGAGCTGCTAATATCCTCGTCTGGAATTTCTTGTGAGAAACCCGTTATTACAATAATATTACTGAAGCCAAGTAACAACTATCTTCTAAATAACTGCTTTTCTTTGTCAAAATTCCTATAAATTAGCTTATAATCAAAGGGTACCTCAAAAATATTATATTTTCCATCCTTGCTTCACTGAAGTCATCAAACCTATTTCTCTCTCTCTCTCTCTCTCTCTCTCTCTCTCTCTCTCTCTCTCTCTCTCTCTCATTAATACTTCACCATTTCAACATGAAAAAAAATCCAATGAACGTTTATCCTTGTCCCAGTCATCAGTATTTTTATCCAATCACGATTTTTCCCACCCTCATCATCAATAACTTTACAAACTTCTTTCAGGAGATCAGACGTGAAGTGGATGAACATTCATTCTCGGCCAAGATGCCTCACCCCTCAAAAACAAAAAAATCATCAGATAAAATTACGCCTTTTCCTCATTTCCTTCAACCTAATCAAATAGCTGAAAGATATCCCTCAGAGAGAGCGAGTTCAGAATAAAGTTTTATCAAAACAAGATGAACGACAAAATCCATGGGAATGGAGGATCGTTAAGTTTCCTTCACTTTGAAACATTATTTCATTTTTGACACCCTTCATAGCTCCTCGATTTCATCGAGTTTAACGAATAATGGCTTTAATCAAATTTACTGATCAATTGTTTTTTTTATATTCACTTGCTAATCACTCCCGCCCTACATAAAAGTCAATTCATTGCGACCTCCTCGTAGACTGTGTTCTCTGTCATCGTTCATTAACCATTTCCTCATTTTCACCCGTCCCACGTTTATGTCATAATTCACTGTTTTTAAGGGACACTTTCGTACAAATGTATTCCTGAGAGAAAAAGGAGTGGAAGTAGGTGGAGGAGGAAGCGGGGGAGGAGGAGGAGGAGGAGATAAGGAAGAGGAGATCTCTTTTCAATATCGTTTATAAAATCCTCTGGCCATAATTCAGAATATGAGAAGAGCTGGCTTTCCATTCGCTGAGACGTTGGGGGATATTCCACCCCAGAATGTTTCCTTGATATTGAGGCAAGCAATCTTTCAGAGATTTCCCATCTAAATAATCTTCTAGGAAATTTAATCTTCCCAATCTTTCACCGAGACATCTAGCCCGGAAATATCCCTGAGGTCTTTGCCCTACCACCCCTTCTTTATGGATATTTAAAGCGGTCGTTCTTCGAGAGAATTTCATTTCGCAAAATGAAGTGCTTCTGTTGTTCTAGAATCTTTGCTTGCTCAGTTTTTATGCGCATGCGCAGATCTCATGGGGGTAATGGATGATAAGTTTCCAGATGGCCGGAGGAAAAAAAATTAGGCCTTCTGAGAAATTACGCAAGGGAGGGAGCATATAAAAGGATTTTCAAGTAAACTGACAGTTGCTTCAAGTGTAGCTATTATACTTGACTTGATATTGTTACGTAAACCTTACGCAAATGATACTTATTCTTGTAGCCTCCTAACATAATCCACATTGTTTTGAGGCTAAATAATGGGCTGACTTCAAGCAAAGGAAGAAACATGCTAATCATTTCCATCAACTATGAGGGGGAACCTGGCAATTAGACGTAGTCAATGGGATCTTTCTATCAAATTTTGGCTTAAATAAAAACATGTTGGAGCATCTCGACTGGTTTAGACATCAGTAACTACACGTTCTATGAAACGAACTGAAATGCTATTCATACGAAGCCTTTTCT
>NC_087202.1:47401021-47436021 GCF_015104395.2 Macrobrachium nipponense | reverse complement strand
TCTCCATTCTAACAGGTCATCAAATGAGAGTCATGCATTACAAAAATAGACATTTATTAGAAGCAAATCATTACTTGAATAACTCAGATTCTTACAGGATAATTAAATGGAATGATAACTCAAAGTTCAGATCACACAGATAACCCCTGGTATTTTAATGGTCTTAATTAGTAATTAGTCACTCCAATTAGCTCTCCTCCATACGGGCCTCTCTGTCCCCCCTCACTAGAAACGCCCATTACAGCCTGGAAAACCACACACAAACAACTAAAAACTTTCACAGAGCTATCCCAGCATTCTGCC
Source organism: Macrobrachium nipponense (assembly GCF_015104395.2). Lineage (NCBI taxonomy): Eukaryota > Metazoa > Arthropoda > Malacostraca > Decapoda > Palaemonidae > Macrobrachium > Macrobrachium nipponense. The sequence continues at coordinate 47,435,718 of NC_087202.1, read as the reverse complement.
TTTCTCCCACGGACCTCTCCGTAAGTCTCCCCATAGATTTGGCTAAGCCAAGTCATTATGAATAGACATAGTTCGTACATGCACATATGAACTCACACAAAACTGGTAACAACCAGTTTCCAAAGGCATTTGAGCAAGACCCCATGAACTGACGAACATTGACCCGCTTAACTACGCATCTTCGTATCACTCCATCCCAGACATGATTTATCAGCTTTCTCAGGTCAACGCTTTGGACTGTCTCTATGGGTAGTCTGCGCATTCCAAAAAAAGTCACAGCACATCACATCACAATGGCATATTAAATATATTATTAATTATAGCCCCTTTCATCTGACAGAGCTCGGTCACCTAAAATTGCTAGCCCCTGCCTAGCAACTGGTCACAAAAGAGCTCGTACATATAAGAAAACATTGGCCGGCTCAAAAAAAAAATAGTAATAACTTCACGTCTCTGGCAGCACAAAGTAAAGTCTATCACGCTTCATCTCAAATAACACTCGGCGTATACATTTTTTTCTGCATTTTGGATTCTTGAATATCCCTCTTTGTCTGCAACTTCCAGCACAGACTTTAGCCGTAGGAAGGCGAACGGCCTCCCTCCCTGTAGAAGAATTCTAACGGCTTCTGTAGATCAAAAAACGCTGTAGAACTCTGTAGACTCGTAGAAACTCTCGTAATCACCCTGGATAAACGACAGCAACATCTCTGCACAGCTAGTGGATGTCTTGCTAGCGTCGGGGAACGACGATTATGGTGTGTGTAAGTATGTCAGTCAAGTCATCGGTCAATCAAAGAAAATTAACCCCAGACATACTACTTCTATCAAACAATGACCTCAAAAAGTCAGAAATACTAACTGAACGTCTCCCAATTAACTCCATCTAATATGACCATTAAATCATAAGTTATTATGACAACACGGCAAGAAAAAAAATATTAAGTTCTCTAACTCAACTCTCCAAACTCATACATCAGCACGCACAATCCAAAACTCACAGTAACCCCATGGACTTCTGCACTCACATTTCAAACTCGAATGTTCCCACAAGTAAAAAAAAAAAAAAAAAAAAAAAGGTAATGAGCCCAAGAAAAAAAAATCACGTAACAAGCCCAGACCCAAAAATCAAAAATGTTCTCTCAAGCTCTGATATTACAGCAACTCACAAAATCAGCAAAAATCTCCAACTTTTAACAGCAAAAACCCCTTACTGCTCACATAATTAATTACAATGAGACTTAATGTCAAACGCCCATTTATGTAAATCACAACCCCGACATATTACACCTCCCGTCCAAAAAGAAATGCTATTTAAAGCTCAACCCCAATTACATCTCTTGTAGGAAAAGGAAGAAAAATAAAAAAAAGATAATCGCAAGTAAACTTCCCCATCACAAAACGCATAATATATGCACGATATACATAACCCCACTTCTTCCCCATAAATGCCACATGTATAGTTACGGAATTTTTGCCATCGCAACCATTCATTGACCGAGCACGGCCAGAAAGCAACTCTTTACACATGCACTTCCATGAAATGTTATGGTCAACATTTCCAGACATTGCAAAACTCTGAGCAATCACCACTAGAGGAAGGGAATCAGCACACAGGACTCATCACAGCGGTTTCAGCAAAAAAAAATCTTCCTGCGGACACGTGTGCTCTAACTGCAGCATAAAAAATGTCTAGTCAGACTCACAAGTTCAGAAACTCATGATTCTCAAAAAAAAGGTTCTATACTGAAATCACGTAAGCACATTCCAGTAAATTAACTCCAGGATATGACTAAGCTGTTCAAAGATTGTCTCGAAGACATATCTCTCACATGTTACTGCCCAATTATATAAAAAAATTATCACCTATTCGGGATAAAAAAAACTACGATAAACTCGTAATGCAACAATTATCTGCCTCCAAAAATAACACACTCGTGAACATAAAAAATGCACATCTCCATAGGACCACAATGCAGTAATGCCACTCACCTCCAATTAGTCACGAAACCAAAAAAAACGAACCACAGAATTCTTCTCTTGGCTCGAAAAAACTCCCCCCAAAAATTCATAACCATAAAGAAGGTCAACCCCCAAAGATCAATTCCACCTCCATATATATAAATATAAGTCACCATCTTAATAACAACACCACTCTGGCAATAAAAATATTTCCTCCATTTAATTAACAACCACACCACACCATATTCCCTCTTATTTCCCCAATAACCACGTGTTAATAAAAACCACCACTCCAGGAATAAAACATATTCACCTCTGTTTCGGCCAATAAAAAAAAACTTACCTCTGTTTCACCAATAACTCCATGTGGAATAAAACAGGTCTCCAAAAAATATATCTCCAAGCAGGATAATCAAAAATGAAATCCCATCTCCAAAAAAATGTGCACTCAAAGCATCTAGCCGACACATTCACAAATATTGCCCATATATCCTCAAAAATGTGTCTCCATTTGCAACAAAGATGGCCGCAAAATAATTGAACTAAACAAAGCTCTCACCACCATAGGCAAATATCAAATGGCCAAAAATATATCTCCAATATATTATATCTCAAATTATAACTCCAAAATAGTATACCTCCAATTCTCCAGAGAATAACTCAATGTTAAAGTCAAAAACTATAAACTTTCTCCTTAGCATAACTGCTGAAAAAGGGCAAAAACTCGGCAAATAAAATTGTCCCGGAAATTCTAGAAAAAATCACCAATATGCCACAATTCATTATAACAGAACTCCAAATTCAAAGTGTCTAAGCAAAGACTTCTCCATATGCACTACGACATAAGCCACAAGAAACTTAGCCAAGTTTCCTATCTCTGGCAAAGTTGTCACAAATACAACAAAGGTATTGTGCAAGAAACTCACAATTTCTGGAACATAAATATCCAGGAAAAAAAATGTAGTGCCATTATGTATGCATTCAAAAAATAAAAATGCAAAAATTCTCCCATATATCTCTTCGCAGCATCAGACACCTGAAAACACAGACACGTTCCCACACAATGACTCTAAGTCACGAACTGAGATATTAAAAAATTCACACAAACTGGAGAGAAAAATTAAATTCAAATTCACCCATGATATAAAAACTTGTGTCAGCGATGGCTAACTTCTAAAAAAGGAGAAAAGAAAAATCAACGGCATTGTTAACTATCCCCATGACTCACGTAGATGTCAAGCAATTATCTGCTGAACTCATAAAAAAAGAAAAAAAAATGTGTTGTTACTTCCTCCCAAATTAAAAAAAAAAAACAACACCACCCTTGATAGCATTACAGCACCAACGTATTAGTATATAAAAAAAATCAGTATCAGAAGTATCATTATCAGCAGTATCACCAAAATTGCTATCATCAAAATCACTAGTATTAGTATAAAAAAAACATTACTAATGTTAATGCTTGTCCATTCACCAAAAATTCAGCACAAAATTCAGCAAAATTCAGCAAAATTCACCAAGATTCAGCCAGATTCATCGCTCATGAACGACTGAAAGATTCTCTAAAGTTACAAAAATTCAACAAATAATCAACCACAAAACTTCTCCCATAATTCATAGTAATAATTCTCCATGATATAATTATCTGTAATAATTATAAAATAATCTCCCATGAAATATCTTAAATCTCTCGTAAAATATGTCTCAAGTAATGATAAATCTACTTAAGTAACCCTCCCGTAAAATATCTCAAGTAATAATAATAATAAGAGTTCTCCAAAACTTAACACCATTTCCCCAGTATACACCACCATTGCCACACCCCATGATACCAACCAACACCAATCAACACCAATCAACACCACTCACCGGTATCATCAGATACAACAACAGATACAACACCACTCATCACCACCTTAAAGTAATCTCTCCAACACAATAAAAAAAAAATAATCTCTGTGTCCCCATTATATTTGTGCCTTCCAAAGCATAAGGAAAACTTACACACATCCAATGCATTTCATTTACTTTTCTCTTCATTCAAGAGAAAGAAAATCTCTTTCTAAAAAAAGACCCTACGGGCATCTCACATCAACTAATCGTTATCAGCTGATGTCCTTGGCATTGGAAATTCATTGTCAAGGGCAAATTCGTCCCCCAACACCCCAACACAAAAAAAAAAAAATTCACCCCCACTGAGAAAAAAAAAAAAGTTTCACCCTCCTCTGAGCGATAGAACACCCTCCCGGTCAAGCGATACCCCCGATCGGTCAGCAAGAATTGCGCTGACAGCGTATGCATGAACGGCCGCTCTATCTCCAGGAGGCAAAAACACAGTGTTGCATGTATGAAAACTATTCATACACCAAAGAAAGACGAATGCGTCTCTTCTAAACATGCGCCAATTAAGAAAACACGTCACTTTCTGCTACTATGGTATCCCAAACCAATCCCATTACACAAAATTATTCCCAAAAAATCCCCCCAGGACTAAAAAAAAGGCTCTTTAACACTCACCCCTTCATAATGAGAAAAACAAGACTTGGAATTTGCACAAGACATGCTAACACACACATGCGGACTGTCTCGGGAATGCACTCACAACGTCTCAGTTCTAACTGACTGTTCCCAGCTCTCTTGAGTCTCGAGGCATCTCGCCCTGGGCAAAATTGATGACTCTAGTAAAAATCCTTCCCTCCCCATTACCACAGTGTTAATGAATGGATACTTCTCATATCTCTCACTTAGCAACTGAAATCTAACAATTTAACAATTTTCCACAATCCCATAAAAGGCTTTGTCGTTCGAAAACCACCGCTAAGCCACCAAATCTGTTACCCATCCCTGGCTCCTCTTACCAGCGAAGGGTAGTTAATAGTTGGTATGCGTTTAAGCTTAAGCGTAAGACGAACTGGTAACACAATCTCTCTCTCTCTCTCTCTCTCTCTCTCTCTCTCTCTCGAGGTGATCACTGGCATAGCCTTCGCTCTCTCTCTCTCTTGACTCGCAACCTCTCTCTCTCTCCATTCTAACAGGTCATCAAATGAGAATCATGCATTACAAAAGTAGACATTTATTGGAAGCAAAGCATTACTTGAATAACTCAGATTCTTACAGGATAATTAAGTGGAATAATAACTCAAAGGTCAGATCACACAGATAACCCCCCGGTATTCTAATAGTCTTAATCAGTAATTAGTCACACCAATTAGCTCTCCTCCATACGGGCATCTCTGTCCCCCCTCACTAGAAACGCCCATTACAGCCTGGAAAACCACACACGAACAACTAAAAACTTTCGCAGAGCTATCCCAGCATTCTGCCTTTCTCCCACGGACCTCTCCGTAAGTCTCCCCATAGATTTGGCTAAGCCAAGTCATTATGAATAGACATAGTTTGTACATGTACATATGAACTCACACAAAACTGGTAACAACCAGTTTCCAAAGGCACTTGAACAAGAACCCATGAACTGACGAACTTTGACCCGCTTAACTACGCATCTTCGTATCACTCCATCCCAGAAATGATTTATCAGCTTTCTCAGGTCAACACTTCGGACAGTCTCTATGGGTAGTCTGCGCATTCCAAAAAAAGTCACAGCACAATGGCATATTAAATATATTATTAATTATAGCCCCTTTCATCTGACACACACACACACACACACACACACACCACACACACACACACACACACATATATATATATATATATATATATATATATATATATATATATGTGTGTGTTGTGTGTGTGTGTGTGTGTGTGGGTGTGGGTGTGGGTGTGTGTGTGTGTGTGTGTATGTATACCTCTATTCATAAGACTTGATTTGAATTGAATATAGAATTAGGCCAAAGGCACCAAGCACTGGGACCAATGAGGTTATTCAGCGCTGAAAATGAAATTGACATTAAAACTTTGAAAGGTGTAACACGAGGAAAACCTCGCAGTGGTGCAATGAATTCTTAGGAGAGGGTGGAAAGTAAGACTGAAGAGATAGAATATGAAAGGACGTACAGAAAAAGGAACGAAAGGGGTTGCAGCTAGGGGTGGAAGGCATGCTGCAGAGAACCTAAGTCATGAATTAACGCGCGCATGAGGTGTACTGACGGCACTGTCCCCCTACGGAGGCAAGTTTACTTGACATTTAATTTTTTATATGAAGCAAGAACGCTAACCGTACGCTCAACATGAGGGAGTAACCCTCGTTTCTGCTTCCACATAGGACGATTCTCTTTCTAAACTTATCCACGGTGCTTCTGCCCTGCTGGGAGATTTTGGTACTAAACTGGTGTTCACTAGCTGTTGGTCCTGTTTTACTAAAGCCTAATCCATCCCCGCAATGAAAATGACGTCCATATGAAAGTCATGTCACTTTGTTGTCTCTCTAAACAGATCCAGTCAAAGGCAGAGTCCCCGATTGTTCTTCGGAAACTTTCTTCCGTTGTATCTACCTTCCTACGATCCTCCCTCTTCCATAAAGCGGTTCAATTACTTCCTCCCTAATCTTTCATTTGTTTGCTTCAGCCTCGACTACGTAGAGACATTATGTCGACTGCCTAGCCAGCATTTTGATTGAAAAAATAAATAAAAAATGATGCAACCTCATGCTTCAGTGTTATGTAAACATGTAATCAGACTAAGAAAATAAGATTATTTTCTTATTATGACGTTTTTGTTAAGACACTAATAGCCAAAAATTAGAAACCTCTCATCGGACATAATTTGCTTGTTTTTTTTATTCAGCTTAATCAGTTTGTCATCGGTAATTTCCTTTTGATTTTTTCATTCTCTTAATTTGTTAATTTATCGTTTGCCTTGACCTCTGAAAATTTAAATGATTATACTAACTATAGGGCAACAGAGTCGTGCATTCGAGTTGAGATTATTTTCCAGGGACTGGGTGAAATCTTGAATAGCTCATACGTGTTAGCTAACTATCATTTGAAAGTGTTAGGTATCTATCAACCTCGATTTGAAAGTGTTATCAGATTACAGAGGTGATAAGAGAGTCACGATTGAGGTGGTATGGACACGTGTTGAGGATGGATGACGAGGAGGGAGTGAAAAGGGCTTGGGAGGAAGATCGAGAGGGAGACAGAGAATGAGATGGCTAGATAAAGTGAAAGAAGATATGGAGAGAAGAGGCTTGGCGGAGGATGATGCCTTTGATAGAAGGCAGTGGAGAAGGCGCATCAGGCAACCGACCCCTTAATGTAGGGATAACGGTGGGAAAGAAGATCAGTCTTAGATATCTATCAACCTCGATTTGAAAGTGTTGTAAATGTTAGGAATCTAAAAACCTCACTTTTAAAGTGTTAAAGTGTTATAAGTGTTAGTATCTATCAACCCCGATTTGAAAGTGTTATAAGTGTTGAGTCATTATAAACCACGATTTGGAAGTGTTATAAGTATTATCTTAAGAATACAGATCTGAAAGCGCTATACGTAAGCGCCAGCTATCAATCAACCTAGATTTGAAAAAGAAAAATAGTAATAGTAAGATCCAAAATGATGTCTTGGGTGACTCTCAAAACTGAATGCACAAGATACCCAATAGAATATTAATCAGACTGGTAAACGAAGTGATGCACTCTATTCAATCCCTAATTAAGTAACTTAAGGACGTTGATTTTTCTGAGGCAGGTTTCACTGAATGTAACCCTAAAGGAGACAGCCCTATAGAACGTTACACTAACGGTATCTCTATAGGAGGTTACGTGAGAGAATATTTGATTAGAGTCGTGAGTTTTACAATTCAATTTATCTCAACATATGAGAGAGAGAGAGAGAGAGAGAGAGAGAGAGAGAGAGAGAGAGAGAGAGAGAGAGAGAGAGAAATATTAAAAAACTGCAACATTCTTTGTTACTTAAAATTAAGCTCGTTCCGCTTCCATCTCTGAATATTACTACATTTTTAATACGCTATGAGAGAGAGAGAGAGAGAGAGAGAGAGAGAGAGAGAGAGAGAGAGAGAGCCAAACCCAGCTTCCCATAAACCCCTGAACTGCCGAAACCCTCCCGATTCGGCCGTAGAATGGCCCCTCAACGCCAAGCCACCGTAAATGACCAGTCAACCTGAATCGGTTCTCCTTTGAGGATGACGCACGGAAATTAGATATTATCGATTTTCCAGCGCCCAATAATTAAAACCTCCTTAGGGGAGGACCTTAAGCAATAACAACGTTGGGCCTCGGGACGACCGACTTAGCAAGAAGGGAAGGCTGCAAGGGCCCGTCAAAATAGGACGTTCTGTAGTCCATTCGGTTTTCGGATTGCCTTCTGGGGACGGTCATTTAGAGTCGGATGGAGCTTAGGGATCGCTCGTGATTTCCGCTGACTTGCGTCGGGCATTTTTGTTCAGGAGGGGAAGATGAAAACCTGCAATCAAATCCACGCTCAAATATCATATCAGGAATGAAGCATAAAGCATAACCCCTCGTGATAACACAAAAATCTGAAAATGTATAGGCATAATGTGAGTGAATCTGACAACCAATAATACAAAAAAAATATCCGCAGAAATTGTATTTTACTTCTGCATCCTGAAGACTTTTATTTTTGTGGTTTGTCTAATATGTGTTGGGAGGATTATCTGTGTATGAGTATTGAAAAGGTAGGACAATAAAAAAAGGAAAAAAAGGTTATTAATAAAACCCAAATACAAATCAATCTGGAGATGATAGGAAGGACGTCTATTTGATAAGCAAAATTACTCTCACAAATGTTCCTTCGAGTACCTTTAAAACATTTAGCCGTGACAGAAATTTTGCTGAAAATCGAAAAGTTGGTTTTCATATTATCATATAATTTCCTTTTCTTGCGCGTAAATTTTGTTTATCTCATATAAATGTAATTAACCGCTTATATTCCATTAACATTGCTATTGTATATGCAATATTCTAATTACTTTCCATAAATATAGAAATTTCCAGTCAGTCATTCAGTGAACATAAGAGTATTCGTTCCCGTATGCAATCACCCAGTTCAGCTTCTCAAACGGTCTTATATTTGTTTCTACTTGTTTAAAAGCCTCTGTATTAAACCATCCCTTCTCTATCCGTAGGGTCCATGCACCCAATCATGTGCCGACCTTCCATACAAGTCTCTATAGGCATTCACTCGGTATTGGAAAAAAATGGCAAAAGTCAAACTGATGAAATTGGCAATTAAATTGTTAATTAAAATACCACGTTGAAGGTCGAGGGGATGGTCCATTTCAATCTTCTACAAGATCAAGAATTGACAAAAAACCGACGCTAACACAACACAGGGCAATTTGTATGTAAACCAGTAACTTTTTTTTATTCTTTGTTACTTTCATGATGAATTAATTCCAATGAGATTGCTCAGCACCTTGCAAGAATCATTTAAATACTTGACCACATCTGAGTTCTAGTAGATCCGAAGGAGGATATTTCCTTCTGCGCAACTGATTAAATGTTATATTTCAAACTGCGGGACTTTAGGTGATTTGTCAGTAAAAAAAAAATGACGGTCATAATAACCACTTGAGTTATTCTTGTCCACCATCAATCACATTGAATGAACAGACTCCGTAGTAAGATGGTTAGTAACTTCATTTCACCATCGAGATACTACAGATCGGTCATGGCGCTGACTTTGAACTTTGAAGTGAAATCATTTTTTGGTAGCTAACTTACTGTGGGAGGTGAGTAACAGACGGGACAAGGAAGGGTAAGGTTATCTATCTCACCCCAGTTGATTGCGATAAATCGAAAGGTTACCATTCTCGTGAATTTCCTTTGGTAAAGGGGGAAAGACACACAGTTAAAAAAAAATTATAAAACAGACATTCGAATAGAACTAAACAAAGGATAAAGAGACTATCTCGTAGGCTCCCACGGAATAAAATCTCTCTCTCTCTCTCTCTCTCTCTCTCTCTCTCTCTCTCTCTCTCTCTCTCTCTCTCTCTCTCTCTCTCTCTCTCTCTCCAGTATTCATAGTCACTGAGACGTTTCTATGACTCCTAATATGAGGGTATGCGATATTCGCGTTCCTACTCGGCCACTTCACTGTCAGCGGAACACATCTAATCATGTATTCACAAATACAATTTCTAGGAAAGACTCCTTGTACAAGTTCTCAACAATCCACCTCTCGTTTTTCGGTGATTTTCTTTTTCTTATAGTTCGCATTCGCCTGAAAATGAACGAAATTCAAAGAATTAAAACAAATTATTCGCTGGATGACTCATTTGAGAGACCATTCCGTCGATCACGAATTCACTCCGGTGGCTCTCGGACCTCAGTGTGGCCCATTTAGGCGCCCACAAATCCAACCCCCCTACCCCCCCCCCGGAAAAAAAAAAAAAGAAGTCAGTAATGATGGAAACCACATTCATTTGAGACTTTTCATTTAGCCCTTGATTAAATCTTTCAAGATGCAGGACCTCAAGAGAATTCGGAGAAATTTTCCCATTGAATGAAACTTCTGCGATGAAATCTTTACACTCAATTCAGTCTTTCGTTGGTGCCTGAGAAAGTCATTCATATGAGAACTCATTCAAGTTCGTAGTCATAAATGGTGATTTTAATTAATCTTTTATCTAAAAGGGCTACGTCCTTTGATGAAACGTTAGTACAGAACAGTTCTTCAGTTATAAGCCGTTATCTTCAAGGTTATCTGGTGCTACAGTGAACGAATGACCAACCTTCTTTGGCAATTTCCTTCAGTCAGTGGCCAATTTGGAATCTTCTTCGTACCTCTTTTTCTAGGAAATTTAAGAGCAGTCCAATTTCCCTCTTCGATATTTTAATTGTTCAATTTGGACTAGGGTAAGCTAGACCATCACGACGAAAAAATTAAAAAAACATTTAATTTTGTCATGAAAATTGACAATATCCTCCTTAACTACAGTAACAACTTTCCACGACCAAGGGACGTCACAAAAATATCTCCTTGGCAAGTTATTAAATATCATTTCATCTTTATATATCAATAACATAATATTATGCAAATGGAAGGCAGTACATAGATGGCGTGTCCCTATTACTACCTGAATATAAGATTCCTCTTAAGAAAATTTAGACGCTGCTGATATGGCCATTAAGTCTCTCTCTCTCTCTCTCTCTCTCTCTCTCTCTCTCTCTCTCTCTCTCTCTCTCTGTCCACAAGCGTTTATTACAGACAATAACTGCAATCAATAGAAAACAGTGGACCCACAGCTCCTGGAGCACCCGGCAGTAAAACGTTTCTTGGGCGATGTGAAGTAGTATAACCTTTTAGATGTGCTCAGCAAAACTACTCTACGGAGAACGCACTGTCATTTTCACTTTAAAGCCTCCAGCCACGACCATCTGAGTCTTTATCATCCAATGAATGACTGCTGAAAAAGAGGTGAGGAGAGAGAGAGAGAGAGAGAGAGAGAGAGAGAGAGAGAGAGAGAGAGAGAGAGAGAGAGACTTACTTGTAAACGGGATACTAAGCAGCGGTAAATGTAGCGAGATTACAGCATGCTGAAAAATATGACCAGTAATGGCAACTGGAAATTGAAATATATATTATCATTATTATTATTATTATTATTATTATATTATTATTATTATTATTATTATCATCATCATTCATCATCATCATCATATCATCATCTCATCATCTCATCATATCATCATCATCATCATACATCATCATTATTATTATTATTATTATTATTATTATTTTTTTATTATTATTGTATTACCCGTGGACGTATATTCACATTTAACAAACTTAAAATTCCACTAATTTCTAAAGCAAGATCGACAGAATCGAACTCCCACATATGAATGAAGCGAAAACCACGAACAAAATATTATATAAGATTGAATGCAGATGAAAATCAAGAGAAACGCGAAGCAGACACAAAAGGCACCATCTGAGAAAACAGGCCATTAAAAATAACGGCGAAAAGACTCGAGTATTGCCCTTAACGAACGTTAAGATGGAAATTCCAAACGAAGAGGAAGCGATCTGCACATTCCCCCGAGGATAATTAACAAGGAGAAGCAAGGAATAAGTCCAGGTCGTAAAAGTGAACGTTAACCCTTGCAATGGGCGTCTTCACGGAGGCTTTCTCTACACTGTGCTCTCTCTCGCTCGGTGTTACTTTGACGTTTCTTTTAAGTTTCACGACATCAATAAAACTTTATAGAGTGGAATACACAATTTTCACCGATGGCCAAGCGCTGGGACTCATGAGGTCATTCAGCCCTGAAAGGAAAATTGAGAGTAAAAGGTAACAAAGGTGTAATTGAAGATAAACCTCGTAGTTGCACTATGAAACTATTGTTAGAGGAGGGTGGAAAGTATGATGGAAGAATAAATATGAGCGGAAGTACTGTAAAGGGAATGAAAGGGGGTTGAAGCAAGGGGCCGAAGGGACGGTACGAAGAACCTACAGTGCACCGCGCGTGAGGTGCACTGTCGGTACTATGGCCTAAGGCGAACAAAACTTTATGCACCACTGTATCTTCCTTCAAAATGTTGTTATTTATATTCTTCCTTCCACAGGTACCGAAGCGACCAAAAAACCAGACCTTTACACCCAAAACGTTTTGCACCTACAGCAATAGACAAATAAACAGACATACACTCTGACCCCTTCTACTTGTTGCAAGATGAACTAATTCGGAAAAGTGTAGTATCTTCCGGATAAGCTCTCTTGTCTCTCCTTGCTGTTCGTTGAACTTCTCTATCCAGACTCATAATTATGTACTTAACACGCTTAATCTGCTTTCTTCTTCTTTTACCCGAAATGCTCCAACAATTACCTATTCAATATCCGAGTTTTTCTGTTTTATTACTCCATATCTAGTTATTGCTTTTGCAGCATAGTGATGTACCTTCTTCAAGTTAATCCAATCGTCACTGACGGTCCACACCACTTCAGATATGGTTTCCAGAACTGCAAACATACTTCGACATTCAGTTTCAAAAGCCATCCGATGTTCCTCTTCTGGTAGTTTATTGTATCAAACGAAGACACTCTATCGGCTTCTTTGTTTGCATACTTCTACTTTCTAGCAATAACAAGTTGCTTATCATCGCCAACCTTCTTTTTCTTGTCGGTTAACGATAAAGTTATTTTTTTGCTTCCATGGTCGCTCTCTTACATAGACACTTGACAATCAGGTGGTGGAGTACTCACTCTTCACTGACGTCACTTCTAGTTATCGTCGCTTGGTTCGAGTCCATCACGTTACTGTCACTTATCAATAATTATTACCCTTCGGTATCACTTCCCAGGTAGAGCGAATTGGATGTTAAATGACATTTGTAGCTTAATGTTTGTTTATAAAAAATGTCACGGGGATATATATACGCACACACGCATATATATAATATAGATATATATGTGTGTGTATACACTCATGTGTTTCACATCATCGTGACATTTGACATAAACATTAAGCCACAAATGTCATTTAATATCCAATTAGCTCTTCTCCGGAAATGATACCGAAGGGTAATATGAATATGTGTGTGTGTGTGTGTGTGTGTATTTGTATATATACCACATCAAACAAATATATAAATGAATGCTTTAAGGCTACAAGTTACAACAATGAACTGACCTGCAGATCAATAAAGAATAAAAAAAATTACCAAACGAATCCTATTTTGAATACAGCACAAACATATCTGGGATTCTAAAAGCTTTCTTGGGTGACCTACCGTTCCCACGGCCAATACTGTCACCATTCGGACATACAAAGAACATCGAACTCACAAAGGCACCCCACGGGGTGCACTGTAGGTCTTCCTAAAGGTTCCTCGGCCACTGGCTGCAACCCCTTTCATTCCTTTTACTGTACCTCCAGTCATACCTTTCTTCCGTCTTGCTATCCACCCTCTCTTAACAATTCATTCTTAGTGTGACTGCCTGGTTTTCTGCTGTTACACCTTTCACACCTACCTTCTCTCAATTTCCTTTCCAGCGCTGAATGACCTCCTAAGTCCCAGTGCTTGGCCTTTGGCCTAAATTCCATATTCCATTCCATTCCTACAAAGGCAGACACTCCAGTTTTTCTTCAAAGCCAGCTGATTTGCGAGTACTGCTTATGCATAGAAAACCAATGACATGCCGACAGTAAACCAGGTGTATTTTTTCCTATCATTTACGTATATAACAGTAAAACCAACGGTATAATCAAAATTCAATTGCAAAGAAAGATTTTCCAACAACAACAGATCTGCGCTACATGATTATACATTATAGATGCCGATTCGAGTGAAAAAATATAAGATGCCGCTTCAGTCGCCATCTAAAGAAACAAATTATTGTTACGATGAGAAATGACTTGGTATATTTAAAGGCAGACAACAAAACAATTGGCCAATATTTTGTCCAATATACAATTAACACAGTCATTACGAAGCCTTTGTTATAAATACCATTCAATAAAAAAAACTCTCTCTGCGTTCCAGTCTATATATAAAATAGTAAATACTACGTATAATAAAGCAAACTAACGAACAACAGGCAGTTCTCAGCTCCTCCAATCCTTTTTATAGACGCTTCATAAGAGATCCACTTAAGCTCGTCAAATGGCCTCCATGGACAACTCTACGGGGTCTTTATCACCCTATAGAATAAATGAGAGAGAGAGAGAGAGAGAGAGAGAGAGAGAGAGAGAGAGAGAGAGAGAGAGAGAGAGAGAGAGAGAGAGAGAGAGAGAGAGAGAGAGAGGAATACTTTGAGATGTTGACTACGTCCTGGAGATGGACATCAATTATTATTGTTATTACTATTATTGTCATTATCGCTATGCAAGGTTTACATGCATTTATTTCGAATAACTTTAAAATGTTTAAAATGCCATCAACTTACTTATCCCTCCGGCCGAAAAAAAGGAGAGATATAGGGTAAACCACAGTGACAAAAATAGAGAAAAAAGAGAAAAATATACCAGAGTAACCACATTATTATACAGGTACAAACAAATACAGTACCTGCGACACGAAGCCTGGAAAGCAAAAGAATGAACAGACGCGAATATCACCCTTTAAGGCCACAGAGCTGCGAATGCGAAACAAAAGGGAGTCCTGCACATTCCTACAAGGGTGATTAAGAAGGGGAAGCTTGGAGAGAGACAAATAAAAACTAGTCCCTAGTAATAAATGCGAGCATTAACTCTACCAATGGCGTCTTGGAGGAGTTGTTCTCTTTGTAATGACTGACTTGCTGCCAGTTGCGTTATCAGTTTTTTGGTTTTGCGTAAAAGAAAACTACTGAAATGGCTAATATCAGTCTGTCCGTCCGCACTTTTCTATCTACCCTCACATCTTAAAAACCACAGAGGCTAAAGGGCTGCAAATTGATATGTTGATCATCCACCCTCCAATCATCACATATACTAAATTGCAGCCAGCTAGTCTCAGTATATTTATTTTATTTAAGATTAAAGTTAGCTACCGTGCGTCTTGTAACGATATAGAACAGGCAGCCACCGGGCCGTAGTTAAGGTTTCATGGGCAGCGGTTCATACAGAATTATACCGAGACCACCGGAAGCTAGATCTATGATCTATTTTCGGTGTACTTTATTATATGCTGTACAGAAAACTAGATTGCGCCTAAGAAACTTCAGCGCATTTTTTTACTTTTTTCCAACACGATAATATAAGAGGGTTTTTTTCTTGTATATTTCCTATTCTAGTTTTTATTTCCTTTGAAGACATTATTGCTATAAATATTTATATCATCATTGTCATCATCACTTGAAACAAGACGGAAAGGTTGCTAACTGGCCCAGTGAAGTTTCACAGAATATTCATGTTTAATATTTATGAAAATACCTGAGTGAAGAGCACTCACGGCGCTAATTAACGCCTCCTCAATGGAAGAGTGTAGATTTAAGTAATCAAAAATTTCGAAGCAAAAACACCTCACGCAATTACATACGACATACTTCATCAGGAAGCTGGGGCAATAAATTACTAGCCTATAATTAACCAGGTCCGATGATCATGGATATGAAAAAGGAAGTACAAGCGATGGGTGGAAAATTCTGAGTATTGTAACGGAGGAGGACAATGGAAACTAAACTAAACTGAGACTTTAACAATAACTACTAAGTCATAATATGATACTGAATTTGTGATTGCATTCTTATTCAGTGTCCCTATAAAACTAAGTTCGTTAAAGGGTAAGTTATAATTTAGAAAAGTATATCAAAACGGAACTTGTCTAATCAGTTATATATATATATGTATATATATATATATATATATATATATATATATATATATATATATATATGTATATATATATATTTATATATATATATATATATATATTATACATATAGATACATATATATATATATATAATATATATATATATATATATAATATATATATATATATATATTGACTGGTAAAAGTGTTCTGTAACAACAGAATTCCATCTAATAAAAGGAGCCCATAAAAACACCAAAATATAGAGAGAAAAGTACTATATTTCAGAGACTGCTGTCTCTCTCTTCAGGTATATGAATGAGAAAAGTTTACAGAAAAGGTGGTATTTATACCAAGAGATTCGTCCACAAGTAAGCCAATTTAGGTCCACCCCCGCTGATAATCTTCCTTTAATCTTCTTAAGCGTTGGTTGAATGAACACTGCGTCGACGATGTCCGATGTCCAATTCCCTTTTGAGATGTTCATTACCTGCTTCTCTTTTATTAAGGCCGATTCCATCATTTGACTCTTGTACCGGCAGTTGCTGTTATAAATTACACGTGACATATTCCAGTTTATTCTATGGTTATGTTCATTTATATGATTGAAAATAGCCGAGTTCTGTTGTCCATACCTAACTGACCGTTTGTGTTGCATTAATCTCTGGGGAAGTGATTTACCTGTAATCCGATGTAAGATTGGTCACAGTCCTGGCATGGGATCTCATATACCCCAGAGTCTTTGGGCGATGTTTTTTTGTTGGACGTTAATCAGGATTTGGCTAAGGTATTTGGGTAGGTAATGCAAAAGGGTTGGATTTCCCAAGGGTGTGAGTTACTCTCTTAATCGTCTCCAGGTGGGGAATTTTTATTTTATTGTTGGGTGTGTCTCTGGTCTTGTCTTTAGGGGGTCGGTAGAAAATTACGTTTTGCTTTTGAATTGCTTTCTCAATTATATGGTCAGGATACTTTAAAGATGAAAGTTGCTTGCGAATTAGTTCAAATTCTTTTTCCAGGAAATCTGGGGAACAAATTCGTAAGGCTCTTAAGAATAGGTTGCTAGCTAGACCTATCTTGATAGTATTGTCATGATAGCTAAAGTAGTGAATATATGAAAGTGAGAACGTTGGTTTTCTGTATATGGTAAATTTTGTATTCTGTCGTGTCTCTGATTATTAAAACATCAAGAAAAGGAATTTTTGTTGTCTGTTTCCCATTCAACTTTAAATTTGATGCTGGGCACTAATGCGTTTAATTTTGAGAGGAATTCATTAAAATTACCCCACTTATTATCCCAAAAGTTAGTATGTCATCCACGTATCTCATCCACAGCATGTTTTTGGGTTTTATTGCATTTATTACTGTAGTTTCAAAGTTATTCTTCCATGTACAGATTGGCTAAAATAGGACTTAAAGGACTACCCATACTACACCCGAATTTTTGCTTGTAGAATGATTCCCCGAATGAAAATACGTTTAGTAGATGCACATAATTCACTAACTTTATTATTTTGTCAAGTGCCAAAGGGAAATGATCTGAATAGGGGGATAATTTTTCCCTTAAAAACTGAAGAACGTCCTGTACTGGTACTTTTAATAATCAGAGACACGACAGAATACAAATTTACCATATACAGAAAACCAACGTTCTCACTTTCATATATTCACTACTTTAGCTATCATGACAATACTATCAAGATAGGTCTAGCTAGGCAACCTATTCGTAAGAGCCTTACGAATTGTTCCCCAGATTTCCTGGAAAAAGAATTTGAACTAATTCGCAAGCAACTTTCATCTTTAAAGTATCCTGACCATATAATTGAGAAAGCAATTCAAAAAGCAAACGTAATTTTCTACCGACCCCCTAAAGACAAGACCAGAGACACACCCAACAATAAAATAAAAATTCCCCACCTGGAGACGATTAAGAGAGTAACTCACACCCTTGGGAAATCAACCCTTTTGCATTTACCTACCCAAATACCTTAGCCAAATCCCTGATTAACGTCCAACAAAAAAAAAAAAAAAACATCGCTCAAAGACTCTGGGGTATATGAGATCCCATGCCAGGACTGTGACCAATCTTACATCGGATTTACAGGTAAATCACTTCCCCAGAGATTAATACAACACAAACGGTCAGTTAGGTATGGACAACAGAACTCGGCTATTTTCAATCATATAAATGAACATAACCATAGAATAAACTGGAATATCACGTGTAATTTATAGCAGCAACTGCCGGTACAAGAGTCAAATGTTGGAATCGGCCTTAATAAAAGAGAAGCAGGTAATGAACATCTCAAAAGGGAATTGGACATCGGACATCGTCGACGCAGTGTTCATTCAACCAACGCTTAAGAAGATTAAAGGAAGATTATCAGCGGGGGTGACCTAAATTGGCTTACTTGTGGACGAATCTCTTGGTATAAATACCACCTTTTCTGTAAACTTTTCTCATTCATATACCTGAAGAGAGAGACAGCAGTCTCTGAAATATAGTACTTTTCTCTCTACATTTTGGTGTTTTTATGGGCTCCTTTTATTAGATATATATATATATATATATATATATATTATATATATATATATATATATACATATATATAGATGGATGTATATGCATGTGTTCCAGCATAACTCTGAAACGCATGAGCAATTTCAACAAAACTTGGTACATATACACAAGACTTACTGTCTGGAAAAGAATAGTTTGTTAGAACTTTGCCCTTTACTTGTTTTGGTTTGGTTTAGATTAATTATCTTTAGTTTACTCTATTTTGTCATTTACTATAGTATCCCCATCAGGGTTTTAAGCTTTCTTCCTCCACGTTCTTTTGAGTTTGCATTCCAGTTTTTTATCCTTGTCCTGTTTATTCCCAGAGTCCTGTTTTCGGTTTCCTTGGAGTATTCCGAGGTGACTTTGGTAGTCCCTGTGCCCAGGTATGGGCAGTCTGTTTCTGACCTTCGCGTTATACGACCGCAATTCTGGAAGAATTTTCTCTATTTCGAGATGGAGTTGTCCACAACGCTGCTACTTCTCCACTTGCTGTAGCCTTGGGCCAGTATTTGCCCGGGGGACCTCGCCGAGTGCAGGTATAAGTCGTCACATTTTTATTAATGCTGAGGGACTTGAGTCCGTTGTGTTGTGGTCAGGCCTGACTTAGAACCCTGAAGGCTATTCTTGCCTTGTAGGCTTTTTGTGCGGACCCTGAAGTTTTGTGGGACGAGCCATCCCTATCTTATTTGTCCGCTGCTCTCACACTCTATGGTCCAGCAGCGCTTGCTTACTCCAGGAGGATCTCCGTGAAGGATTTGACTTTTGGTGGCCACCGTGTTTAGGAAAGGGAATTTCTATTAGCATTCTAAATTGTTAGGCTTCTTTCAGAACCCCCTCTTTATTTGGTATGTATGTTTTATTTGTTCTATCATTAATTTTGTTTTCATTGTGTGATTGGCATTCACTTTTTATTGTATTTTCAGAAGTTCTGTTATTCATTTCTAACTTTAACAATTTTGTAATAAACTTTAGTATTTTATCTCTGGTATTTGTTATCCCTCAGTGTTAATATTGGCACACTGATTGTTATTTCACCCTCCGAGACTTTAACTTTAGAGAACACCTGTTGGAAAGATAGTGTGTGTTTCTGTTTTCTGGTTTGATGTTAGCCCTTTCAGAAGGCTCGTAACATGTTTGGGGGGGATAAGACATCACTAGAACCAAAGGGGGTGGAGGTTAGAAGAGGGGGGGGGACGTAAAAATAACCGAAAACAACAGATATCAGTGTTTAATCCATAGTTTCCAAGGTCGCTGAGATGATGCCCTTTATGTCGAAGTTCAGCCCCTATAGAAGGGGGGTTGTGGGGGGGGGGTGAGAAGGGGTGAAATATATTGTCAAAAATACTGGGCAATGTAATTTGTGTAACTATCTTAATCGTAAAGGAGAGAGAGAGAGAGAGAGAGAGAGAGAGAGAGAGAGAGAGAGAGGGGAGAGAGAGAGAGTATGTGTCTGTATGTGCGACCGCGCTCGCCCGCGTGTGTCATGAAAGAGCATTTTCCATTAAATACACGCGGCCCCCTTGGTCTTGTTGCCTGTTACTGAATAATGGCAACTCTCTCCTGCTCAAGAATATTCGTGCCTCGAAAGATTACACGGCATGAAAGAGCAAATGAAATACTTAGTCAAATCAGCCTGTTTCTTCTTTGGCTGCCAAAGCCTTGTCGTCATATCCTCCCTCTTACATTTTCTCGGTTTTCTTTCTGCACGTTTATCAAGTCTACTCTTATTATATTTCTAATAATTTCCTACTTGCATTCGTTTACCTATTAATAACTGTATTCTTCCGCAGACCGTAAATATAAACAATTTTGTACGATAATTTAATCTCTGCAGTTACCACAAATCTGAGGTATCGGACTTCACCGTCAAAATCAGTTTTCTATTAAAGTTAGCATATAATGTTAAATCATGAAAGACTGATCAAATTAGCTGATCCTCGAGTGTGTCAATTTCACACATCATTTGTAGGGTTGGAACGGCGGGGATGCCCAACAAGCTCGACATGCAGCATGCAACCATAAAGCTTCCTGGTGCACTATCTAAAGTAATACTGGGTGTTTCGAAGTTAGAGCCCCCTCCCCCCTCCACAGAACAAATGGAAAGTTATGAAGTTTTCTGCTACAGCCTATCTCCAAGTACATTATCTTAAGTTTCTATTAAGCTATTTTTTCATTTTACATTTCGTGTATTTTCAGACTGAATGACGGAGTTGGATCCAGCCATGGCTAACGACTCAGTGGAAATCATATGGATTAACAGAGTCTGGGCTATAACCTTCAGAGAGGCCAGGGATTCTGGCACAAACTTCATTTCACGTTCCTGGATAGCTAAATACATTAAAAGAAATGAATCCTTTGTTAAAAGAAACTGGAACAAAAATCTATACGACTGTCATCGCAAAATGAGTTAGAACCTTGGAAGGCCTGAAGTCCTTTCTCAGGAATCACAAGACATCATAGCTGAGGCAGAGGGTAGACCAAGAAAGTCTTTACGTAAATTGGCGCTTGAACTAGAAACAAAAAGGGGAAAGACTAGAAGTTATAGTGCTGTATATCGGGAGTTGAAAAATCTGGTATCAAGCCATTTCATGTTATCAACAAGCCCAACATCACTCAGCAACAGAGAGAAGACCGTGCATGGTATTGTTGTTCACATCTTAAATATTGGGATGAAGCTGACCTTCTCCATGTTGCCGCATCAGATGAATTCTTCATTTGCACAGTCAAGAAGCCGAATCATAAAAATGACATTATTTGGGCTGCAAAGTTGGATGAAGTGCGCTATCGCCAAGTTGTGAAATTTCCTGAATGTTTGGGAATTTTTTCTGTTTCACAGCCAAACAGTAAATATGGGTCATCAAAGAAAAAGGACAGTCATGGAATGGCGAATGCTTCAGAGAAACTGTGCTTACAGGTGGAGTATTTCCTTTCCTCAAAGAACCTGAAAATGTGTTATCTGTTGAAGAAGTCATATTTTTGCATGATAAGGCACCTCGTTTCAAGGCTCTTCAGACACAGGAGATGCTTCGAAACAGTGATATCAATTTTTCCTCATCAAGTGAATTTCCAGGTAGCTCCCCTGACCTTAATGTGTGTGGAAACATTGGTAGTATCTTAAAGGATCGTGTTGAAGCGGGCACAGAGAACTATGATAGTATACCAAGCCTCAACAACTTGCAAAGAGAGGTGACAGAAGTGCTCAGGGATTTTGGAAGCCACAAAAAATATTAAATACTCAGAGAAAAACTTTAATAAATACCTGGTCTGAATTACTTTTGTTTATGTCCATATCAATTTTAGTTTATGCTGTAGAGGGGGGGGGCCCCTCTAATTTTGAAACACCCTGTAGATGTGGATCAGGCAGAAAAAGTGGCACCATAACGACTGCCTAGAAACGAACCTGAACTAAAAGGATGAATTGCATATCAAACTATCCGGAAACCCTTTGATTCAATTAGCTACAAGATCAACGTTTGAAGGCCCTTTACCCATTTCCAGAAAGCTTGTTGAACAACTTGATTGAGCGTAAATTCCTTACTTAACGTTGCAGATTGTTAAATATGTTACACAACTTAATGACAATTCCTAGGCTTCGTTATTTATTTATTTACAGTCAAATATGCTTTGCTCAGTTCTTAGAATAACAAAATGACAATCGGTACACTTTCCAATGCAAAGTAACCAAATCATCACTAGAAAGTAGTTTGAAGCTTAATTATCTTGTTCATAGAGATTTCTAAAAATTGAATAAAATCAATCCGGACAATCGTTAAACTTCCCAATAGCGTTTGTCAGATTTCTCCCCACCAAACAAATATAGAATCCTGTTGACAAAGACTGGGATCCTGAACCAAAGGGCCTAGATTATGACTTCGACGCACAATAAATAAACTCGTCTACATATTCTACTTCACTTCAGGGAGATGAAAACTCAAAATACTCAATCACAATACAGCTCCTCTTTATTACTCAAATCGAATCACTCACATGCTTTCAGAGGATCAAGAGTCTCCTGTGCGGTGCCAGGAAGGGCAATCCCAACATTCCTACCACCTTGATAAAAGAAGCAGGTTTAGAGTAAATTTGGTTCAGCTTTCTTCAATGAAATACTAACATTACCGTTCCTGAAAGTTGTAACAGACCTTGGAAATCGGACGGAAGCACTATTGGGTGGTTAAATCCGAGCGAATGAAAGTATCACATCTCCAACATTTCTACCATCATTTACGTCTCTCTCTCTCTCTCTCCTCTCTCTCTCTCTCTCTCTCTCTCTCTCTCTGTGTGTGTGTGTGTGTGTGTGTGTGTGTGTGTGTGTCAAAAAAAAAAAGAAATTACAAAATAGAGTGCTGCACCTCATGGAACACGGATGATGGAAAATTTCAATCCCTATCAATTTTTCCTCCCTGCAGTAGTTAATTAATTATCAGTTCAAGCTAGTTTTCTTTATCCCTTTAATGGCATGTAAATTTAATAAAATTTTCCCACTCATTCCCCTCCGCTTGTTTATTTTCCTCTTATTAAAGGTCCCTCCATATTGATATCATTTTTATTGCCCTATTATTCATTCCCGAGCTAACAGCATCTGTCTCTCAAACGAAGGGTTAATCCCTGACTTAATATTAAATTTACTAAAACTCAAATGCTCTCTCTCTCTCTCTCTCTCTCTCCTCGCTCCCTCTCTCGTCTCATCTCATCCTCTCCTCTCTCTCTCTCTCTCTCTCTCTGTTAAGGACTCGGTAGGGAGTAGTTTCGCCGATAACACAAGAATAAGTAGTGAAGTTACTTGTGATGAAGATAGGAACTCGCTACAAAGAGACCCTAACAAAATATATGAATGGGCAGAAGTAAGTAGGATAGTATTTAACTCTGATAAATTTGAATAAAAAAATTATGGAGATAAAGAAGGAAAGCTATATGCATATATGGGACCTAATAACGAGACAATCACTAATAAGGAAGCAGTTAAAGACCTTGGTGTGATGTTGAATAGGAATATGTTATGCAATGATCAAATAGCTATACTATTGGCAAAATGCAAAGCAAAAACGGGATGCTGTTACGGCATTTCAAAACAAGAGAAGCCGAACACATGATTATGGAACGCTACATGATAATACAGGCATGGAAATAGATAGAAGGAATTGCCGAAAACATTATAGAGCTAAAAATATCAGAAAGAGCAAGCAGAGGCAGATTAATAGTGCCCAAAATAATACCAGGAAAACTAAGGAAAGCACACAGGACATTAATCCACTACGCATCAGCATCGACAATGCAGCGTCTATTCACTGCGTTGCCAGCTCATATGAGGAACATATCATGAGTGAGCGCAGATGTGTTTAAGAATAAGCTCGACAAATGTCCAAGCTGCATCCCAGACCATCCAAGATTGGAAGATGCAAAGTATACCGCAAGATGCACTAACAATTCTCTGGTAGACATTAGGGGTGCCTCACACTAAAGGACCTGGGGGAATCCGAACAAGCTGTAAGGTCTGTAAGGTAAGGTCTCTCTCTCTGTCTCTCTCTCTCTCTCTCTCTCCAGTCTACAAGAAATGAGGACCGTAATAATTTGCGATATTAATTTCGGAAAGCACTGATTCGTGAAACGATTTTACCCAATGAGATTATAGACTGTGATATGGTTCTCCAATGCAAAAGGATTATTATCACCCGACGAAAGCGTCGACTCTCGCTTTACTATCTCCGTCCAATTCAGCGGTGAAAGTCATTCTGAAAGCTTAATTCACTGATCGAAATGGAGTACCCGTAATTAGATAGAGAATGCCTATCGACACGTATTAAAATTGAGATTGTAAAGTCAAGGCTTCGCTAATTAGATTTAATTCAAATAGAACTTATTCACGTTCATGCGGAGAGGAAGTACTATAGGCCTGGTGAGCTGGCAAAGAGCTTTTCATCGCAGGTTATCAGTTGACTTCGAGGTTCAAGGCCATTTTTTCCTTTTTGGGTTGAATTGCTCTGAGGTTGTCATTTCTTGGGGACATTGGTGATTTTGTAATTTGTAATAAAAAAAATAAACAAATAGTAGATGATAAAATGCTTAGCATGGTAGGAGAAAAATTTGGTCAGTCATATGTGAATTTGTAATTTTTAATTGGTCACAGCCATTTTTGATGTTGCAAAGACGAAGATCAGACATTTAAATAAAACAGATCGGAGGAAATCAAATTTCACAAGATTTTCTTTTTTAATCCCGCATGTCAGCGGATGCAAAAAAAATTCCATTTAATACTTTATGGGCACGTGCAGGATGAGAGAGAGAGAGAGAGAGAGAGAGAGAGAGAGAGAGAGAGAGAGAGAGAGAGAGAGAAAGCAAACAGTACTCCATGCTTTCTTCGGGATAACAAAAGCTATTTATACAGGATAAATCATTTCAATTTCTTTAACAAGAAACTTGCACTTTTAAAATATACTTTTTTCCTAATCACATGATACTCTTCAGTAATACTAACTACTACCAAGTGCAGAAGATATTAGGTAACATTCCCAAAAAAGAAAGAATACATCAACAAAAAGACATTTTAAGATGTCATCGGGATCGCATCCATTAAAAACTAAAGATAATTAAAGAAAAAAATGACAATAACCACATGTTGCCTCACTTCATTAATTCAGTACAGAACTCGTCTGAAAGGAAATCTTACCGAAATGGGGAACAGGAATAACCACTGGCTAACTTCAATATCTATTAGTGAATTAATACACGGGGAAATCGACGGGAGTGAATTACTACATGGGGAAATCGACGTGGAATCAGAATTCAACCAATAATCTTTGATTAAACGTCATTGGTAACTCAACAAGAGTTGCATGACTTCGCATGACTTTAATCAAATATTTTTTTTTATATAAAGTAATGAGAGAATGATTGGTCAATCATTCCGTAAGCATACACTTCTGAGAAGGAGCTATCCTTGTAATTACCGATACGAAAGTCAATTCAGTCATTCATAAACATTAATACGACTTTGGCCACTAAATCAAGAGGAGGAGCAAAGTTATAATCCGATTGCGATGGAAAACGCTAGTCACATTCTCTTAACTTGCAATAATAATAAATAAAATCACCGTATGAATCAGAAGCCCCATATTATAGTGCAAAATACTGAGGTCGATTCTTTTAAAATAACCTAGTAAGGTCCATTACAAAATTTGACTTATTTTGAAGTGGATCTCTCTGTTTATAGATTGGCAAGGGTGTCGATGAAACTTGTACAGACAAATGAACATATTAGTTAATAGAATGACCACCAAAAGCGCAACCAGATTTTTGCTCATGTTATCCCTGGAAATTATTTCGAACGCTGCAGTTCCCATGTACTTATGTTATCGGCGTGAGATTATTACCCACCCTCCTTCAAACTCCTCGACTCTAGTTTAGGCCTAATTACTTTTTCATTTATTCTTCTAAATATATGTTTGCTTTTCTTATTTCCCTCACGTCTGCGCAGTAAAGCAGTACCTGGCTATACATCCTTTCTGCCTAAATGAAAGGTAATAATAAAATAATTACCTTCCTAATTCTAAATAAATATTTCCTTTGGGGTATTATGGTTCTGGATTTATCATCTTTGAATGCTGCAACGAATTAAGCCAAGCGCCATGTATCACAGACCTACAACTATGTAGAACTTCGAAGTATCTAAGTCTACCACCCAAAAAGCCTATCTATTTTGCCGTTCCCACAACCTTAAATTGACCACTCAGCAGAAAACCAGCAATCCTAAATTTGAATAATTAATTTGAATTCATTAATTTGAACTTCGAATCTCGAAGGAATGCTCACTCCTACACTGGAATAAAACCTTACAACTCTGTCGTCGTAACTGATCCATCGAGCTGAGTGTCTGTCATATCTGCTATGCAATAAAAATAGTATTAACAAAACATAAAATTCAACTCTGGAAAGTACAAGGTCTCAAGGCTGATTCGATATGGAAACAAATGCCCGCAAATTATCTTACCGTCAAAACTTTAGTTTCCATGACCGGCAACACTGAATTTCTTGGGAAATCAGTTTAAACGTAGAACAATATACTACTTTTATGTGATATATTGCAGATATCTTGGATAATTTAGAAGGCATAAGGAAACCATATGAAAATGAAAAACAACTACGAATTTAAATTTCTCAACCAAATTTAGTGCCAATGGGAGCAAAGTTTCACACGCTCATTAACTCATCAGCATCTTATTAGAAGATTGATCTCAAGGTATATTTGATGACTGCAATAAATGAATCAAAAATAACCTTCAGAACGGCACATAACGGAAAATAACTGCATCCCCCACAGAGTGAAAGCTACCTAAACGAATGTCATAATTACGTGTAGCCGTGAATTTGCTAAAACAACAGAGAATCAAACCTATTGGTTAATTTTCATTCATTCGAGGACCAGACAATGATGAAAGGCACGGACGGAGCTCGTCAATGAGCCACGGAGGAAAAATTTCATTTGAATATTGATTGCATATGGAATTCACACCAAAGCTCAACCACTAGGGACCTATGAGGTCATTCAGCGCTGAAACGGAAATTGACGGTAAAAGGTTTGAAAGGTGTAACTGAAGGAAAACCTCGCAATTACGCTATGAATCAATTATTAGGAGAGGGTGGAAAGTAAGATGGAAGAGAATATGAAAGGAGGTACAGTAAAAAGAACGAAAGAGGTTGCAGCTAGGGGCCGAGACACGTGCAAAGAACTTTAAGTAATGCCTACAGAGCACCGCATGAGGTACACTGACGGCACTACCCCCATAAGAGACATTTGGATACTGAAGCCACTTTTAACGCTAAGCATTCTTCGTCATTCTATGCAAGACGGCTTGACAACAATGGAGTGAGGAGTAAGACGTCTCCTGAATAGGGTGAGGGAAACCGTCATAAAAAACAAAGGATGCATTTCTCAAGTCGAGGTCAGTCGGTAACATAGTTTAATACTCTTTCCATTGATTTGCTTTTACTTTTCACACAATTATGAGCAATCTATTTATTTGAATCAATTTTGCTAATTAAGTTCACTTTTAACTATCCAATAATAATAATAATAATAATAATAATAATAATAATAATAATAATAATAATAATAATAATATGAAAGTAGGAGACCCTCTCTCAAACATGTTTTGTTAAAGGGGATGGCAGCATCAGTGGAATTGATTTTATATATGGTATGTTCAATTCTTCTTTATTCTCTTCCCATCAGGGCTGATATACGCTAATAGCTGGCCGATGTTCATACTCTGGTTAAGGAAATGTCTTATAAAAAATACTAATTTATTTATAAGACCATGTATAAAATCAATTCCATGGATGGAAGAAGAAGAAGAAGAAATTCTCAATTACAGGCAATTTTCAGCAAAAATAGAACCGCGTATACTAATTTAAGCACCAAGGAGATAAATCAAGCAATTCGTAGCAAAACTATAAAATCTACGGTTTAAGAGACAGGGGAATAAAATCAAACATGATCGAAATGTTCTCTTCACACAAACCCGGTGGGCCCTTTCAATCTAAAACATTTTTCTGAGTTTGCATAGAGGATATTTCTACAACTTCGTAACAACGCCATCCTCATCTTAATCGATATTTCTCACAACTCATTCCATCTTCTCAGAAAATGTTTCTGGTCACATCCTGGCCAAATTATACTGTAAACAGGGCTTCGTTTAGGAGAGGAAGACTGAAAACGAGGCTTCGTTTATGGGACCTTACCTTACAGACCTTACATCTTGTTCGGGCTGCCTCAGGTCCCTCAGTGTGAGGTACCTCTAATGTCTACCGGAGAGATGCTAATGAATCTTCCGGTATATTTTGCATCTTCCAATCTTGGATGGTCTGGGATGCAACTTAGATATTTGTCGAGCTTATTCTTAAACACATCTACGCTCACATCCTGATATATTCCTCAGATGAGCTGGCAATGCATTGAATAGACGCTGCATTGTCGATGCTAGTGCGTAGTGGATTAATGTCCTGTGTGCTTTCCTTAGTTTTCCTGGTATAGTTTTGGGCACTATTAATCTACCTCTGCTTGCTCTTTCTGATATTTTTAGCTCCATGAGGTTTTCGGCAATTCCTCCTATCTGTTTCCATGCCTGAATTATCATGTAGCATTCTCTTCTCCTTTCTAGACTTGAATTTTATTTGGAACTCCTTCAATTATTTTCATGATATTTTCTGCTGATTTATTCCAGTTTGAAGGATCATATCCTTCCAATATGCCTATGAATACTTTTGTATCTTCTTGATTAGGGCTATTATTGATCTCATAGATGAGAAATGCCAGCTACCTTCCTGCTAACTCATCATATTGCATATCTGCAATGCAAGCAAGATTTTGCCATTTCTTGCCACAGTTGGAGCTAACTGCCATCCTGATCGAATTTACAATAAATCACTCGATAAACTAAGTTAGTAGACATTTTATCCTACTATTTTCACACTAATGTTATCACCTACAATTCACGAACACTTCTAGATATAATTCGTTTCCTAGTTGTATGTTAAACGTGTGATAACAGTTGATTATTCAGACTGTGCACAGGTACATCCAGCAAGCGAAATGGCACTACTCGAGAGAGAGAGAGAGACTGCAAAAGAGGTTTCATGTAGGAGAGGGAGACTGTAAACTAGATATCGTTTAGGAGAGGGAGACTGAAAAGGAGGCTTCGTTTAGGAGAGAGAGACTGAAAATGAGGCTTCATTTGGGAGAGGGAGAATGTAAACTAGATTTGTTTAGGAGAGTGAGACAGAAAACGAGGCTTCGTTTAGGAAAGGGAGAATGAAAACGAGGCTTTGTTTAGGAGAGGGAGACTGAAAACAAGGCTTCATTAAGGAGAGGAGGACTGAAAACAAGGCTTCGTTTAGGAGAAGGAGACTGCAAATGATGCTTCGTTTTGGAGAGGGAGACTGAAAACGAGGCTTTGTTTTGGAAAGGGAGACAGAAAACGAGGCTTCGTGTAGGAGAGGGAGACAGAAAACTCCCCATGTTCATTAATTTTAAGTTCAGCCCCACAGGAAGGGGGACGGGGGAAGAGAAAGGGGGTGACATGTAAAAATAACAGAAAGCTACAGACATCAGTGTCCAATATACAGTTTTTGAGGTCGCTGAGATGAGAGTGAAACTCCCGATGCCCTTTGAGTCCAATTTCAACCCTGATACCAGAGAGAGAGAGAGAGAGAGAGAGAGAGAGAGAGAGAGAGAGAGAGAGATAAGAGTTTATTGGTTATCAGTTTTCCCGGGTAGTGCTGGATTAGTCAGCTAGTATAATATATATATATATATATATATATATATATATATATATATATATATATATATATATATATATATATATATAAATCTAAGAAATTAATTCTATCACATCACATCACTGTGATGCCTCTGAACTAATTCATTTTCATATACACATAGTTAACCGAAGGGGAATTTTCTAGTTGATAAGAATTTCTTATCAACTAAAAAATTCCCCTTCCGTTGGCATATATGAAAATATATTAATGCCGAGTCAAGCGAATTAAATTCAAAGGATGTTTGAAGATTAATGCATATATACGTATATGTGTATATATACATATGTAGTATATATATGTGTGCGTAGGGGTGCACGTGTGACTTCTGTTTTTTTATTTCCATTACTTTTATTACATAGTGGACTTAAATTGTTTGATTGAACGCAAACCCCCCAAGATGAGGAATGTTGAGAGAGAGAGAGAGAGAGAGAGAGAGAGAGAGAGAGAGAGAGAGAGAGAATTTCAGATGCATTCATTTGCATCCATAATTAGGGGCTAATTCGCAGCGATAGTTGCAACGAACCGATTCATTTCTGAAAATGAGGTTGCTTCGGAAATCGCTATACCTTTGACTCTAATCATCGTCGGCAACGATATGCAATGTTCGCCATTTTTCCGTATTAAACGACCGGTCAACGATGATTAACATCAACGAGCGTTAAACAGCAATTATGACAGATCCATTCATCAAGAGAGAAAGAGAGAGAAGTGTAAGAGTGCTTATTCCCTTTCAGTGGACAATCGAAAACTATGGATTAGACACTAATATCTGTTGTTTTCGGTTATTTTTACATGTCACCCCTTTTACACAACCACCCCCTTTGATGCCAGTTTATTTTCCAGATAGTAAGTCATATGTATACCGAAATCATGTATGATAAACCCGTAGAGTTTATTTAGTTACTAAGTCTACGGGGGCAGAACCAGCCCCGTTTAAGGGAATCCCGTCCCACCCCAACCCCCTTTGGTGCTAGTGATGTTTTACCCCACAGTAAGTCATGTGTATACCAAGTTTGGTTGAAATTGCTCCATGCATTTCAGAGTTATACTGAAACATACACACACAAACGCATATACATACATACATGCATCCTTTTTTATATACTTAAGTGGATATATTTAAACACATGCATTTATATATATGGCAGTAAGAGATGTTTGCTTTCTCTGGCATAATATTGGCTTAATAATGTATCAAAATGGCGTGTATGTGTGTTTGTTGCGTGTTTAATGTTAATTCAATTAAGAAGCTGGTATGTGACTTTCTATACTTAATACCCAAAATCAATTGTCATAAACAAATTAATGAAGGCAAATAGATCATCATTTTTAAGAGAATGCAGATCAACACTAAGAGTTAAATATCATCTATTCGATCATTTCTTTCAATAGCGAATATCAAACCCTATAAGAAACTAAACCAGAATCATCAAACATTTTCAATTGAATCAAGACAAGAATTTTTGAAGTTATAAATATTTAGGAAACTTTTTTATATCTATGAGAACAAATTTTACAATACCTTCGTTTTTCCTTATGAGAACACCCTGTTTTATACAAGATGTTATACATGTTCGTTGTCTTTTCAGCGTATTCCATAATAATAATAATAATATTAATAATGGGGCATCTCTGCCACTGAATCAAAACTTTCCAGGTCACTAGGATATCATGACTGGCTGGAAAGGACTTAATTAATGGAAGCCAGGGAAAATCTGGCGGATCTAATTACAATGCGTCATCTCCAAAGAATAGGTCCTCCAAAATTATCATTTCGGGAGCTCATGGGGCCATCTCGTCTACGGAACGCTCCTTGAAACACTCACACACACACACACACACACACACACACACGCACACAACTACACATGCGCACACATAAACACACACACAGCCATAACTTTTCCCAAGTGAAAATTCTAACGCAACCGCTTCATGTTTATCCCGGAATCTTTTATTTATCTTTTCACGTATTTCGAGAAATGAGCAAGTGGAAGAGTATAATAATAAAGATGGGTCCTTTCCCTTATCAGTCTGGTTGACGACTCTCTCTCTCTCTCTCTCTCTCTCTCTCTCTCTCTCTCTCTCTTACTTTTCATACTACTTCCTTCCTATGACTTTATCCTTCTCTTTCACATAAACAAACGCATAATCATCACGATATATGTCTACTGTGATTTTTAAGCATATATATATATATATATATTATATATATATATATATATATATATATATATATATATCACTTCAGACCAGAGAATTTTCAGGTGATCTCACGTTAATGTAAACCAATTTGTTTACCTTTCAATACAATGGGAATTAATATCTATCAAATTTTCATAGCTGCCCCCATATATTTAAATTGATGAGACACCATGCTGTCTTTCAGGACACCACCTTGTCATTTTTCAAAATTTTTACACTAGTCTCAATTTACGATGTTTTTATTGCAAAACTAATGATCTGGAGATGAAGATTCTCCTTTTAAAATGTATAAGCTAAGAATGGTTTTTTTTATTGGCTTAATAATTTATGGACCTATATTAGTAGCATTACAATATTAGAAAAATGTTTTAACATCATAATGGAAGAATTCACTTCATGCGATACTTTATACAGAAAAAATATGAAACATTAAAATGAATGATAGGTGAAACCGATTACACAATATATATGAGAAATACATAAAAAATATAAATTTTCATGTACAAGGGAGTGTAAAGTAAATGAAATTCACAAAAGCAATTCCATGTCGATATAAAACAATGATCGACTTGCCTTTGTAGCCTTCCTTTCTACATGCTCAGAAATTTTCATTGACAATAATGGGCAAGTGTTGAGCCCCTGGCGTCCTCTCTTTTTCACCAGGCAAGGAGACTGTCAGTTTTGCTCTTTGGTCTACATTGTTGGGCTTCTAGGTACTTCATCAGAATCTGTGCTGTTCAGTAGTCTTTCGTCTTTATCAGAAACTCTCCTCTTATAAACTGATTAGTCATTTGTAATTTGAAACCCAAGTATGGCAATTGTTTTATGGCTCTACAATCTGTCCTGTATATATATTATATATATATATATATATATATATATATATATATATATATATATATATATTGTAACTGCAACAACCACAATGCCCTCTTAACTTCTAGAATTCTTCGCACACTTTTGGATACGCTTGTCCTACAAAGCCTTAAGATCCAAGTTCAAAGAAATATGAAGAAATTCTGATTTCCGGTAGCGGGAAACGAACCCGCGATACCATAATTACAATGAGGTCACGTTGCCGGCCTGACCACGAGAAGGATAAAAGTCTATTCCCTCGTTTACATATATATACCTGTCGTTTTCAGGTATGTTTATTAATCAAGTGAGCAATCAATTTTATTACTTTTCAGCTTAAATATGTATGTAGAATCTACTGGTCAATTTCAGAATTACAATTTATATATATATATATATATATATATATATATATATATATATATATATATATATATGTGTGTATGTATGTAGTATGTATGTATGCATATGTTTATAATACGTATTACGTTCACACACTATACGACGTAGAAATAATGCAACGCACGCAAAGCTAGAGAATGCATCTGCTCTTAAACAACGAATTTGAAGATGAAATATTACCCCTCAGAAATACGATAGTTTTTTGCCGTCTCTACCGATATAGCAACGAAACGGAACACCCTAATAAGGAGACAGTACAACAGATAGCAATATACTACCAGACCAGATGAATACTACAACAACGGCAACATTTTAACAACTGTGAGCAGTAGACTGAGGAGACACGCACACAAACACACACACGCAACCGGAGGCGATCACGGAAAACCATCTTGCTTTTCACTGTAGTGTGAATAATACATATTGCAACAACTTCGGCCGCCCGCCTCTGCAGATGGGCGGTTGGGAATTTTGCTCCATTTCCCACTGAAGTTACGTTTCTGGAACGCGTTCTGCTTCTTCTCACCGTCACGGAAAGGGAGGATTAATTCGCGAGAGCTTAATTTGGCGTTGTTCCGATTTCAGGATTTTTCTTCTTCTTGTTCTTCTTTTTCTTCTATTGTCATCATCATTATTATTATCCGAAGTGCGTGGTCATCCACACTGAGAAAGTTCAGAAGACATTTAGTTTGGCAAGAACTATCTGACACACAAAATGCTCAGGTGCTCACTGGATAATGCTCAGATAAAAAAGGTAAATATACTGATGAATATATAACAGCTGAAACATAGAATTCCAATGCAATACGTCTTTACCCCTTCTCTCCATTTTCAAGTCTTGGCTTCAGGGGAGAACTTCCAGATGCAAGACCTTAGGTTCTGGACAGTGGAAGGTTTTCAATGCGTTCGAAAAATAGTAGTGATTCTGGTTTGCACAAAGTATATGAATCACTTGATCAAGTTGTGTGCTAATGAAAACAGTAAGTCGACTGTTTAATAAATTACAATTTGCGTAAGAAAAAATCCTAACAGTTTAGTGCGCGAAAACTGAATGGCTACATAGATGATCTGTAATTCAACAAGGGCAGGAAAAGTAATCTTTATTTAGGTGCAATTATCATTAACTGTAAGTTTTTCTCTGCATAATATTAACCAGGTATTCTCTAAAGGTTATTCCTCATAATCCACGTAGGTATCACTACTCATATGTTTCA
>NC_087202.1:47306021-47396021 GCF_015104395.2 Macrobrachium nipponense | reverse complement strand
CAAATCGATACTTTGATGGTTTCATTTTTATCAGAGAACAATGAACACCATAAAAAAAATTTTTCCTCTTACTGCTACTGTTAGCAGGAATAATAAAGCATTTTGGAATTAATTGACTCAGATAACTCAATATTGATATCAATATTCTCGTCTTAAATCCCCACAACAGAGGAAAAAAGAAAATCCACCAAAGGAAAAATTCATTGAAGCTTCGATGAAGTATTTTTCCCCGTTTTACTCAACAACAACAACAACAACAATAATAATACGGATATCTACTTTTCCAGTTGCACTCGAACTCGGCTCTGAGTATAATGAGAAAAATCTGGAGTTCAAAGAGCCATTTTTATGCTGTATGAGAGGTGTTGCACTTACAAAGCTGGCGATATGGAACTTTTGGTCGCAACTGTAGTCCCATAATATTTGAAATGTTCTCGCTCTTTCTTCGAACTTGCTGGAGTTATCCAGGATCAATGTCCGGAGGAGAGTAAGGAAAATATGCGTGCACACTAGAAAACGCCGAAGTGAAGGCTTCGTTCGTAACTTAATGCCTAATTTGGCTTCTCCCGTGTAAATATGAATCAAATTTTGCGTGAAAACTATAAAACGGCCAAGTTAAAGCTTGGTTTGTAGGTTAATGACTAATTATGTATACTTTTGTGTTAAATATCCATAAACTGTTGTTGTTGTTGTTAACTATAATAATAATAATGATAATGTTTCGGAAGAAAACCTCTTTTAAACAAATTGTGTTGAATAAAATGGCAGAATTCAGCGAATTAATCGTATATATTATCTTTTCTATTTTCTCATTACTCGCTTTTCTGGCTCAGCGATGCTTAATAACTGGCCAATATTCGTATCGCTGAGTCAGAAAAACGAGTAATAAGAAAAATAGGAAAGATAATATATACGATTAATTCGCTGAATTCTGCCATTTTATTCAACAGAATAAAATAATAATAATAATAATAATAATAAAATAATAATAATAATAATAATAATAATAATAATAATAATAATAATAATAATAATAATAAGACAAACACCATCCCCCACCAACAGAAAGGCTGCAGAAGGAAGTGTAGGGGCACAAAAGACCAGCTCCTGATAGACAAAATGGTAATGAAGAACAGTAGGAGAAGGAAAACCAACCTAAGCATGGCATGGATAGACTATAAGAAAGCCTTCGACATGATACCACACACATGGCTAATAGAATGCCTGAAAATATATGGGGCAGAGGAAAACACCATCAGCTTCCTCAAAAATACAATGCGCAACTGGAATACAATACTTACAAGCTCTGGAATAAGACTAGCAGAGGTTAATATCAGGAGAGGGATCTTC
The DNA here is from genome assembly GCF_015104395.2 of Macrobrachium nipponense. Lineage (NCBI taxonomy): Eukaryota > Metazoa > Arthropoda > Malacostraca > Decapoda > Palaemonidae > Macrobrachium > Macrobrachium nipponense. Next base: position 47,394,671 of record NC_087202.1, on the reverse strand, counting down.
CAGGGCGACTCACTGTCCCCACTACTCTTCGTAGTAGCCATGATCCCCATGACAAAAGTACTACAGAAGATGGATGCCGGGTACCAACTCAAGAAAAGAGGCAACAGAATCAACCATCTGATGTTCATGGACGACATCAAGCTGTATGGTAAGAGCATCAAGGAAATAGATACCCTAATCCAGACTGTAAGGATTGTATCTGGGGACATCAGGATGGAGTTTGGAATAGAAAAATGCGCCTTAGTCAACATACAAAAAGGCAAAGTAACGAGAACTGAAGGGATAAAGCTACCAGATGGGAGCAACATCAAACACATAGATGAGACAGGATACAAATACCTGGGAATAATGGAAGGAGGGGATATAAACACCAAGAGATGAAGGACACGATCAGGAAAGAATATATGCAGAGACTCAAGGCGATACTCAAGTCAAAACTCAATGGAGGAAATATGATAAAAGCCATAAACACATGGGCAGTGCCAGTAATCAGATACAGCGCAGGAATAGTGGAATGGACGAAGGCAGAACTCCGCAGCATAGATCAGAAAAACCAGGAAACATATGACAATACACAAAGCACTACACCCAAGAGCAAATACGGACAGACTATACATAACACGAAAGGAAGGAGGGAGAGGACTACTAAGTATAGAGGACTGCGTCAACATCGAAAACAGAGCACTGGGGCAATATCTGAAAACCAGTGAAGATGAGTGGCTCAAGAGTGCATGGGAAGAAGGACTAATAAAAGTAGACGAAGACCCAGAAATATATAGAGACAGGAGAAAAACAGACAGAACAGAGGACTGGCACAACAAACCAATGCACGGACAATACATGAGACAGACTAAAGAACTAGCCAGCGATGACAATTGGCAATGGCTACAGAGGGGAGAGCTAAAGAAGGAAACTGAAGGAATGATAACAGCGGCACAAGATCAGGCCCTAAGAACCAGATATGTCCAAAGAACGATAGACGGAAATAACATCTCTCCCATATGTAGGAAGTGCAATACGAAAAATGAAACCATAAACCACATAGCAAGCGAATGCCCGGCACTTGCACAGAACCAGTACAAAAAGAGGCATGATTCAGTGGCAAAAGCCCTCCACTGGAGCCTGTGCAAGAAACATCAGCTACCTTGCAGTAATAAGTGGTACGAGCACCAACCTGAAGGAGTGATAGAAAACGATCAGGCAAAGATCCTCTGGGACTATGGTATCAGAACGGATAGGGTGATACGTGCAAACAGACCAGACGTGACGTTGATTGACAAAGTCAAGAAGAAAGTATCACTCATTTGATGTCGCAATACCATGGGACACCAGAGTTGAAGAGAAAGAGAGGGAAAAAATGGATAAGTATCAAGATCTGAAAATAGAAATAAGAAGGATATGGGATATGCCAGTGGAAATCGTACCCATAATCATAGGAGCACTAGGCACGATCCCAAGATCCCTGAAAAGGAATCTAGAAAAAACTAGAGGCTGAAGTAGCTCCAGGACTAATGCAGAAGAGTGTGATCCTAGAAACGGCACACATAGTAAGAAAAGTGATGGACTCCTAAGGAGGCAGGATGCAACCCGGAACCCCACACTATAAATACCACCCAGTCGAATTGGAGGACTGTGATAGAGCAAAAAAAAAAAAAAAAATAATAATAATAATAATAATAATAATAATAATAATAATAATAATAATAATACTTTATTAAAAGTAATGGCTACTTCAGCAGCGTTACACTTGTAGAGATTCATCTCTATTTTGCGAATAGCGGCTTTTCCGTGCTACTTAAACAGGCTAGTACAGCGCCTATAGAGGTCATGGTCAAATACAGGGTCAAAATAGGTGTATATATTTGAATTTTACAGATAAACTATGATACCAAAGTCATTAACGATTTTCTCTCTCTCTCTCTCTTTTTCTTAAAGCGAGCATTCGTCTGGAGCTGCCAGACATCCTCGGGCTGGAAAGCTGAGGGTGGACTGATCTTGGTGTGGTGTCCGTCCTCCTTATATCTGTGGTTGACAGCCTTTTCATATCCTTGTCCCGTAGGCGGGCAAGGCAGGTAGCAATGTTCTCAGGGTACGGTAGGTCATCTCCTGGAACTGTGGCTTCTTTGGGGCAAATAATAATAATGATAATAATGGAAATTTTCAACGTTTCCTAAATAAAAGCCGAGACTTCAAATGCTAAAAATTCTAAGATACTTTTAAATCTCAGAGAGCGATTGGAAAGGAACCTGAGAGCATCGATCTGCACACACTTGCTTTCCCTGACACGAGATTTCAATTGCGCCGCGTCCGAGTCGTGAAATGGCAAGACAAATATGGACAGCTTCTCCAAGGAAATGACAAGAGATAAATAATGTTCTCCCCTTTACTTGTACGAGAAAATATAAAAGCGTTTGTGTCCTGTCTTGAACGCCACCGTACCAAAGGTTGGACTGGTAAAACTTTGGAAAGGGCAAGCATTATTATAGCACCAGTTATTCCACGGATCGACAGAATAGAATGTGGTCTTCTAAGCATATTATTATCATTATTATTATTATTATTATTATTATTATTATTATTATTATTATTATTATTATTATTATTCAGAAGATGAGCCCTATTCATATCGAACAAGATCACTGGGGCCATGGACTGAAAATGAATAGGGAAGAGAGAGAGAGAGAGAGAGAGAGAGAGAGAGAGAGAGAGAGAGAGAGAGAGGAAATCAGTCATTATGCAATTAAAAATTAAATTAACCATCTAATAAACATAGGTAAAAATGTAAGTAAATAATAAACAAAAACTGCTTTAAGGTAGTAATGCATTGCATCTTCGCTTGAACTCCCGAGGTTCCAAATGCGCAACTTCACCAGGATATGTTCCACAGTCCAACGGTGTGAGGAATAAAGGACCTCTGAACTGAGAACCTCGACAGCGAAGCGCATTAACTGCAGCGTTGCCGATAGCTCTGCATACTAAAATCGGCATCTTATAGAAAACGGAATTCATTTTATGGCCCAGGGGTATTTTAAGAAAATAAACCAATCTTATGCAACACCTCATCGATTTATATTCATCATCATTCAACAAAAGTATATATTAGCTATGTATATACACAATTACAACCAAAACAACAATGATATATACATATTAAGTTTTATAGATAAACTTTATAAAACATAGAAATTACACACAAAATATAGGTAGATACGTAACCTACTCAGTTTTATAAATCAACTTTATAGAACATATAGGCTATATAAATAAAACAAAAAAAATGTATTATTTTTCTTCATATATCAGGGTATAAATATGTTTGAGAATATATTTTACTAATTCCAGATTTTATATTTTGTTTTATGCTAATTTCTTTGAAGTCCACCCCCCCCCCCCCCCCCCCCCCCCCCCCCCCCCCACCCCATAATGAAGCCTAGCTCTTGGATTCACCAGTGATGGAATAGTAATTACGCCACTCGTAACTACATGGTTCATGTCAGTTATAATGTAATCACATGTCTTATCATCAAATTACAATTCTATGAATGGAAACTATCAAATATCTTACCATTACTTTACAACCATGTAACTCATTTAATTCAATAACATTATAATTACAAAAGTTACAGCTATTTCAATCTTGCTAGTTTTACCTACAGTTTGATTTTTTTTCTTGTAGTTTGAATTACATTATTTACATTCCTAATCATACATAATATACCAAGATATGATATCATGGGTATTTAACTGCTAACACTATTCGGTTTCGTGTTTTACAATTATAAAGGGTTCCTTACCGTCACTGAAGGGTCGAACGTTTTCAACGCTTATTAAGTGGAATCTCTTAAAGAATCATTTACACATATATTATGTAATAATAATGTAGTAATAATCATTTTCTACCCAAGCTTACATAAAAAGACATTAACTAATTAAAAAAAAAGTATTTAAATTTATTTGAGACAATAAATCAATCCCCTCGAAGAATGCCGAGTTTTTCTCGGCATGAACAAGGAGGCCGATTTCTTCTCGGCATTGAAGGTCTGGTTCTCCGCCTGTAGAGTTTTTTCTCGGCAAATCGGGGGAAAATTCGGCATTTCGGCAACACTGATTAACTGCATACTGGTGCTGCTGATCAGCAAATCTAGTTGCTCTCGGCAGGCAAAGAAGATCATGGATCATCTGTGAGAGTTAAAAATCTCTGTTAAAATATAACTGCCCTATAAATTTAATTTGTGGCAGTGATAAGTTCACAATAAATCCATGGCTGATATCCTTGTGCACTAAAGTGACGTTGATGCACAAGTCTAACGTCTAACGATAACTGGAATTTTGAACATCTGTATTCAATGTTCATACTGTGTTTTTAAACACATTTCTATGGAGTCGCTGAACATTATTATTGCAACATTTCATTTTCGAAGTAAATATTTCGCAAATGACTGTATTTCGCACCACCCATGGTCCCACTCATGCCTGTGCTTGGTCGTTACAAGCCATACAACAAAATACTGTCAAGCAAGTACCAATACTGAACAGCTCGAGAGTAATAACCAAAGTAATATATGTAGAAAAAGCAGTAGCTGAAAGTGAACCTTCATTGACAGTAAGAGCTGAGCTAGGTACTAGAGGGACTGAGAGCAAGTCATTTGGATTCAAGTAACATCTCCTAAAAACTTATCGATTTCTGCACTAGATACCAAGGCAACATTCTTGGAAACAGTTAGCTCGAATGACATGCTACGGCATTATAGACATCGTTACGGAATTATATACTTCGAGACTATGCAGCCAGGACACACATTCTTCAAAATAATTGCATCTAATACTTTATGGGTACGTGTAGGATGGAGACCTTACAGACCTTACAGACATTACATCTTGTTCGGGTTGCCCCAGGTCCCTCAGTGTGAGGCACCTCTAATGTCTACCAGAGAGTTGCTAGTACATCTTCCGGTATATTTTGCCTCTTCCAATCTTGGATGGTCTGGGATGCAGTTTAGATATTTGTCGAGCTTATTCTTAAACACATCTACGCTCACTCCTGATATATTCCTCAGATGAGCTGGCAACGCATTGAATAGACGCTGCATTATCGATGCTGGTGCGTAGTGGATTAATGTCCTGTGTGCTTTCCTTATTTTTCCTGTATAGTTTTGGGCACTATTAATCTACCTCTGCTTGCTCTTTCTGATATTTTTAGTTCCATGATATTTTCTGCTATTCCTTCTATCTGTTTCCATGCCTGAATTATCATGTAGCGTTCTCTTCTCCTTTCTAGACTATATAATTTTAAGAATTGTAGTCTTTCCCAGTAGTCTAGGTCCTTAACTTCTTCTATTCTAGCTGTAAAGGACCTTTGTACACTCTCTATTTGTGCAATATCCTTTTGATAGTGTGGGTACCATATCATATTGCAATATTCAAGTGGACTACGAACATATGTTTTATAAAGCATATCAGTGTTCAGCTTTTCTTTGTTTTGAAGTGCCTTAACAACATTCCCATTTTTGCTTTACATTTTGCCAACAGAGTTGCTATTTGATCATTGCATAACATGTTCCTATTCATCATCACACCAAGGTCTTTAACTGCTTCCTTATTTGTGATGGTCTCATTATTAGGTCCCTTATATGCATATAGCTTTCTTTCTCTGTCTCCATAATTTATTGATTCAAATTTATCAGAGTTAAATACCATCCTATTTACCTCTGCCCAATCATATACTTTGTTAAGGTCTCTTTGTAGAGCGTTCCTATCTTCATCACAAGTAATTTCTCTACTTATTCTTGTGTCATCTGCGAAACTACTCACTACCGAATCCTTCACATTATTGTCTATGTCTTCAATCATAATAACAAACAGTATTGCAGCTAACACCGTACCTTGCGGCACACCGGATATTACCTTGACTTCATCCGATTTCTCGTCGTTTGCAATAACTATCTGTTTTCTGTTGTGTAAAAATTCTTTTAACCATCTTCCTACTTTATCCACGATATTGTGTTTTCTAATTTTCTTCGCTAATATATTATGGTCTACTTTATCAAAAGCTTTTGCAAAGTCTAAATAAACCACATCTGTTTCATTTCCGCTTTTCATATTTTTGAATATGTTCTCACGGTGGACTAACAGTTGGGTTTGTGTACTTTTTCCGGGTACGAAACCATGTTGTCCTTTATTAAACAAATTATTTTTTATTAAATGTTTCATAATATTTTTCTTCATTACCCTTTCATACACTTTCATAATATGTGATGTTAGACTCACAGGCCTATAATTACTTGCCTCTAGTCTTGATCCACTTTTGAAAGTAAGGGTAATATATGCTAATTTGTGCTCATCATAAATCTTGCCTGTATCTACACTTTGTCTTAATAATATTGCAAGTGGCTTTGCGATAGAATGAACTACTTTCTTTAACAAAATAGCAGGAATTCCATCAGGCCCTGCAGCAGCTCCATTTTTAATTTCATTAATAGCCTGCACAATATCAGCTTCATTAATATCTATGTCAGCTAAATATTCACTATTTTCATCCCTTACTTCTATATCATTATCTTCATTATCTATTCTAGGGGTGAATTCTCTCTTATATCGTTCTGCCAGTATGTTGCAAATTTCCTTTTTTTTCATTCGTTAATCTCCCTTCAATTCTCAGAGGGCCTATTTCTATTCTTCTTTTATTCATCTTCTTCGCATATGAGTATAATAGTTTGGGGTTTTGCTTGATATTTAATAGGGTTTTTTCTTCCAAGTCCCGTTTTTCATTTTCTTTTGATTGTATAATCTTTTGTTCTGCATTTTCTATCTTACTTTTTTGTTCTATAACTTTCCATGCATTTTTTTTTTTTGCAAGACCTTTTTTCCACTTTCTGATTTTCTGGAACAAGATCCTTCTGTCTCTTGGTATGCATGAATGATGTTTATTTTTCTTCTTCGGTATATATTTTTCACTATTTTCTAACCATATTTTATATAATATCTCCGTATTTACCCTTATGTCATCACTTACGAAAATGTTATCCCAATCTTTGTTTAATTCTTCATTAATTTCTGACCATTTATATTTTTACTGTAGAAGTTGTATTTCCATATCCTTCCCACTTTTTCATTTCTTGCTTATCTCTATTTTCACTTGCTTTGGAATGAACTGTTAATTCTATGACATTATGGTCTGAAATATTCGCATTATAAACTATTATTTCTTTAACATAATTCATCTCGTTCACAAATACTAGGTCTAAAGTATTTTCCTTTCTTGTTGGCAGGTGATTTATTTGTTGAATGTTGTATTCTAGTAGCATATCTAATAGCTTTTCAAATTGCCTCTTATCTTCTGCACTACTATTACTCTCTTTTTTATATGTATAAGTACAACCACAATCTCCTATTCGTTCTTTCCATTCTACGAAAGGAAAGTTGAAGTCACCAGATAGGAGAATAGTCCAGTCCTTGTGATTTCTACATATATCATCCAATTTTTCAATTATTAAGTCAAACTCTTTAGTATTAGGAGGTCTATATATTACTATGTTCATCAATTTTTCAGATTCAAATTCTACCGCTATTAGTTCACATTCTGAGTTACTATATTTCTCATATATTTTTCCTTGTTTTTTGTCTTTCCCATATATTGCGGTTCCCCCTTGATTCCTATTTTTTCTATCTGATCTATAAGTTTGGAACCCTTTTATTTGATCATCATTCCCAGTCTCTTGGGAATACCAGGTTTCACTTATATTCATTATATCTATTTTCTTTTCATTTTGGGTTAGTTCTTCTAAGTACTCTATTTTTCTTTTTGAGTTACTCGTAACTAAACCCTGCGCATTCATCACTATGATGGTTTGCGTGTTTTCTCCTTCATTTAATACTGGTAGTAATAAGGATTTTCCCATGTCTCTTTCCTGTTCTGGTATGTTGTTCTTTTTTTCATTTCCAGAAATTCTGACATTAAAAAATCCAACTTTTCCATAATATTTGATCTTCCTTCATCATAATTATTCATTTTGTGTCTGAATCTGCAATTTTCTCCGTTTCTGCAATATCCTCTTGCATAATAAATACAGTTATTATCTCTTGAGTAGAATTTCGGAGCTGATGCTTTGAAATTTTTTGCTGACACCTCTGCATATCTCATTGGTTGGTTTGCTTTTCTCTTTTACCTGATATTCTTGATTTCTCTCTTTATTTGTTTCTTTCTTATTTTGGATTTTATTACTTGGTTGGTTATTTATTTGATTATGATTCATGGCTACAGAGAGAGAGGAGAGAGAGAGAGAGAGAGAGAGAGAGAGAGAGAGAGGTCACAAACAAATAAATGTGCTTAGGAGTCATTATCTCAAGACGCTATATGAAAGAGATTTTCTAGTAAAACAGCATTTATCTATGTATTTATCAATAAATCAATATAGTACACGTGTTCACTCATATATATATATATATATATATATATATATATATATTATATATATATATATATATATATATATATATGCTGCTACTTGATATACACATATATATACTGTATATAAAGTACACAGTTTTATGAGGCCCTTCCGTATATATTATATAGATGTGTGTGTATGCATGCATATATATATATATATATATATATATATATATATATATATATATATATATATATTGTGTGTATATATAAACACACTCAAATATGACTACAATTTTGTGGTTGCGTTGCAAGCCGTATCAATGTTATGACAAAGTTTTTAGTTTATTTTTTTATTTTCTTATTTCTTTTTTTTATTATCTTAACATTCTCGCTGAGGTTTGGTGATGACATTCTTTTGTCGCACACATCGGCTAATGACTGAACGAAAGTTTGGTAATTGTTTTTCCGAAATTTGGCTACACCTAATATTTTCTTACAATTATGAAATATATGACAGATTTCATTGTAATGAAACATATCATAGCGTTATTGTAAGAAATAATCGTGTTTTCGCATGGAAATAAGAGATAAATATGAGCATGTTACGTTGCCAGTAAGTAGATTTTGAACGAAATCCTATGCAATCACGTCGTATCATTTAATAGCTTGGCTGTACATCCGTATGTTTAAAGGAGAGGAATTTTAGCTTTATCGTTGGAAGATAACGGGAGTATTTCTGTAAGCTATTATTATTATTATTATTATTATTATTATTATTATTATTATTATTATTATTATTATTATTATCATCTTTTGTGTGTGGCGAAAGTTTCTAGACTGTTAATGAACTCGGCTGGAACCTTTCGAACACGAGTCACTCCGAAAGCAGCAGGCATCAAGGAAGGACGTGTTCCCACCCTTGTAGTTGTTTTTGAAGTTTACTTTATTTACCGGACAATTAGAGGGATCTGACCGTTCATGGATGGTTTGTAGCTGAGAATATTAACAGCAGCAATATAGGCTTGGATGGAACTCGGCAGATCGTCATAATGGATTTAGATGACTAGTAGCAGCGATGACGAGCAACCCTTTATCACAGTCCAAAGTAAGAAACAGAAGAAAAGGAAAATGATGAGCAGTGCTGAAGAAATTATTTTAGGTGAAGGCTTTACAGCAAAAGAAGGTAATGTTATGAATGCTAAAAGGCCTCGGCTGTATTTTCCCAAGAATGTTTTGGGCTTCCACGATCACGTTCGATGGGCAGTTCGGCTGTCCAAGTGTCATCCTGAATTTGAGGTTCTATTTAAGGAAGGGAGAAACATCCCATATATTACAGTGAAGGATGAGGTAGCTGTTGGTTTTTTTTTTTAACAAAAAGCGGTTTTGAAAATATTGTAATGGAAAAACCAAAGGATCCGTTTGGTGTATGTACAAAGGTAATTATTTTTGACTACCCAACTTATTTAGATCCAGAAGATGTACTATAGTTGACGAGCTATTCATATGGGCAAAGCGTAGAAAAGTTAAAGTTAGTAGTGAGTATGTCCCTAAACCACAATTAATTGCACTTATTAAGGGTCCTCCAATAGAGAGAGTATTTATCAAGTGTCTAGGATACAAACATGTTGCTGTGTACACTGACAACCCTGTCGTGTGTTATAAGTGTTGTTGCAAGTGGGGTCATATGGCCTGGAAGTGCTTAAATGAGCATCGCTGTCGATTTTGCGGTAAATCCCACGAGTCGAAGGTGTGTGGTGACAAAAGCAAGGAAAAGGAAGTAATCGAACCAAAATGCTGTACTTGTGGGTATGCACTTAATGCCCGCTCTAGAGTGTGTCCTCGAAGGCCTAAAAGTGATCGTTCGCTTAAGGCAAATAATGAAAATGCAAGAAATGATAGTTTTGCTTCTATTCATACTCAGGTTCCAGTGGATAGTGAGAATTTCTGGGAAAAGCGTATGGAACAGCAAAACCAAAGTTTGGTCAAGAATAAATCTCGTGAGGAGACGCAAGTTCATTATAATAACTTTATCTCAGAATTTCGTAAAGAGATTGAAGAACTTAAACAGGCCGTGTTAGGTATTAAGAGTACTATGAATCGTATATATTTGCAAATGAAAGGGTGACTCAAAATGTTGAGGTTGCAGAGGTATATGAAAATGGTGCTGGTGAAAGCCCAGTTGCATGCAAGGCTGGCTTGTCAGCAAATAACCCAGATTATGTGAAAAATGTGGTCGGAGATTTTACCCTCATTCTTGATTCGATAACCGAATATATGGAAAGTCCAACCAATGATTTAAAAATGAATATTCTTCATTCTGCAAGTAAGTTAAGAAAGAGTATTACTCAAAATGGCACATAAACTCCATATTATATCCTGGAATATAAATAGTTTAAGAAAACGAATTACTGATTTGCATGCATATACTCAGTCTACAAATGTTGATGTAATAGCCTTGCAGGAAGTAGGTAGAAACGTTTCCTCACTACAAATTAACGGTTACTATCATTTTGAACTACAAGCTGATGAATCCACGAATTGCAGAGGTTTAACAATTTACATAAGAAATACTTTTCCAGCATCATACTACTATGCTAGTAAAGTCAACGGTACTGAGTGTTTGGCTATTAAAGTAACACTTCAAGATGCAGAAATATATATTGTTAATGTTTATGTACATGCAGATTCCTTGGCTATTGAGCTTCTACCTGATGTCATTTATTCTGAAGATTGTATATTACTCGGTGATTTAAATGCTAGACATATTAATCTTGGTAGTTGCTCCCGAAATCACAATGGAATTATTTTAAATAGAGTTTTAGATTCGGTTGAAAATGCGTCTGTACTTGGTAATAGTGAAGCAACACATGTTAGAGGAGGCAGGCTTGATTATGATGCTATCCTTTTCAATATGCCTGGAGTACAGACAGACTTCTCTGTAGTAACCACTTTATTAAGTGATCATTTTGCTCTTAGAATTAGTTTTTATTTAGAAAAGATTCCACTTATTAACAATAGAAAACGTTATGTATTACATGATAGGCAGAAAGAATTTTTCATAGAGAAAGTAAGTGACTGGTACAAAGAGTATAAACTGTTAGGTATTGAGGATGAAAATGTTTTTCTTGATGATTTGGTAGCAGTAATAGAATCCATATTTTGCAAACCACAGAAAAAGACTAATTCTGCCAGCAATCATAAACCTTGGTATCATAATGATAGAATGGTGAAAGGCTGGAACAAGTTGCTACGAAAATGCCACAGGGAATGGTCTAAAGACCATAATAATATGCAATATAGAGAAACGATGGTTACAGTGGCTGAACATGCTACAGAAAAGAGGCAAAAGGTTAGAAGTGAGTATTGGGAAGGTTTTTTTACGGGACATCTCCTTTTCAAAATCATTAAGTCAAATTTGGGTTGGTGTCAATAAAGTAAGGGGAGTTAAAAGAAAGACAAATGCACATCCTAATGCCAGAGAAAAAGCAGAGGCATTAGCCGCCAAATGGTCGTATGCGTCGAGCTTAGATTCTCTCCCTCGAAATATACAGTTAAGCCTTAGGAAGTTACAGAAACAAAGACATAAACTGGTTTGTATGTAGAAGAACTTAATGGATGACACCTGTATTCCTTTCACCAGGGATGAAATGTTGAATTGTGTTAAGAAGGGGAAGTCAGCAGCTCCAGGTAAAGATGGCATAACATATGACGTTATAAATTGTCTTATAACAATGGAGGACAGTCCTCTTTTAGCGTTATTTAATCTATCATACAGTAATGGTCGCTTACCTATTGAATGGACAATTGCCCTTATGATACCTGTACCTAAGGGAAATGATGATTATAGACCTATCTCCTTGACTTCTTGTTTATCAAAAACTATGGAACGTATGGTTCTAAATAGGCTATTGTATAAAGTTGACGGGCTCCTTTCTCCGAATCTTTATGGTTTTTTAAAGAACAAGAGTACCTCTGATTGCATATTAAAGTGTCTTAGTACTGCTCGTGTCAACTGCAGAATGTTTTTAGATTTAAAGGGAGCCTTTGATAAAGCCAATAAGGATGTGATATTGGAGTGTCTCGTTAAAAAGGGTATAAAAGGCAAGCTACTGACTTGGATTTCACAATATTTGAGTAACAGAAGGGGAACTGTTATGTTCCAGGGTTACGAATCGACTGAAAAGTATTTTGAACTTGGTACTCCACAAAGGGGTGTGCTCAGCCCCATGCTTTTTAATATATTAATAGATGAAATTGCAAGTTATGAATTTCATGGAAATTCACAAGTAATCATATATGCAGATGATATTCTCATAGAATGTACATCAGAGGAGACTTTGAGTATTGTGTTGGCTGAAATATCAGATCTTTGTATATCTTTGGGTCTTGTGGTGAATGAAAGTAAAACAAAATATCAATCACGAATGGTAAGTGATAAAACATTCTGGCTGAATGGAGTAAAACTAGAAAGAGTAACAAGTTATAAATACTTGGGTATGGATATCGGTTTTGATAAGATAAGGGATCAAATTACCTATGTGAAGAATATATGTATATCCCGGCTTAAGCCTTTACGTGTATTGTCTAATTATGGTAACGGTGTAGGTATTCCAATATTAAGGTCTGTATATCTTTCCACTGTTAGAATTATCATAGACTACTCATCTCCAGTCTTATGTTGTTATACAGATAAAGATCTTCGGCCCTTGGAATTGTTGCAAAATGAAGCAATGAGGGTAATATTAGGTTGCCCTAGAACTGCAAGGATTGAAATAATGGAGCTGAATTTGCCAAGTGTCACTCAAAGAATAAGAGAGGTAGTAGTCTCTTCATTTACAAGACTGATTAGAAAAAATGATAGGCATCTCAAAACTATTGTAAATAGATATGTGACAGGCGTTCCAGGATTCTTCAGACTGAATGAATATTCACGAAGGCTTAGTAAAATATTGAGTGACTATAATGTTTTTGATTTCTGTGTACCTTTGCCTAATTCACGCCCAATAAAACCTTGGATTGCCGAGAAAGTAGATATAAGTATAGAACAACTTGATTTGAGAAAAAGAGACTACAATCCCCATGAACTTAGACAGCTGTTTTTGGAGAAGATATCTCAGTACCCTAGGGATATGGTTAATTCATGCGTATTGTGATGGTTCTGTCACTGGATGTCGAGCTGGTCTTGGTGTTGTAATTAGAGAATATTTTGAATTTGGTATTAGCACAAAGGAGAGAATATCTAAACGTATTGGTGATCACAGCTCATCTACCACTGCTGAGCTGTTTGCTATTTATGAGTGCTTGAAATTTGGAATAAATAAGGAAAAATCTATAATAGCCTTTGTTGACAGTCAAGAGTGCTCTTTTGGCTTTAAATGCCAAAGTACCTTCTGATGATGGAATAGTTACCAAATGCAAAGAGTACGTTTCTGTTATAAAAGCGTCAGGCTACAGTGTAAAATTCGTCTGGATACCCTCACATTGTGGTATATATTTTAATGATGTTGCTGATGAATTAGCTAAACAAGGGTGTAATAAAGAATCTATAGATTATGCCACTTCAGTTAATATGAGGAAAATAAAGTCACACATGGCAAGAGTAAGGGAAGATGGAACATTGAGAAGGCTAGGGCAATCATGAGTAATGGCAGTAACAGTATGGCTCATTATGATTATATTAGTAACAATACACGTTTTACTTATGGGAAGTCTTCAGCTAAATGTGATGGAATTGTTATGAGACTTAAACTAGGCTATAAATACTATTGGGAGTACAAGAATGGAGAGGGTACCCCTTGTAAATTTTGTGACGCTGCTAATTCGCGCACACTGCACCATTACATTATGGAATGTAGTTCTTTGGCAGAATTTAGAAATAATAATAATTGTTTTGAGCAAAAGGTGTGTTTTTTCATTAATAATAATTTCTACAAGAATATTGCACAAAAAGGTAAAAATATTTACATAAGGTATTAGAATTGATAAATTACTTTATTAGTTTTTATTTGTAGAATCTTTAGTGTTTGCCGTAATACTGTATACAACCGTGTTCCCAAGAAAATGTCTTATTTGTAATTTGTTATGAAATGGAAGTGGTTATTTTCTGTACATTAAAATAATAATTCTCCTTTTATGTGAAAAGGGGGTATAAAATGTATTTTATGTAAATAAAATTCTTGTTATTTCCAACATTTAACTCAATCTGAAGTGCTATTGTAGCATTCAATTTAATTATAACAGAGATGTATTTGGTTTTAGTCTATTTCTACTGAAATTGTGGACTTTACTAAAGTGTCTGTTGAATGAAAATTATAGCTATGATTAAGTATTGTGTAATTCTGATCTTGTGAAATAGTCTTATAAGGTTTGTGTTAATTCACTTTTTGTAATTTCGAAATTTATGTAAAAGCCTTTTCATTTGATAAAACTGGTTGTAACGTCATTGATTTTTTGAGTGAGCTGTCTAGCAAGACTAACAGCTCCTTATGACGCATTTTTTATGTCAATAAAATTTTTGAATTTGAATTTGACCTTTCGAACATAGGGAGCTATCAATGGGCGTTTTTAAAGGACTATGAAACTACCCGGAAAACCATTCTTTTGGTTCGTCTCTGAATTGCTGCCTCCTCACTTTAGAGGATAAAATGATCAATGAAAATCGTTTAACCATGCATATAGCAAAAAGCTAATTTGAGTGTGCGACTTTCCGCATAAAGCAAGTGGCATATAGAGCGAGTGCTTAGCCTAAGCTTGCCCTCATTAGCCTCTCGGGTAAGTTCCGACCTTCCATGATCCCTGGAATAAGTTTGACTTGGAGGAGCTAAGCATTTCCATGGTAACTGCCGGGTGTTGACATGGCTCTATTAGTCAACCGGATGAAACACTGGAATTAATTTCGAGCAGAAATACTGAAGGTTACCTCTTTATACACACGAGAAACCGATCTGTACTAAAGGAAAGGTGTGTGCGAAACAAGAAAGGAATGAATGAAAATGAGAAGAATATAAATCTTAAGGTGATAATGACGAAAATGAATGACAGAAGAAAAACGAACGAGAAATATGGCGAACCAATAAATAACTTCACAATCACGGATGGAACGGCAACCTAACGCTTTTTTATTAGCCCAGACCTGATTGAGGAAAAAAATGGGAATGAGACAATGAATGTTACACCCAAAGGAATCAACAGACTCGCCCCCTTGGAGTATGGCAGACTTCAAAATAAGGAATAAAAATAAATATACATGTAATTAACGATTAATAACCATACATTCACGACACAGAAGAAATGATAAATCAATAAATGAATCATTATTAAATAATAATGAAAAAAAAGCATACAAACTGACAATACGTTTGGGTCACTTAGGGAACAAACTTTCGACTTTGGAAGGGAAGGAACAGCTCAGGGCTCAAGTACAAGGCCACGAAAAAGAAATGAAGCCATAGATGGGTAACGTCATCTAGATTCCTACCGAATGGGAATTACTAAAAGGAAAGCTAAGGCAAATAAAATGAAAAATGGCAACCAACAGAAGCATGAGTGCAAACATAAAATTAAGAGAAAATTTAAATGCTACGGATGTCCATTTCATGGCATACGATTATTAAACACGTAAAAAATGCACAGAAGAAATGCTATATGAGTCGGAGCCCATAAAACTTTTAGCCATGGACCTGTGGCGGCATATCCTATAGCGTTGCCAGACGCACGAACACGGCTAACTTTAATCTTAAATAAAATAAAATCTGCTGAGGATAGCGGGCTGCAATTTGGTATGTTTGATGATAGGAGGGTGGAGGATCAACATACCAATTTGCAGCCCTCTAGTCTCAGTAGTTTTCAAGATCTGAGGGCGGAAAGAAAAAGTGCTGACGGACAGACAAAGTCTTCTCGATAGTTTTCTTTCACTGAAAAATAAGAGCGGAAATCAACTCGAGATTACATTACCAAAGACTCTATGTATTGGGGGGAAAAGACCGCATTCGAAATAGCCGAAGACAAAAAATGGTAATAATGAAACGAGATGCCCCGAGTCTTAAGCGATTTTTTTAATGGCTATTCTGCTGAGATACTGCTGATGGTAAACTACCTTCTTATTACAAAAAAAAAAATACTGGATGCCTCTCTCTCTCTCTAATTAAGTTCAATAATCAAGACAAAATACTTTTTCGCTTCTTAATCTCTTAAAAGTATCCTTTTGTTTCGCTTTTTCTCCTTTTTTTCTGGTATTTCCTTTGTTTCGCATGTTTATTTTTGCGCCATAAAAATGAGACTGCATTATGAATCATACCGTGATAATGTGAAAAGAGTCTTATCTTAAAAATACAGTCGGTGCAAAATCATAAAACTGTTTTGAATACTTGAAAAATTAAAAGCCTAGATACTTGATATTTCTGTAACCCTAGCTTATATATACCTAAAATAAAAGGACTTGCAATTCTCCTAACACTTGTATTCCCGACTATGGTCAACTTATATTTTTAAACTCATTGGACCTACACTTTCTAATAAATAACTGAATATACAACATAGGACCAGATATCTTTATAGTTATTACTTACCAGAAATTTGCTTCAATCACTTATAAAAATACATCAAATGATTTATCGATGACCCAAAGGAATAAATATTCCAATACGTTGTTGCAACAAAAAAAAACATAAATGTTAGTTTTGTTATATGACTTTTCTTTGTCTTTAGAACGGTGGCATCAGAAAGGTATAGCCTCTCAGTTCTCATAAATTACACCACGCGCCTATCGTGAACCCAGCTGGCGCTGGCTCGATTGGTAACCAAGAGTGAACTCTGGGCCCTGCAAATGACAGCTCATATGTGGGTGTATATATATATATATATATATATATATATATATATATATATATAAAATAAATAAATATATGCATATATATAGATACACACACACACACACACACACACATATATATATATATATATATATATATATATATATATATATATATATATATATATACATATATATTTATATTATTATATATATAGATATAGATATATATATTATATATATATATATAGTGTGTGTACTACATAAATTGGTGTGACTGCCTACTAGACATGTAGAACTAGGTGCAACTGAGCGAGGCAGAGGGCAGGTTGACGGGCATAATCCATTAAAGAAAGCGATTGAGAGTTGAGCCTTTGCCGACACAATTAATGCATTGGCTACCTTCCAACCACGATTAATGAAGGCATATGGCAACTTCACCCCAGAAAGCTTGCTGAAAAGCCGAGAGCAAGCACCTTGGACTTACCCATCCATTGAGGGAGAAAAAGGGGCACCGAAAAACATACCCATACATGCGTGCGTTTGTAAATGTAAATGTAAATGTAAATATACGTGTGTATATATATATATATATATATATATATATATATATATATATATATATATATACTATTAAACTCTTCATTCCTTTAAAATAACGTGATTCTCGCTTGATGCTACAAGCGTTTTCAATCTGGAAAACTTAATATGTAGCTGCAAACCAAAATTCACATTTGTACAAAAATGTGATGATGATATACCATTCCATAATTGTGGATTTTTCCACGATAAAACCGAAGTGCGCTTCAGCTAAAAGAGTACAATCTCCATTACCGGAAAATGCTCTGTGATTCGCAATAAATGCAAAATGAAATTTCATCTGAAACTGATACAACCAAAATCGTTCTCGTTATATTGTCTATTCCAATACTTTTCTTAATTGCATTAAAATCTCTCCTAAACTAATATAAAACCATTATCACGATTATGATATAAAGATTCCTTGGGTTGTCTCTTTTTGTATACTTTCAGTACTAATAGTGTCGCTAAGCCAAAGGGGACAAAATACTGAGTTACAATGTCAAAAAATAGTGTGAGAAGTCAAAAGTTACTGTGAGAAGTTGTGAAGTTGAGTCTAACATATTAATCAAGTCTTTGTTGCACTCACTTCCACATCATTGAATTCTCCACCCTCCCTCGTATTCCTTGAAACATTAAACCTTCCCATTTCCAAGAGGCGTTTTCGTCTTCAGCCAAATCTGAAACCGATTACAAAATTATATGAAATTCAACGTAATTTGTAACATTACACTTCAGTGCCAAATTTTAGTAAAATTACCCCAGCAATTCTTCTGTTAGTGCATTAAATCTTTAAACATCAACAAATTATTTAATTTTCATATCCACTTTAACCCTGCAATGAAGACGTATGTCTAAATTTACGTTTGTTCACATTGCAAGTTTTTAATCACTGAAATTAAAAAGATACTTCGCGAACAGTTGCTTGATGTTTTCATGGTCACGTAATTAAAGCTAACCCATCAACCTACGTCATCAAGATAAAGTTTACAACCGAGAGATAACCATGTTTACTGTGACAACATCATCTTTCATTACTGATGTTCTCTTCCTCTTCTTTAGGCTCAATATCCCTCGGTAACAAGGGAAGGTTTCAGTCGACCTGTTATTGTGGGGAAGAGACGTCAGTCGGTATTTGACTGAAATAATCGACTTGTGTCAGTAAGAAGGTGGTAGTAGCAAATCAGTTTGGATCCAGTGGGGAGGCTTCATCTGACCAGAAGCTGCAGGGAAGTGTGTCAAGGTTTCCGCCCACCTGAGAGCGTGGGAGAGTCCGAAGTCGGCCAGTCTGCTAAGGAAAGTAGTTTCAACACATCAGTGGCATAGAAAACCTTTTCTCATAAGTTAGTGGGTTAAATCGTTTTCAGTCAATTAGTAAATACAGAAAAATATTTCCTAATCAGGCAGTAACCTCGACTAAAAGTGAGTAGGCGCTCTGAAGCTTATACCAAAATTACTTTTTTCCAGATAGTTAAGCGAAAGGCCTGACAAATGGATTCAGTGCTACCTACATTCATAGAAATACTGCCATTTCTGAAGAGGTGAAGAGAGAGAAAAATTAAAACAAGAAAACCATTTTATTAACGGTAATGGTTTGTAATGAAAGGAATCATAATTATGGCGATGTCTAAAAAGAATGTCACGTGACTTCCTTGACATGAGCTCAAAAATTTTAGGAAATAAATTCTAACAATTTTCATTGGGTGATTAACAAATAACAACAGAAGAGTCAACATACAGATGAAAACTAAAAAGAATAAAGTAAAAATAAATGTGACGAAACGCAGGACTTTAATCACGCAGATATTTAGTGCCAAAATGGAGTATCAAACTAGATGAAGATATAATTATTAACAAGAAATATATGAGTGTAGTCAATGCATAAACACAAATGTATAATGTATATCGAAATATCGCAAACAGCTAAAAATTCCATCAATGAATACAATACTTCTGAACCAGGATGGAAGGAAACGCCTGTTCCAGTCACATGGATTTTTGTCTCACAAGTATGGGCAGTGATCTTGTCTGTGGTTGGTACCGCAGGGAACGCTATGATCCTTTTCGTATTCACCTCCCAAATATTTATGGGAAAACAATGGCACCCTGCTCTACGCCCATCGGTCAGGTCCAACAGGACGACTGGCGAAAATGAGAAGCAATGGCAGCCTAGAATCAAACTCACCAGCTACATGCTGCTTCTGGCGCACCTGAGTTTCTGCGACCTCCTCTACTGCGCAGTTAACCTTCCCTTGACTGTCTATACCTACACTTACGCCTTCCACGCTGACAGGATGCCTTCCCATACCTTCTGCACTGGGGCGTCCCTCATGAGGTACCTCATCGCTTCCGTCGAGTGGCTGAACTTGGGCCTCCTGACGCTGAAGAGGTTCCTCGACATCAGCCGCGCTCAGGAAACCCAGTTGTTTCGACACAGGACGGTCTTCGGATTATTTGGGGCCATGTGGGTCGCCAGCTGCGTTCTTCATACAGTGCCGGCTTTCTTTGTAAGTTGATGTGGTGCAAGTAAAACGTACGTATGTCTGGCTTAATATATCAGGTAAAGTAATTTAAGAGATACAAAAGAAAAGAAAAATTTCTTAATTTAATATTTCAAGGTATCAGCACCGTATCTTTGTGAGCATTAATTTATTTCTTGTAAAAAGGCCGATGAAATGGGTAACCTAGAGTGCTTAAGCAGCCAAGGCTCGATAAAAAGACGAAAAAGTCGTGGAAAACAAACAAACAAAGAAAAACAAAGTGGGACATAACCCAGAAACGAAGCGTTGGAACCATTCTTGAAATATGAAATACTAGGAATCTGGAGAACTGCTTCCACGTAGGGATTTTCGAAGCTTTCCTGCAGAGAGCAAGAAACGGTCACTGAACCGAAAAACTTCTGAGCTGCGGAATTTCTCATTTGCGCCACCGAAAAACTGCTACCCTAGCTCGTGCACTAAATCAGAAGAAATCAAGAAACCTTAAACATCCAATTAACGTTTCTTCGTTGGTGGAATCGTAGCCCCTCTCGGGGAGTTACATGACAATGTAAAATGAACTGAAGATCATTCACTAAATCAGAACCGACTCCTGAGCTGTTTCTGTTCCAGGCCTTCCTCTTCATTTCCAATCTTCAATCTTTCAATGGACATTTTTTCAATTACTAAAACAAAAAAGAATATTTTTTCAATAACTGAAAAAAGCAACTTTTCTAACACAAACCCAGCTTAATCTGGATAGCTATCCGCCTCAGTCTGTCGTCATTATGGGGAAAAATATTTGAAAGGTCTTTCAAATAGTCACTCAGATATGAAACGTCACTTTGGTATCCAATTGGTGACGGTTTTAAATGTATTCATTTGCAATAATTCATACGCAAAGTGAGAGAGAGAGAGAGAGAGAGAGAGAGAGAGAGAGAGAGAGAGAGAGAGAGCAATCTGCGTTGATCGGCACGTGTCGAATCGTTATTTATTAAATACAGACGATTAACCTGCTCACTTAATCAACAGCCAAACCCTGTTCAGCAGCTTTAATTTTCACCAAAATAATCAAATTCATAATTACACCGATACATAGACGCCAACACGAACGTATGCACACACACACACACATACACACACACACACACACACACATGCGTATCAAATACCCGCACTTCAATTCACTAAAGGAGATTTGGTTCAACAATTCATTCATAACGCCAATCTCAGGCTTCCTTAGACAATTCATGCTACTTTCACTGCTTCACCTTTTCTGTGGTCCTACCAACATCAATTATATTTATTTCCAAATATATATCTATGCAAATAATCTGCTTCCACTCTTCCACCACATATTAATATTCATTGCTTTATCTTCCTGGTTTCTCTTTACACTGAAAACGTTATTTTTCAATTCTCTCTTCTTGCTGAGAATCAAACTTTTCGCTAGTTTCAGTAGCGTTCCTTCTCTATCATAAATCAGTACCTTACCTTCAGTAAATGCCCACATCTCTTTACTCTATTCTGTTCTATTACAACAGAATTCCAGCTAATTAAAGCCCATAAAAAAGCCAAAATATAGAAAAAGAGTATATTTCAGAATATACTGGAATTTGTCACATATAATTTATAGCAGCAATTGTCTATACAAAAGTCATATGATAGAGTCGGCCTTGATTAATCAAAGACAGGCAATGAACATCTCAAAGGGCGCCTGGGATTCAGATATCATAGATAAAATCTCTCTTCACCCCGCTTATGAGGATTAAAGAGGAATTATCAGTGAGAGCGACCTAAAATAATAACTGTGGATGGATCTCTTGATATAAATGCCACCTTTTCTGTAACTTTTCTCATTCATTACCTACCTAAAGAGAGAGACAGCAGTCTCTGAAATATAGTACTTTCTTTCTAAATTTTGGCATTTTTATGGGCTCCTTGAATTACATATATATGTATATATATTATATAGATATATATATATATATATATATATATATATATATATATATATATATATATATATATATATATATATATATAGTAGATATTATATATAATATAATATATATGTGTATATATAATTTACATATATAAACCAAATAAAAAAATTTCCCAGAAATCAGATTATACATTTTATATACATATATATAATATATGTATGTGTATATGTGTGTGTGAGAGAGAGAGAGAGAACTAAATGTTTTCCTAGACAGCGATTTTTTCCGACTCTCCTAAAATTCTGGAAGAAAACATCCTACTCGGTTTTCCAATTGCATTCCATATGGGTACACACAATTATTAAGTTCCGGAGGTGAGCGCAAACACATTCCATAGTCCACGCCTTCTTCGTGCGAAGACGCATAGCCAGTTATCGAACCTCCTTCCTCTCTCTCTCCTCTTCTCCTTACTGACCTTTCTCTCTCTCTCTCTCTCTCTCTCTCTCTCTCTCTCTCTGCTCTCTTTCTCTCTCTCTCTCTCTCTCTTTCCTTTTCTTAACGGTGAAGAGATTCAGGCATGCATGGCAACTAAAAATAATTTCGGCCTTCACCCGAAAGACGTAACTGGAAATATGTTCGTAAGCTTTGACGAACCCGTCTTTTCTTCTTCTTCTCTTCTTTTTTTTTTAAGACGATCAGCTTAAATAATTCAGGAAACAGTGATGATGATAGATTATCTATATTCAGGAAATGAATGGTATGCAGGACTGGCCAAACCAAAGTGATTAGTATTTAAGTCTGATCAAACCGATTGATCCTCGCGTTTACAACTTCTTCGGTTTCATATCATAGGCAGTGTAAAGCTTAGTCAATGAATACGCGTACCCAACTGCCTTTCCCGCATAAAGAACAAAAGACGTGGGGATTCGTCTGCAAGGATGCTGCTGTGTCGAAAACATGAAAGGTTGGAAATACGGCCGAACGTTGGCAATAAGCGCGTTGTAAACGTTGATGGAGAGCGGTAAAATGGCCGCTGACTTTGGTAAGCATCGTGAAGAGTGAGCGAAGGAGTAACTCTCTTTATAATAGTAATGCAACATCAATGTAATGACATGGTTATTTGAGGCAAACAAGGATAAGGATGAGAGAGAGAGAGAAACATAATAGTAAGAATGAAGATTCTCTACACTAAAATAAGCCGAGGCTGAGAGAATACCACTGTAATAAAGAAAGTTATTAGTACTAAAAAGGTGAGAAAGAAAGAAAGAAAGACAGAAAAGATAAAAATGTAACAGTGAAGGTCCTCTGATAAAACACGCAGAGACTGAGAGACTAGCAATGTAATAAAGTAAGTTACTAGTAATTAAAAGATGAGGAGAGAAAGAGAGAAATGATAAAAATGTAATAAAGACGGTTGTCTGGACTGGAATAGTAAAAAACTAAGAAAATAGTAAAGTATTAATATTATTAGCACTAAACAGGTGAAGAGGGGAGAGAGAGGGCAGTCTAATAAAAGGTTATTTGTACTAAAACAGATTGGGAAAGAGACGGCATTCTCCGAAACTACTGCTATGTCTGTGATCATGAATAACTTGTTGAACACACATGTAGAGGAGCGTGCAATATCTGGAGAGGAAGCAGGGTCCTTTTAATTAATACTCTCATTCCGTTGCAATGATCAGAAAATGTCACTGAAAATGAACGTTCGTGAATGGCCGCAGACGCAAAACAAAACTACATGTTGTGTCCTCTTTTCCCAAAGAGACACAAAAGTCGATACCTATAAAATGTAGTTATCATCCTCAATAAACAATGTTTCCAGAGCCTAGAAGGGCAAAGGTTAATCCTATGATTAAATCTACTTCATCTCATTACGTAGTTAAAAGTATAAAGCTATACACATTAAGATTAATTCAGCCAAGCAAATTTCAAAACCATGAATTCCAGTATTGTTAGTCGTTTCAAGCGGAGGCCGACGATAAGGTTAATGAAATATCATTCCTCAGCTGTGTTTAAAGAGAGAGAGAGAGAGAGAGAGAGAGAGAGAGAGAGAGAGAGAGAAGGAGGGGATGACATTGTGATTTAAGGTAAAGATAGATTGAAAATTATAAATTTACAGGTTTATAGGTTGGATACAGACAGAAGACTACTCCCCAGTAGTTATTCGCATGAACAGAATAAATTAAATGTAGAGCTTTGATTCTGAAGCGAAAATCGGTCGATTCCTTAAACTGGCTTTCAAGCATAAAATTAACTGCGGTCCGTTTCGTTTGTGTCGCATGCTGGTCAAGCAAGAATTTTTTTTTTTTCTTTTATTAAGGCACAATAACATCCTCCATTCCATGCAAGATACATTAACGACATTTCCATCGTAATAAACAGCAAACAAGATACACAGTCACTGAAAGATATCTTTATAGAATTTTCCGTGCTGAATTTCACCACAGAACAAAGCGTAAACCAAAAACTACCATTCTTAGCCGTATTAGTAAACTCACGAACAAGAAAATATGACACGGAGGTATTCATAAAGGTGTGCCCTGAGGCATATATACGATCAGTAGTCCGATCATATATATGAGCGTCGGGCCTTCACCCATTGTACCACGTGGCAAGCGTCACGCGGAACTGAACAGAATACAACAACTGCTCACAAACAATGGATTTGAAAATCAAATGATACAATCAGAAATACGCCATTTTTTTTAACCGCTTTTACCAACAAAACAACGCGACAGAAAAATATTACATGGAGATAGGACAACAGATAATACATTACCAGTCTAATTCTAACAACAGCAGCAACATCATCAAGATAGTTATTAAGAGGGGAGTCAAGCCACGAGCCCCCTACACCGACATGGACATCAGGGTATATTGCACGTCCAACCCATTGGCATCCCTTGTAATGAAAAACAGCATCTATGGACCCACGCAGAAGAAGATGACTACCAATGTGGTTTACGAATTTATTTGCTCCGAGGAACCTTCCAGTCAAGGCCAACACTTTGTATTGGCCTTACTTCCTATGGAAGCTACATCGGCAGGACATTAACTACGCTAGAACGAAGCTTAATTGCGCACAGAAACAAGGGGCCATCTTTCAACACTACACAGAAAAGCACAACAAGAAACCATCGTTACAAGAACTGATAGACAACACCAGAATAATATACAAATGCAATACATATCGTGACATGACAATAATAGAAGCTGTGCCTTCAATTAACAACGAACAAGCGCGCGTTCAACGTCCAGATGGAAGGAGATAGGGTCCTACCCTCTTACCGCCCAAAGAAGCCCCGCCCAAACACCGCAGACGAAAAAATAAATAATTTTATTAGCAATATGAGAAGTTGAAGTACAATGTCAAACTAATATAATAATGTGCTTAAACTATGTAATAACATATTATATAATAATAATGCAATTAATTAACCACCCCCTAGTACACTAAGCACTGAAACTAAAAGCAATAGCAACACCCCCATACCCAAAATGGAGGATGTTATTGCGCCTTAGTTCTTACACGGGCCAAACGGACCGTAGCAAGTGAAGTAAATGGAAACCTCGCCTTGACTAGTGTCCTTTTCCAGAATTTTGAAGGGAAATTGAAAGAAAGAAAATATGATAAAGGCAGTATCAAAGAAGTCAATGTCATAAAGGCGATCGCCAACACACACATATATATATATATATATATATATATATATATATATATATATATATATATATATATATATATATATATATATATATATATATATATATATATATACATGCATAATGTATATGTACTGTCGCTTCCCTTAATCAACCAAACTACTTTCGCACCATTACAAACTGCCTATTAGGCACACCTCTCTCTCCCTTTCTCTGGCATCGTCTTTGACTGTTCTCCATCAGTTAGCAGCTAAATCTCTTAACTGTAAGTCCGACAAGCCCTTTTCCTTTTTCATTTATCTAATTATTTTATATGTTATTTCGATGAATTATGCATAACTTAGATTTACTTTTAGTTTTAGTTTTCTGTAAAAGAAAACTATTGTGCCGGCTTTGTTCGTCCGTCCGTCTGCACTTTATTCTGTCCGCCCTCAGATCTAAAAATCAACTGAGGCTAGAGGGCTGTAAATTGGTATATATATTGATCTCTCCCCCCTCCCCATTCATAAAACTCCAAATTTCAATCCTCTAGCTCCAGTAGTTTTTATTTTATTTAAGGTTAGTTAGCCATGGATCATGCATCTGGCAGTGGTTTCCGCGGCCATGGGACGGACCCTAACTCTACAGGATCTGGTGAACGACTGAAGAGCCACCAGTCCAGGGGCCGCATACTCAAAACTTCCAAAGGCGCCTTTTGTGGCAAAGGCGCCGTTCCAGTCGGCCGTTACTCGAAAGGCTCATACTCAAAACACCGAGTGCGCCCCGCCATCTTGGAAATATGGCGCCGTGAGAGCCTTTGCGCTAGGGCTGGTTAGAGCAGCCTCTGAGGCGGGAAAGGCAACTTTGGGATTGACAACAAGTAAGAAGAGGATGTCTCCTACCTCTTGTATACGTCAATGAACGCCATTATACATAGTTTTATTTTGCAAGTTACTCTAATTGCTTTGTAATAGTGTGATATTCCTCTGCAGACGTTAGATTTAAAGTTATTGGATGTGTATTATTTAAAATGATTTCATATATACAATCTAAAATTCCTATATTATAATCTGATTGTTTTGACCTTTAGTTATCGTATATCTTATAAAATGTTCATGTATAATCAATGCTAGAAAAACAATATATTTTGTTGTCTTGTTAAATAAATTTCAATACAGAAAATATATCTTTATACTATGTACTATATGCAAAGGTGAAAATATGTATGCAATTTCCCTGCCTTATCACTCCTCATGGTACTCATAAGGCACATTAAACTTAGGTTAAAGTGGTCAGAGATAAGTACAGTACTACATACAGTGACTCACATTATGAAATAAATGCCACCTAGATACAAATAAGTTATGAAATAAATGAATTTGATGTTCATATTACCTAGATATAAATAGGTTACTGTATCACTGAATGACCCTTAATAATAGCAATATCAGTGTATCACATAGTACATTATCTCCAGGAAAGAAATAACATACTAAAGTAAATAAAAAATAAAAACTTACAATAAGGTAGAGGTAACTGAGATCACAGAGGTATCATTTTATACTATTATAAGTAAGGAAACATGCTTTATAGCCAAAATAGAGAAATAACATGAATAAGCATTGTAAATAAACAAATGCTGTACTAAACTTATCACAATAACACGAGATCACAAGAAGCACGATATAATAAGAGTAAATGGAGGAAAAATAAAAAATAAACCTCATTAAATAATGGAGTGATTAGCATAAGACAATGAGGTAGTATATCACATTACTCTTAAACAAAAAAACTTACAAAAAACTCATCTCAATAATGAAGAGGTATATGACATTTATCACATTATGGGCACCCTTTGTATAGGAACATATAAGGCATGGTATGAAAAAAAAATAGATTTTACTACTGTATAGACTATATTAAAAGTACTACCACTTAAAAAAAAAAATTATGCATAATGTCTCTTAGGCATATCAGTCATGGTTACCATGCTGTCAGCTATTACCCTTACATTTCCATTTAATTCTTTTACACTTTCATTTAATTCCTTTTGATTAGACAATATATCCTGAAAAATATCAGAAACATCTGCCAACACCTCAACTGCTTCTTGCTCCAGTAGGCCCAATCTTACCAAAACTTCCTCTGAAGGTTCTAGAGCTAAACTTTCATGAGGAACACCACCTCAAAAGATTATAATACAGAAATTAGCTACTGCAATAACTCTGGAAAAGAAACATCAATGTAATTGTGTAATTATTGACAGTAATTATGATCAATGACTTCCCACATCTCTACCTCATCAAAGGAAAAAAAAGTGACAGATACCATAGATAGAGTACATAACAATTACTTGAGTCACAACTAGGCATGGTTATGTTAGGTTCAGGTTAGCCTAGGTTAAGAATTGGTCTTGTAGATAAGACCCTTTTAAAAATACGGACCCCAGTTTTATCCTTTTGAACAGGTCTCACGTTCGTGTGGGACTACTATTCTTCAAAAGCTCGCTAACTTTATAACCTAACCTAACCTAAGATTAAATGGTTAACATTCATTTGGGGCAGAAATGCCATACATAAAATCTCTTAGAATTGTGTAAAATATATAAAAATAAAATGATCTGGTTAGGCAAGGCATAGGTATTGGCAACTTATGCAATAATACCCACAGGCCTAGGCATATCATCACAGCTTCGGCTAAAACATTCATTTCCAAGCAATATCATAGGATACTTTTGCATAGCCTAACATATAGCCTACTAGGAATATATCATAATTAGCATGACGTTAACAGTAGAACATAAGCCAAGGCCTAGCCAAAACTCGCTTCAATCTAGGTATGTATGCCAATTAGTTTATGCTAAATTAGGGATGTTGCTTCCTTTTCTTAGCCACAGGGTCCATCGTGCCGCTCTTTAATCGCTCTGCCATCAACAACCAGCTGATATGCTACTGTATCGTGATTGGTTCTCATTCTCTAGCCACGCTATGATACGGGCGATGTGATTGGCTGGACTATCCAAAGGCGCCTTTGACAAAAAGGCAGCCTTTTCGTGCAAAGGCACGTCCAAGGCGCCTTTGAAAATCTTTGTGTATACGATTTCGCCTTCGTCGAAAGGCGCCTTGGGCGAGCCGTTGGGAAAGGCGCCTTTTGTCAAAAGGCACCTTTGAGTAAGGCTTGTTTTGAGTATCCGGCCCCAGGACCAGGCAAAGCTAATGGTTTTATACAGCATTATCCTTGTACAGAAGACAGATTGCGGTGAAGTTTCTTTGGCGCACTTTTTACTTGTTTATTTTACTATCAGGTTAATGATTTTTCTATGATAATTATTAGGTTATTTTAGCTTACTTTTTAATAATGTAAAAATTAGTTTTATTTAAGCCCTGAGTATGTGAAAAGATTCCCGAAACGTTGGTGTAAATAATAATAACAAACGATTTCTGGTCTTCTCGCTGTCCTTTTTTATATCAAACTCAAGTTCAGCCGGAGCATAAATCTTACAAGTTGCATATATATATATATATATATATATATATATATATATATATATATATATATATATATATATATATATATATATATATATATATATATATATATATATATATATATATATATACATACATATATATATGCCATGTTTAAGTCTGTCAATGGCGATCAGACAAAATTGCATTCTACTATAATTTAAATTCTACTGTAGGCTAAAACATAATGTGTCTATTCATAAATTTTCGATGGAAATTGGCCATGAACAGACTTTCTGCTTTTTAAATGATCTTTTCGTGAATTTAATTCCAATTAATAAGGAGTATTAACCTTTCAAAACGATCATTTCGGGAAACTAAGCAATTATTATGTTTCGTTTCTTTCTGTCTTATCAAAGACACCATCCAATTAACAAGAACTTCCTTTGCTAATTTATCTTTGCCGAGAAATTATATGCAATTAATACGGTATTTACCTTTCAAATTACCTTTTCAGTGACACAATGAAATTATTAGGCATTTTCTTTCTTCAATTACTTTTTCACGGCAGCTTTCAGCCATTCATTTTCCTTTTCCTTTCAAATTATATGTTGAAGGGCTCCATGTGTTTATTATGCCTTATCATTTTCAAAAGATCTTTTCAGCAACACTGCATGTGGCTAAAATACATCTACCCTTGGAATTTTTTTCAGAGATGCTGTATGCAGTGAATGCACCTTTTATTTCTTAAATTATATTTTCAGGGGTACAGCATGTAATAAATGTCCGTTTTCTTCTCCGAATCATATATTCAAGACCCAAAGGAATTATCGTGCCATTTTCTATCGAATCCTCCCTTTAGCGAATACTACATTCGATAACTGCCCCTTTCTCTTTCGTAAACCCCTTTAACGAAAACTGTTTTCAGTTTTTCTCTTTCCAGGTACATTATCAGTACAACAACATCACTTTCCGATGCAACAACACGAACCACGCTATGAGATACTTCTTCACGGTTGAATCGATTCTACCTAGCTTGCTTATGCTGGTGGGATGCCTCGGGCTCATTTACAGACTTTGGAGGAACACGAAGAGACTGCGTGAACTCGGCTTGTAAGTATTTAAGTAGTAATAATAATAATAATAATAATAATAATAATAATAATAATAATAATAATAATAATAATAATAATAATAATAATAATAATAATAGGTGATGATAGAAGACAACACTGCTAATGACTAATATTACAGGGAATTTGCAGAGCAGTATTAAAGTCTGAATGGCAACAAGAGCAAATTTACGAAGGCAAGTGGAAGCTAGCAAAATGTGGTAGTGAATGTAATGTCTGAGATTGAATAATATGGATGATAGCCGAATGGACTAAGTGGGGAGTCATTAGAGTAATACGACAAGAATGGAAGACGATCATATTGTGAAACAGGAATATCAAGAAAGGAAAATGCTGAATTGTTTCGAGAGGAGTCGTTACTGAATGTATGTAAGATAAGAACATGGACATTAAATAAACAAGTTGTGGTTAAAAGGACTAAGAAAATGATAAGTATTAGGGCTTGATAATGATGTGGTAAAAGGATAGATCAAATAAACTAGACATAGTAAGGCAAAAACACACACAAAGTGGCTGGTTAATGGAAAAAAGGCCTCAATATACTGTAAACATTAACAGGAAATGCAATCTTCATGTTCGAGGAGTTGACATATTTCTTATGATGTTTCTTTGTAGGTATATGAATGAACTACAACGTTACATTCTTTCCTAAAGCAAGAGTTCACACTGGTGCCTTTATTTGGAAAGCAATTGTTGCAGTGACGGTGACTTGCTTTCTGGGGCCAGTCCCATTTGAAGAGGCAACATATTACTAAATATTAATAATAATTATTACGGGAACGCTGATGGTCACGAGCACCACAGTATTAATAATGCTGGCATGTACATTACTGTTATTACTAATATACCACTATTACCTCAGCTACTAATACAATTGTTATTAACACTTGTATTAAATCTGCTCATCAGCGCTGGGCTCTGCTCTTGCGGTTTTACAACCTGCAATAAAATATTGATATCTCTTGACCCTAATATCATCGTAACCTAACGCCATGTTAAGGAGTATATCACCAGAGCCACAGTTAATTATTATTAGTATTATTATTATTATAGAAAGGCAAGTAGCATCTAAATATTTAATCTGACTTAATAATACTCTGATACTATTATTATTGATTATTATATTGTCTAAAATGTCGTGACTATCTTGTTTCCGTCAAATGAAATTTAGTGAATATGACCCAATAACGGAGAAGTGTAGTAAATTACGGTTGAAAATAACAGGTAAATATGAAGGTAAATCAAAAACATGCATTTGCATAAATTACTTGTCACTCCTCCGAGACAATCTCAAAATGTTCGAAATTAGCCGTTAAATGTGGCGGAATGATGATTTATGCCGATGACGTTGTCATTTCGCAGCTGACAAGAAAATGATTACATTTTCATCTCGCTCATTTGAAGAATAAGTGAATCGTGTCTGTATCTCATTTGTATATCCATTTCGTCATCAGTGTGGGTTTCACCGAACCAATCTGAATTTCTAATTCCGTTATTAGGGGCTTTCCAATTAATGTGATAGTCAATAAATACTACCACCGTCTATGAACTTTAATTAGATATTATCTATTCAAAGGGCAAATAAAGACAGGAATAAGACTCCAAATAGATCAGCAATTTTCATAAAAAAAGAATATATTTATGATGACAACCATTCATCTAATATTACAGTGACGAAAACTAAAATTTTTTCTAGGATGTTGCAAAGAAATCATTAAAAAATGTTTAACTATCAAAATATCCTTAACAAAAAAAAGCAGAGCATTTTTTTCTTCGTGTGTAATAATAATTACGTTTGTAAAATTACTTCAATGTTACCGCCACAATAATATGTTTTTGGGAGCAAAGGACACAATTTGGCATCACAGCAATGAAGGTAAGGTACGAAAAAGTGAATACCAAAAATACCAAATTCAAAGTAATTTGCATTTTCATAAGATATGAACCTACGCTTTCATAGATTGGGAGTGCTCATCGCAAGTGCGCTTTGGCTGTCTGCTGACTTGAAAATGAAAAACAAATTCCTACCAAAGGCTTATACCTGTGACCTGTGCGGTGGGTAACTCTCAAATTTTGGGAATCAGCCCGTTTGCGGCACCGGTCAACTACATGACTGGGAGAGATCGACAACACAAGGAGGGGTAGAGGAGGGTAGACTCTATCCTATGAAAGTGCAGGTTCGTATCCTAAGAAAAATACAGGTGGAGCCTCACCAATAAGGAGAGGGGCGGGGGATGATGATGATGATGAAGACGACGATGACTAGCAATACTGCTGACGGAACCTACCCTCAAGGGTTTGATGCAGTGATACTACCTGCTGGTCTGCTACCACTGGGCCTACAGTGTAAGTGTCTATCCCGTAGATAGAAAGACTTGAATGTCGACTGTATTTTCGGCATTCTAGCCTTCAGGACCAGCAGGATAGAAGGTTCTTCTTGTATGCCACTGAGGGACCTATACCCGTTAGGTCATACACTATGCTCTGAGTATGATTTCCCTCAGCCAGGAAATGGTGCTTTCATGCCCAGAATTTATGAAGAGCCTCCAGCAGAGCCATCCACTTCAGGTACTGTTTCTGGGCGCTGACTGGGTACAGAAACATCTTGCCCTTATGTCATAAGAGATTTTTTAGCAAGGCAATGAAGAAATGTTCAAATTTCAAGTCTGGTACTGTGGGATCTTGGGTCTTGGCCACAAAGTGCAAGATTTATTCCAGCGAGATGAGGACCACCCCACAGTGTACAAGATGTTGTATAATAATCATGATGCCAAGGTAAGAGGGAAGACTGTCCTCATTGTCAGAGCTTTGCCTCCAAGCATAAGGATCAGAGAGGCAGGGAGAAAAACTGGACATGGGCCTATCCAGGGATGTGCTGCAGTCCCTGTCAGAGCTGCTCATCGAGCAGGGTGTGGCCCCCGACTAAAGGGGGCTTTTGAATGCTGAAGGGCAGTCTAAACACTTTCCATTCCTCTGCCCTACAAGAAGAAGGGGCACCAACCACTCTTGGTGCTTGAGCGCTCAGCAGAGATGGTTGTAATGAGGCCTCTCAGCTCCAAGCACATCCTACAACTTGGATCGATGCAATTTACCCCACTGATTGGACGAGCAAGAAACAGAGCAGGACACACTCCAACACTTGTCTGATCTGCTCCGAGATTGCTCCATGGCAGTGGGATGACAGGGCACGACTGCTGGTTCACAATCCGCAATGCCTCCTCAACACATGATGAAATTCGATGTCTGGTTTTGGAGAAGAAAGGGCACCCGATGAAAACCACCTCAGCATATTGGGGCAAGGTGACTCCACCCTCGGAGTCACAGAGCCGCCCATCTCTCAAATCCTGCAACAGAGGGGATTATGGCATAACTCCTTGATGTTCTAACAGGGAATGGAAGCAGACCCTGACAAACCTCTTGACATCTGGAACCTCCCAATTCAGCCTCTAAGTCGTCAGATATTTCCTCCCTCTAGTTAGTCCTGGGCCAGAGATGGAAGGATGAGAAACCTCTCGTCATCAGTCCCAAAAGATGTCATAAGTTTCCATGTGTGGAACACTGTTGTCTCAATTTTAGCTGTGCACCTATAGGAAGAAACATGGAAAGGGGGACCAACACTGAAGTCTCCCATCTATCTAAGGTGTGTCAATTATGAGAACTTGCAAATAAATAAATCTTCCAGATCTGAAAATCCAAATTGTATTTGTCAACCCAAGAAAAAAGCATGCCTGCACACAAACGTTTAGCTGCTGTTCCACTCTTAACAAAGCCTTTCCCAAATCATGCAGTACCTATACAGGGAAATTCCTGTAGAATTTTCTTTAGAGGTAGGTCATTAACTGATAAGTTTGATGCTTCTAAACAGCCTCCCTAAATCGTTGTACCTTCTTCATCGGTCTGTCACAGGTGGTGAAGGCAAGAACACAGAAGGGCATGGAGAACGGTCAAGAATGGATTCCCACAAGGAACTTCCTTTCTTATGGCATCTCTCCTCATAGAGAGACCATTCGGGTGAGCCACCCTCATTCATCACATGCTCTTGTCTAACACAACAAACACAAAGAATGTGGATCAAGGACAGAAGTTTACCATAGGACTTGCTCACACAATGATCAAAATTGCGCTTATAAACCTCCATTATAGCCATCATAAAATCACAGATGGGCAACGAAACACATGTGGACACTACATAATAATCTAGGTCACGCTAAGGAAGTCACAGATGTGCTGGGTCACACTAAAAAAGAAAAATTAAAACTGCGCCAAACTTTCTTCAGCGCAATTGAGTATTCTGACTGGTGGTGGCATCAGCCACGGCCCATAAAACTCTTACCCGTAGCTCATGAAACTCAACCCCAGCACAGTGGTGGCCTATGTTGATGGTACTTATAGCACTGCCAGAAGTACGATTATGGCTAACTTTAACCTTAAATAAAATAACAATTACTGAGGCTAGAGGGCTGCAATTTGGTATGTTTGATGATTGGAGGATGGATGATCAACATAGCGATTTGAAGCTCTCTAGCCTCAGTAGTTTTTAAGATCTGAGGGCGGACAGACAGACAAAGCTAGCACAATGGTATTCTTTTACAGAAAACAAAAGAAGATAAAAAAGACTACCTTCAGCACAAAAACAACTATATACTACAAGGATCTAAAGCACAAGGCTACTTGAGGAGATAAAGGCAAAAGAAGGCCAAGATGCTGCAGCGAAAATGAACAAAGCACATGAACAAGTGACACACAAAAGTAAATCTCAATTAGAGCCAGACAAAGGTCAGCCACAACCACAAACTAAGATAGCTGAGAACAAAATGGGCGAGTTACCCCTAGCTCAGGTGACTGGTAAACCTACTCATTAGGCATTTGCTTTTTACTTTTAAGTCAACAGACAGGCGCAGGATGCTTTGCACTGTGTACACTCCATCCATGGAAGCTTAGGTTTGTATTCTCATTGGAACAAATAATGGGAAAAGAAAAAATTAGTAAGATTTTTACTCTATTCCCAACTGCATAATTACACAAGTTTTCTATTTGGAAAACTTTATTGTCCAGTATGCTAGGTAGTGCCTCAGATCTGACTGATATGGGAGTTAATAAGGCCCATTCGCTTCTGTTATTATTAAATGAAAGACAGCGTTCAGCAACAAACACATGTCACTTCATGTATACCATGTTCTTTGACTTTATAATTTCTCAAATTACTTCCACAAAATATATCTCTTTCTACTATCCTCTGACCAAAGTTATTTCTGTGACATCTACCTCCATTTCTCTATCACCAATTCCTCAATACTGTATCAGCAATGATGCTTGAGATTCTCAGCAGAACGTCATTTTGCTCGAGAGGGCTGTTGCTCTGGTGTCTGCAATCCCTATCATGTAGCAATGTGTTTTGAAGACGTCAAAGTCAAATGTTCACTTCTCACTTGTAAGATCCTCTCCTTCTCTACCTTCATTTAATTACTCTTGTTTTTCAACTATCCGGCAATTCATACTTTATGGACATATATCAAGATGTGTACCTAATGTCTCTACTTTCAAGGAAACATTTTCCCAGTATTAAATGCAAGTCTAGTATCCTGCTCCTGTCCCTCAGAGAATTATGCCTTGTTCTCTCACGAGAATTTCTTCCTCCCTTCCACACTAACTCGTTTTCTTACTGAGAAGAATACCATTTCCTTTCTAGTATTCTACTCTCTACCATTTGGAAAGTTATGTGTGAGCACCACTAAATAACAATAAAACACGACTCAGAATTCATGAGAGAGACAGTCCAGAAATACCAGATTTATAGCAAAATAAAATTCCTTGGGATCATGACTATTCTTTAGCAGAGGGCATCAATTCCATTTAGTTTAAAATGTTTTCAATTATAAAATATACAAGAATTAACCTCTATTGCCTTTAATGTCAAATATGAGCAGAGTTGCATATATGCTTTTCACCCTTTCAAGAAGTTGATTATTATGAAATAGAGGTGGCTGTACATGTATATCTATAATTAATCGCGCTAATTTGTTTTCAGGTCAGAGGGCTTTGTACAGCTGAGACTCAGAAAACTGCTCAGATCTTCAGCACTGCTGCTATTTTTGCTAATTCTATTTCTGTGCAGCGTCTTCCCAGTCTGTGTGTACAATATTTACATCCTAGCCAAAGGTGAAATTTATCCCAGCGATGTACCAATAGGCATCTGCATCTACATGGTCTACTAGGTCCAATACGCAGTCAACTTCCTCGTCTACACAGCCACTAATCAAAGATTTAGAAAAGCAACGAGACAGTCGTTTGCTTACATAAACAGGATCATTTTTGGACAGCGTTTGGGTCAGTCCACAGCCAGCAACCCTCCACCTGTATACTCGACAGACATGTCTAGATTGAGCAATGCCTCTTTCTTATATGAAACGGAAGCGTCTAGCTTGAATATGTGAACATTTTCTATTTTAAACCTCTGGTCTTAGGAGTCATCCCTTTACTAGCTTGAAGTAAAAATTTACACCAGATAAGAGCGTCCCGTGGTCTTACAGGGTGAGAGACGTCTCAAGTAATCATTGCTAAATCGAGTTCGCTGGAGAAATCTCATACTCCAGCAATGAAAAACTGACCAATTCCAACCACAATGCATAAATCTCGACCAATTTCCTTCTCAGGAAAATGCAAAAGGAACATGACGGAATGAATGGTTAAATCTAAAAGAATTTATAACTTATTTCCATTACAAGATGCAACCACCTGTTTCTCTTTTTCTAGAGTACACTTAATAAGACATGATAATACAGATTGATAATTATCCTGAATATTTATGACCAGACATATTGTTTTCTTGATGTGGATAACTTTAATAAAATTATACAAAATTCTATGTCTTGTTAAGTGGAAATTATCATTTAAGGTAAACGAAAATTAAACAACAAAAATAATCAAATAAAACGATTAACAAAACCAGTTTTCCTTGAACCCGAAAATCTTCTGTCCTTAATTCTCCCCACTTTTATTCCTTGTTTCAACAGGCCTGGGCTAGAATAGGTTGTCAGGGTGTTCCTATCATTCAAGAAATAAGACAAAATGTTAAGGCCAAGGCCTCAGGCTTCGTCAAATTACTGGACAGCTGCGCAATCCTCCAAGTGACCAACAAATCACTTAATCTCTCGGGACAAATGGTTGTGTGAGCTTGAGGTGCGTCTGATTCGATCTTGGGTCGCTTACATTATGTTTGGGTGAAGGATGGCTTCCGAAATAGGTTATGAATTGAATACATGTATATAAGTATATGCACACACACACGGTGTGTGTATTACAGGAAATCCCTGAAATTCTCAAGGTATTCGTGAAATTACCAATTCACTTAAGGACATTTCATCCCCGAAGGGCTAGTAATAAACACGGCAAAACAGTGTAGTTGAATCACTGTTTCGCCGTGTTTAGTACTAGCCCTTCGGGGATCAAATTTTCTTAAGTGAATTGCTGATTTCACGGATTCCTTGAAAATTTCAGGGATTTCGTGAAATCCCTGGTTTCACAGTTATACTGTAACACACACACACACACACACACACACACACACACACACACACACACACACATATATATATATATATAAATATATGTGTGTGTGTGTGTGTGTGTGTGCGTGTGTGTATTTATTACGTGAGTTCGTTG
Source organism: Macrobrachium nipponense (assembly GCF_015104395.2). Lineage (NCBI taxonomy): Eukaryota > Metazoa > Arthropoda > Malacostraca > Decapoda > Palaemonidae > Macrobrachium > Macrobrachium nipponense. Next base: position 47,356,567 of record NC_087202.1, on the reverse strand, counting down.
AGGTACGTAAGCGTTAATACATGAATTAGTTATTAGTCTTGCTGATGTGATTATATATGCTAGTTGGTAATGTTATAAGGTGTACGTGTATTAGTTTGTACATAATGTTTTGAAATAAATGTACAAACAGCACGGTTTATGGTAATCTAATACTGGATACTATCTTATTAATTGCCCGTAAACGATACGTTCCGTGTCTTATAGATTGCAGTCATTTGTCTTACACAAAATAGCAAATACATCAATACATACGACTGACAGGGAATTTATTTTTGGGGAAAAAAAGAAACCATAAAAGTCCTCCGATAAACAACAACCAACCTGCACTTTTCAACATGACGTATCCGTGAAACCTTTGCCCAATCAAGTCGTAATTTAACAATTTGACCTTTAACATATGAGTTTAACCTTGATTATGACCTCACTCTACCTATCGATCTCATAAATGGAGCATATGTGCCAAATATGAAGTCAAACTCGTATGGTTTTAAATATTGTCAAGGTTGAATCAGTATGACCACTGACCAACATGTATGACCTTGACCTTGACAATCTCACACTGCATATAAGAAAGGTTATTACACATAAAAATGGAAATGCCACCCATTCCATTATAAAAATATCGCTATGCTCCGTATAATAGGTCAATGAGGAAAAAACTCCCAAAATTACCTAGTCCGTTCAGTATGCGTGCAAATGCCAATTCATCATATTCAATACAAACAAGCATGCATCGGTTCCGTGGGTCAGCATGCCAGTCCGAGCTCCCATGAGAAAGTAGAGCAAACCAAAGTGTCAGTATTTGTTCTCATGACAAAAGTCAAGGATGTACTATGTTTATTTGTATAATACTGTTTCCTTCCTAAGATCAAATTATGAACTCTGTTGCATTCTACGACTATCTCTCCTTCACTCAAGTCTCTTCAGAAAGCTCCTATCTCAAGATGTACTTCGACTTGTAAATAGCTAAGAAGAGTATATGTTAGTTTTACAATTCAATGTGTTTCACGCTAAACCTCCACCATGAACGGAAGTGAGAAATCATCCTAAGTCCTATGCTAGCCGGCCAACGCAGAGAGAGAGAGAGAGAGGGAGAGAGAAAGAGAGGCTGAAGATGAGCCTCGAAAACAAACTGCTGTTCACATGAGTGAATCATAAAGAACACTGTGACCACTTCCTATATTCTTAGAAGTTGGTCCAGGTCACTATGCATATTGGTTTCAAGGGTGGATTTTGCATTACAAATATGATGCTGCTACTGGCGAATTTCAAAAGCTGACCAAGACTGAATTACTCTTGTATGACTTTGACCCTTGGATCCACCATGTAAACCCAAGTAAAATATATCATAAAGTTAACAGTACTTTACAAAACTTTAACCTTAACGGATAGACGGCCATACAGGGGGCTGAATAGAGAGATAGATAGGTATGTCAATTACTAAGTACCGACAGATGGTAAACAGCAGGAATAAAAAACAAAATTATGATAAAGAGTTACAAATGTCTCACATCACAAGAAAATCTCGAGTTTAAATGATCTCAGGTGAAACCTACCAGCAGTCATAGATTTAATACGAGCAAAAACAATTCCATCGACGCCCTAAAGCACACACAAATGAATCGCACAAACCCCGCGTTCAATCAGGTGGGTGAATGACATCCACTGAAACAAGGCACCTGTCACGTCGGTCGTCCCGGGATTCATATCATGCGAAGCTCGCCGGTGCTACATGTGCTCGCTAGCTCGCTCGCTCCCTGGTGCAGTCATCACGCAACACAAAAATACATCGACAGGATATTATGGCGATGCATTATCTCTCTCGTCCTATACACAAAAAATGACGCGATTCGCAGTTAATACATTGCTAGATTATCATTATATATATATATATATATATATATATATATATATATATATATATATATTATGCTATGATGTATGGGGCTCATGTAGCGCAGAAGACTTAGTGGGAGGGAGAAATTCCACATAAAAAAAAATTACATTACTTACGCGTGTGTGTACATACATACATACATATATACATACATATATTATTTATATATATAAGATATATATATATTATATATATGATATATACAAATTACATATATGTGTGTGTGGGGGGGGGGGCGGCGCCAGGGAAACCAATTAACTCCAACACATTTCTTCATTTCTGACGTTACGAATAGTTTCTTGATTACATCATCAGGGATCTGTTAAATAATGAACAAATTGCTAAAAAAGTTACAGTATACCCTTGAAAAATCATAAGCAAACTGAAATTCTTCAAATATATTTAGCTTTACTGTATTTGGTGAATTTTATTTTTCTTGCGACTTTTTTTATTTATTTTTCACTGTAACCTGATGATGTAATAAAGAAATTATTATTCGAAACGTCGGAAATAAGGAAATATGTTGGAGTTACTTGGTTTCCCTGGTCTACCCTCACACTGATGTGGTTTACTAGCCGTCGCCTATCCTGCTTTTGATTATATATATAATATATATATATATATATAGATATACTATATATATATATCTATATATGTATATATATTATACAATATATACATATATATATATATATATATATGTGTGTGTGTGTGTATATATATATATAGATATATATATATATATATATATATATATATATATATATGTATATATATATATATATTAATCTGGCACACATATAAATTCTTGTTCTTCTACAATTATCATAACTGTCCAAACATTCCTAGTTGGTAACTATTTAATACATAAACACTTTTGCCCTTATTGGTTACTCTACAGGCCCGTACCCAGAGTTGTTTTTTATATGGGGGTGTTCTTTTTCCCCAAAGCTGGAGCTTTTCTTCTATAAATGCCATTGCATAAATAGGTATATACAAGATGAAATACTTTTAGATGTTATTTTAGTTATATTAAGAAAAAAAAATGGGTATGCGGTTTATGCCCTTCTACCCGATTAGATGTTATTCAAAGTACTGACTTGGTTAACAGAATTTCACTATTATCACTCTTGTATTTCCTACTGCTAAAGAATGATATTAATGTTTAATAACAAAATTTATATAAAAAAAAGACTTGCCAAAAAAAATTTATTTATTACTTTGTACGTACAGTTCAATGAAAAGGTTAATCACAGAACATTCGACACCCCCGACCCCCTTCGACACAGGCCTGCTCTATTTCAATCTATATGTTTTTCCTTTTCCTTCTTTCACTCCAACACGCCTACTATGTTTCCCTCTTTCACTTCCTTTAGCATTCATGTCTTCCCCGTTTCTCTCCAACTAGTTTCTCCGTTTTCCTTCTTTCCCTTTGTACCTTTTATTTTCATTTTCCCCTGGTTTACCTTCTACTGGTTTCCCTATTCCAACCTTTTACCCGGTAATATTCTCCCCATTTCCCTTTTTCACGCTAAAACATTTCCTTTCTCCCACCATTCTCCCTAATTTGTTTCCCCTTTTCCCTCTTTCACTCGTGTCGGCATTCGCCTTTTTCCCCTCGTCCGCCCGTTGGTCGGGTTTTCCCCTCTGGCTGTCACCGCGTTTCCATTACTACCGCTGTTGAAACAGAAAATAACATTTACCGATATTTGATAGTCTGTCGCGTTGCGCTGACGTGTCTTGGTTTACAAGCTAACAAGTTAATCCGATGAATTAGTATGCATGAAGCCTATTTTATATCTGTCTCTCTATTATGTATGTATGTGTATATACATTTGGATACATATATACAGCACACCAATACACACACACATACATACATACATACATACATACATACATACATACATACATACATATATATATATATATATATATATATATATATATATATATATATACACACATATATATATGTATATATAAATATCGTATGATAAAGAATGTGCCCAAAACGCACATACATACACATGCGTGTGTACATATGTGTATATTAAATATATATATATATATATATATAATATATATATATATATATATATATATATATATATATATATATATATTTAATATACACATATGTACACACGCATGTGTATGTATGTGCCTTTTGGGCCCATTCTTTACCATACGATATTTTTTTCAACCTTTTGCATTCCAGGAAGGTTTTCACTTGGGTTCTGTACAAAACTCAAGAAGTGGGTAACTGTGTCCCTGGATTCCCTAGATGCAGCAATGACACCTATTCTTGTCAAAAGAACTGGTCTCTTCCAAGGGAACAGCAGGGAAATCCAGGGGTCCAGGTCTGACTGACAAGCCAGCCTCCAAAGATGTCAGGGGGAACTACTATGTGGATGAGAAAAGCAATAATGCAAACTTTAGTCTATGGAATCAGAAAGGGTTAAACAGTGATACATGAAAGGCATCTATTACTCTAACAACACTTTGACAATGTCTGTACTTCTATGTCCTCAAATCAACGATATGAGGTGAAAGATGAAAATGGCTGCAGTAAACGAACAAACACCAAAGTGTTTGATGTAGTACATACATCAAATATCTATCCGTATATCTCCCCATCTAAAGACAACTCAAGAAGTGAAATCTTACCGTACCATGACGAAAGTAGACGTTCGGGTTTTCATCAGTTATCTTTTCCATTCTTCTGTGAAAAAAAGAACATTGTTTACTTATTATATTATTAGCTGAAACCCATGAACTTGTTCAATAAGTTTCGAAATAATAGCTATATGACGAAATTAAAGAGCAAAGAAAAAATTAATATAATCGTGTAATGCAAATAACGTTAAGTAGACGTGGATAAATATATAAAAAAATCCATTCACTAGCAGAGCCAATTTTGTTTTAGCAAAAGATTTCAATCCCAAATTGGCTAAAGGTCATGGTGAGAAGTCTGTGGAACTATTAAGTATTGAAAAGGTTAAGCGGTCACCAACCAGCATAATCTAGCGAATTGACGCCAGCGTATTTTATGCGACATAAAGCTTGGAATAATCAAGAAGACACAAACAGGTAAAGACACTCAAGTTAACAACAACACCATAACAGTTAACTATGATGATTAAAATACTTGAGTGGTAAAGACGTTTAGATGCTAGTTCCGTCGCCCTGTAGAGATGAAAATATGCTATTGGTTTGTCACATGACAAGAAAAATGTAGTATTTCAGAATGTTTGTTTGGGCTAATATTACTGCAAGTTTGTGGTAACTAACTTACAAGACTTGAATTTAAATTCTAAGATTACTCTAGTGTTTTGGAATAGAACTCGTCGGTCGAACAGTAAGGAGTGGTTAAAGAAAATGTCAGGAATAATAAAGCATACGATTTAATTTTTTCAGAGACTTTTCGTTAAACGCTCCTTACTACTCGAACGAAGAATTCTATTCAAAACTCTACGAAATCTGAGAATTTAAATTCTAGTCTTTTAAGCTAGCTACCGTAAGCAAGCAAACACGGCCAAACAAATCGTCTGAAATCCTACATTCTCCCCCTAAAGTTTTGAGTTTTCCCGAGACCGTTTTTATTCTATTTTGCACGAGACCTCTCTCTGGCATTCTTATTCCACATCTCCCCTCTCAACGCCCAGCCCTCCTCCCATCGATTCTAATCCTACCCCATTCCTTTGCACATTGCTCTGGATACAATGGATGTACGTTCCATCTACGTCCCAAGTCTTAGTTCGCGTCAGACAAATCGACGTCATGAACTTTTGAGTCTACAAGAGGTTAATTTTCTGGGACCCCACCTCTACATATTCTCTTTTGTTAAATCTAATTATGTAAAATGGATGTTTCTTCTAATCTAAGCAAAGAACCCTATTAAGAGTGTCATTCCTCCCTAGATTTAGCATGACTTCGGCAACTGTGTTCATGCGGGAAAATCGTTCCATTGCCAACAAAAGGTTGACTATAAAATACTGGGGTTAAGGAGCTTCCTGCGAGTGTTTTGAAGAATAAAAAACGGGTTTTTCCATTCTCTTTACTAAACGAAGTATGTGAGGAGGCAGAGAATTGTTTTAGCAAAATATGTGCGAAGTTTTCACCCCAACTGCTTCGACAGAGATAAGGTCTAGTCTGTTCATGCGAATATTTCTAAGACAAAATATACCTAATAACACAAAATTAAAAGTAGGGGACTATAGCTAAGGTTCATTTAAAATGGACGATGTGGACAACTTTTACAAGATACAGAGAAGGAAGTCGACCTGGCAAAAAATATACGAGCACAAAGTCAGCTTTGGATAAAGATCAGTCGATCTCGTGATATATTTATGCAAGACATAATCGCAATATTTTAGCGAAGATTATTAAGACAGGCTTATGTAAGTATGATTACCTTGGACACACACACACACACACACACACACAGAAAGAGAGAGAAAATAGTTACTTAGGCAGAAGGACTCAGACTTTTTTGTACGAATACATAATACGACACTCAAACATGGAAAACACTTAAGGATAAACTATGATTCCTAAATTATGTACTAATTTATATCATAAAAGGTTTTGAAGTAGTACATGACACACAACCCCCTTTTGAGAGTAGGTGAAATGAACTATATTTTATAGCTGGAAATATCTGATGACCTAAATTCTGTAGTATACTACAACAATCTATCAAAGCATGATGATATATACATATTTCAATTAGCGAAATATAGAGGACGTATATTTAAATAACCATTTTTAATCTTATTCATGATAAAATTGTAATAAATTATCCTTTCATACATATTAAAAGAAACATAAATGGAAAAATGCTAAGATTTTCAATTCGAAAAAACTGAACGACTTAGAAAAATCACTATTTACAAGTTCCTGCCTAAGAAATGCATATTTTTACATATCCATTTTATCCAGTTTTCCTATTTTTTTTTACGTTTTATTCTTATTTGATCAACTACGTCCATTGTTATTTTCACATCTATTTACTATACACTGCCAATTAACTGATTTTCAATCTCAGTTCCATCATAACTTGCCGCCCTACTGACTGTTTCTCTGTAAATAATAATAATAATAATAATAATAATAATAATAATAATAATAATAATAATAATAATAATATTAATAGTAATAATAATAATACAAGAAAATCTAAATTCAACTCCTATTCCAACAGAAAAAGCGTCCATGGCGACAACTTGAACAGCGCCACTTGATTTTTCATGGCATCTGACCTTCCTCTTCCTCTCCATTCCTTTCTCCTCCACCTCCACCCCCACCTCAACATCCCCATCCCCCCCCTCCCCCGAAAAAGCCCTGGCCTCTTCCTCCTTCACTGCTACTTCTATCCCGCGAGATCATGATAATAAATGACCCCATTATCTTGGACTGCTTCCAAAGAACCAGCTGGAGAGGGGCAATGAAAGGACTGGACGAAATCGAAGGACAAACAAATCAGCACTTAAAAAATCTCAGGAGTGAAAGCCCCACAGTAGATAAGAACAAGAAGAAGAACACATGAAGGATGAGGAATGGGGGGTGGGGAAAATAGGTATAGATGGATGCTGACACAATATACAGAGGAATATCTTCGGCTTGCTTCATTTTCACGAATTAAGCTCCCCATAATAGGAAATACGTAATAGCGTCCAGACTGAGATATTTTAGTTAATATTTGCCCATTTTCAAGAGTTTCGTACTCACGCACGCATCCAGAGCCCTTTGTTTCGTACTCACCGCACGCACCACGCTCTCGTCTCTCTCTCTCATCTCTATAAATCTCATAAAATATATATATATTATTATATATATTATATTAATATTATATAATATTTAGTTAAATTTTGCCCAATTTCAAGAGTTCGTAAACTCACGCACTGCACCACGCCTCTCTTCTCTCTCCGTCTCTATAGAATCTATATATTTTATTATCAATATATATTATATAAATATATATATATAATATATATATTAATATTATCCTATATATATATTATATTATTATAAATATTATATTATTATTATATATTATATATATATAATAAAAGTTATTTTTATAATAAATAGATATTAAATTATAATATATATAGATATTATATAATTATATATATATATATATATTATATACATATACAAGTGTGCGTGTGCGTGTGTGTGTAATTGTAATAGCCACAACGCCCTCTTAATCACTGATAAAAGCATACAGTTCACAAATCTACATGCGTACAAGCAATGCCATAAATAACAATAAAACACACACACACACACACACTATATATATATATATAGTATATATAAAATATGAGTGTGTGTGTATTTATATATATAAAGCCACCACCGTGTCTATTCCAAGAATCCATGAGATGGATTCTCCTTAACCAGGAGTGAGGGATAGACCCACACACCGACTTACAAAGTTGGTAGTTTTTGGTGCAGCTTCGAAAAGGGTCAAGCCAGGTAGTTGGATCAAATGATTCATTGGGGGATCGGCATGTCAGTAGTCGCTCTATATCTTTGTCACAAGACCTATATCCCGGCGCTCTCTTTTTGCTGGTTCTTAATTGTTTTCCAGGAATGCCGGGCGCTCCTCCTTGAGAAGTGATGGCCATTTCAGTAGCCCAAGGGCTTAAGAACTGAACAACATCCGAAAATAAAAATCGGCCGAGAGACGAGTTCACGCTCAGTCGACAAGCAGGCAACACCTCTAACCTACTAAGTCCCGAATCTCGGGTCGTATCTATTTTGGCAATCTGCCACAAACTGGTTGTGGGTCACAAGAGAACCGGACTACAAGAGAGCCCTTCACTTGTTAACTGAAGACTGGATCATCTAGATCTTTTGCAAAGTGCACTTGCAATCTGGATTGGCCCGGTAAGTCTGAAATGAGCAGAGTTGTACCAGTGACTTTTTCTCCCACTAAATATCTCATTTGCTTTTCACAGAATTCATCTCCCAAAGTAAATCCCTTGCTGATATCCAGTTAATACTATTGTGTGTGTTCACCATGAGAATTAAGTCTATTGATGAAATAATCCTTTGTATTCAGCAGTGAAACAGAGTTAACCATCCCGCCATTGTGCTAGATTATTGCAAGCGAGAGAATCCTTGACGCACGTGGAATAATCCATTTCCAGAGACGTGTTATCTGGTGCCCTCGTGTTTCTGCCACCGACCTACTTTGTGAGACGTTGCCTTCAAGGGGCAATTAATTCAACGTTGCTACATGCAAGCCATCTGCTTCTGCAACTGATTATCCCATGGCCCAGTTTCAAGCAATACTTTACATCTGTAGGCAACTGATGGGTCAGGAGACAGTGGCTGAGCGGTGCATTGCTCAGCTGACAACTGCTGGTACCGAGGTCGCTCGCAAATTTTTTGTCACATGCCTTTCTAGCTGTAAACTGTTGCCAGTAACAGCTGAGGGCAAAGAAGTGGGCATGGGGCTGGCAACTTCAGCCTGGTACACTTACTGGAAAATAAACTTCTTGTTGTCATCAGCCGTCACACCTTCCACGAAAGCGGGAAAGGTGTACAGTAATATATATATATATATATATATATATATATATATATATATATATATATATATATATATTAGTGAGTTTGAAGATATATGTATAAACAAAACATCAATATATTCACAATGAACCTTCGTCATTACCAAAACCCTCTTCAAGAAAAGAACCCTCTAATGCCAAAACACAACGAAATTCTGAAAAAAAGGTTCTGTCTAATTTTCCCCAATTATCAAACGGCTGATCACAACAATAAAATCAGCAGAATCATGAAAACGATGACCTATCATGGTATTATCCAACGTTCTGGAATTTTATAAAATCATTTCAAATCGTCAAATTCCCAACAACATTTCTAGCTAATCATGATCAAGTGAAAAACCATTTATTGTACTAAAAAAAATACTTGTTTGAGATTGTAAAGGAAATCGTGTCCGAATATGACATGCAAAACAAAACATCTGAAAAAAAAATTCTCCATGAGCATACATAACTAAATTTAATCATTGAATGAAAAAAAATCATTACATGTCCAAATGAACGCACCAAATTAGATCCTTGGCCAGGCTTTAAAAAAATGTTTTTTATACTCCTTCAAAGCAGAGGGACTGATCCAGCCTTGGGTCAGCGCCAAAAGCAGGAATATAATGAAGAGAAAAGGACGAGTATTACGTAGGATTTTACAAATACGCAGGTTGGTAAATCCTTCCAAAATCGGGAAGATGAAGGAAAAAACTGAAAGGAATGCCTCTTATTATCCCGGTCTTTATCATATAAATAAGCACTGATGAGAGATCCAACGATACATAAAACGTACGATATAAAAAGTATCGCTCGTATGGCAAAGAAGGAAGAAGAGGCTTACGAAGACTGTCTCTGAACTCATAACCTCCACATTGTAAATAGATGATTGAGGAATGGTCCCTTGATACAGTGAACAATGAGTAGCAGACTGACTCAGATGTTTACGATCCCCTTACAACAAATATGAGAGAGCCAACAATTTAAAACTTGAAGAGAAATACTGTAAAACCAAGTCCGGACTGTGCATGAATAAATTTTGAGGGTCTCGCATAATTCGTGACAAGAATAAGTCAAAGGGCCGTTGAGGGTTCCTTAAGGAAACAAGCAATAACGGAAGAAGATACAATATTGGGACTTATTACATGTACACAGGAGCTTGCGAGTCAGGCTGCTTTCCCATTTGTCTTATTCAACATTGGGAAGATGTAATCCTTGCTCTTGAACTGTTTATTATGTGCAGACAGTGATTTTAACGGTCTTAGGACCTTGGGAATATAATGGTATTTCATTGCTAGTTCCATCAGCCAGTGCATTTGCAAACAATGAAGTGATAAATGTCAAAATTACGCTGACGAATTTCCTACCATATATATATATATATATATATAATATATATATATATATATATATATATATATATATATATATATATATATATATAAAATGTATGTATGTATATATTGCGATTTTCGGAATGAACCCAGAGTAAACAACCAGATAACAGTAAATCTCTTACAAAACTAAAAACGGTTTGAGATACATGAGTCAGAAAAACGATATTCAATTTTAATTATTTGCTTATTTTAGTCACATTTTATGAAGAAGAAGAGACAGGAACAACTGCCCAAATCTAGCAATGTCTCTGCTCAACGACTTGCTCCTTAAATACTACTTACAAGGCCAAAAAGTACTATTTCCAAGGCCAAAAATACAACTTGCAAGCCCATAAATTCTATTTGGAAAGCCAAACATTTTGCTTGAAAGGCCAAAAAGACTACTGTCAATGCCAAAAATATAAAAATAATACTGTCAAGGTCATATATGCTGCTTGCAAGGTCAAAAATACTACTTGCAAGGGTAAAAACCACCACTTGCAAGGCCAACAATAGTACTTACAAGGACAAATAAACTACTCGCGAGGCCATAATTACTAGTGTCAAGACCACAAATTCTACTTGGAAGGCCAAAAATACTACTTGCAAGGGAAACACTACTACTTGCAAGGTCAAAAACAACTGAGGGGACACGAGGACTGGTCGAATTCGTTGGCCTCCTCTTTATTATGTTTTCGATTGAAGCTTTACACGGATTCAATTCACGTGCGTCGACTTCAGAAAAATCATAGGTTATAAAAGATGCCACTTAGGAACTGCTGTCACATTTTCTACAATTAGCATTATTGTTTATGGTAGAACACAAAAATGGTTGTTAAACTTCTATGGCAAAACTTCTACATGTACAAGAGAAAAGTAGAGACACACAAAATCAGAAAAATGGGAGACACTAACTCGTGGCACAAGCAATATAAAAGGAAAGAGCCAATAGCATATTTGGTAGGCCTCCAGAGACCGAAATGCCCACGTTCACGTGTGAAAATAAAGAAAACGAAGCTACATCATTATTATAAGGAAAAATATATCAAATAAATAATTAAGTTAAATACATACTTAGATAGGTTTTCAAACTAATGACTACGAACAATTATTTGTCACCTTTAGGCTTCTACACGAACCTGTAACAGCGGTATTTGTTCTTACACTCACTACTTGATTTTATGTTTGTCTATTTTTATTTCCTTCTATAAGTTACCTTTTGGTACATATGAACATTCTCTCATCAGGTTTTATACGTTAATGGCCTTTTTCAATATGAATATTTTACTACTACTACTACTACTACTACTACTACTACTACTACTACTACTACTACTACTACTACTACTACTACTAATATTAATAATAATAATAATAATAATAAATTCTATATATACTGCACTACTGTATTTCATTTATGCGTATAGTATATACGACCGTTACACATAGTGAAAAGTGTAAAGTGATCTCCATACATTATCAAAAACCATCAAAAGATTGTATCAGGATGACAAACTTTCTGTAAAACTCCAAATAACCCCAGAACCAAACTTCCTGAAAATGTCCCAGGTTTTCACTGTTGGTGTCACCCAAATTCATGTCTACTGGCGTTATTAGGACCAGCGCATATTTGATGGCGTAAATACCACTCATACAATTCAAAATAATTCACAACAGGAACAACGTTTTCCGAGGAATATCCCTCCAGTGGAACCGTTTATGACTTAAAACATTTATATTACTGACGTTTCTAATTAGGAGAGAGAGTGTGTAAAAACAGATTTCATTTTACATTACCGTATATATATATATCTATATATATATATATATATATATATATATATATATAAATATACATATAAATATACATATATACGTATATATACGTATATATATATATATATAGTAATATATCATATATCTATAACACGTATATATATATATATATATATACGTTAAATTATATATAATATACGTAGATATATATATATATATATATATATATATATTATATATATATATATAGTATATAAACATATGAATATACATATATATATATATATATATATATATATATATATATATATATATATATATATATATATAAACCAAACAAAAACTTCTTTCAGTTTTCTTCTGAAGATTGAAAAAGAAACCCCCAAATTCAATTTGTAACTTGTTTACTTCTAATATATATATATATATATATATATATATATATATATGTGTGTGTGTGTGTGTGTGTGTGTGTGTGTGTGTGTGTATGTGTGTACTTTTCCTGATAGAAGTGGCCAGAGTCACTGTCTATAGTTTGAATCCCACAGGTGTCAAGTGCTATAACTTATAAATTTCGCTTATGTGTAAGAAACTCCCAAAAGTATATTGTACTGGATATTAAACAGAATTTGGGGATTAATATTTTTGGATATGTGTGTGTGTGCGTTTGTTTACGAGAGGGAGGGAGAGAGAATTCTGATGAAGGTGGCGCCTTGTTTCAACGAGGTTCTTATCTTTTCCCAAATGACGTTTTCAGGCGAAGGAGAAAATATAATACGTAGATGCCATTTCCCTATTTCCTGCCTCTTTGATTATGGCTCTCTTGGCAGTTAGATGAAAAAGAAAGAAGTCCATTATAGGTACCCATAGACATTTTGAAAGCTAAGTGTACTTCCTAAAAGACAAGAATGGTGGATAGCAACGCTATAGCTATATTATTATTCCTTATGCGCTTACTGCCGTTGAAACGATTATAAAACAATGTTACTGTGGACCTACGGAACCGTAATGATAGTGTTTAACAAATATCAAGGTTTCAAAAATTTAGTGAATACCAATTCTTCTTCTTCTTCTTCTTCTTCTTCTTCTTCTTCTTCTTCTTATTCTTATTCTTATTATTATTATTATTATTATTATTATTATTATTATTATTATTATTATTATTATTATTATTATTATTATTATTATTATTATTATTGTTATTTTTTTTTTTTTTTTTTTTTTGTTGTTGTTGTTGTTGTTGATGATGATGCAATAGTCACCGCTAACAATATGACAAAATATTGGACAGCCCGCTTTAAATAACTAGTTTGCCAAAAATTGCAATATATGATTATTTTATCGAAAGATGCAAGTTTAAATAACAGAATACAGAAAAAGGTCAGAACGACGTCCTGCAAAAAAGCAAAGAAGAACGAAGTTCTGCAAATGACAAAAGGAGTAATATCTCATTCTAGGACAGCCAACTGAGGCCAAATTTTCATGGCTTGTGACATCTTCGTAAACATATGCTGCACTATATTATATTCTGTTTGGAAAATGGGAACTCTGAAGTCAACCAGTCTAATCTGTATTTCAAATGTGGAAATCTTTGCTCTGCTGGTGTTCCCGGCTTTGTATATCTTATCAGTCTTGTGAAGCAGATTTGATTAACGCTTGGACTGCAAACCTGTCAAAACTTTGGTAAGAAAGTTTAATACCACCTTCATTGCATAAGATATTCTCAAAAGTTGCTATCGAATTATTATCATTGGAAATCTACTCTCAAATATTGCAAAAATGAACTGTACAGCGAAATTAGCAGTTAATAGGCTCTTGTTGCCTGAAACGTGCATTAACGCCAGACGTATCCTTCTAAAGAATTTACATTTATTCCCTTTGACATTGTAAGGCTGGTCAGAAAATCTTGGATACAGTATGCCCATTTGCATTCTTGTATTTGATATAAGTAACTGGCTAAATTTTTCAGATGCAAAACCATGTGGATGTAAAGACTTTATAATTCAGCAATAAACTATACATGAATCACATACGCTTGAGGAATATTACTACGTATTTTGCATTACGCGGATATACAAATATGTCCGAAATTATTCAGCCTCACGTGTGCAGTAATGACAACACTTAAATCATTAAAATGACAGCATCAGTCCCACTTACTCCGATAATGAGTGACCAACTGCATGAGTAGTTTTTACATCAAATATATATTGGTTCTAATAACATCGGCGGACCTTCACGTGGATAGCTGACAGTAAACGTTTATTTCTATTACTGATAGTGACTGACAATGTGCACAAGTATTTCTGTCAACTGTAGGCATTGAAGTAGCTTCTTCGAAGGATTTTGATTGTTGTATAAGTAACTAAAATTTTAAATTTTATAAGAGTATAGTTGATTATTGCTCATTCGACCCACAGGTATTCAGTGATCCTGAAGTTACCTCATTAAAACTTGTCCGTACAATGGATACTCGAATTCCTTAATAGGTGGCACATTGAAATGTTTGTTTTATAACTAAAATAAAATTTATTGGTAAGAAAATGTATTGGGTTCGTTGATTGTGTTCATAAAGGCGTGTTAGGTAAGTGCTTAACATTAAGCTAGCCATAACCAAGCACGAGCCTTTTTGCCCCACAGCGTTCAACTACAGAGGAGACTGGCCGGCATCTTCAATCTACTTCGAGATTTTCAAGGACAAGGAAAATCTCAAATCATCACTTCATTTAATGCGGAGGATGTCACGAAGACAAGGAACAACTGTATTTTTATTTTTTTTTATTTATATCATTCCTTCCCAACCTGTGGACTTCCATGCTTAACCGAAATGTATTAAATAAGCAGGGTTGACCATACCATATTCAGTGGCTTAAGCTGAACAGACAGCTTGTAAACACTTAGAAATTGATTTTGGTAATCATGAACACGCCAACAGGAACGTCATGAAGTTCCATATCATCACTTTTCCTAAAAACCTTGACTCCTCTTGTATATCTACAAAATATTGTCCTTTTGGGTCTGCCACGACATATCAAATAAGTTCTTCGTTTTCACAGTGATTGACTGTCAATCCCACCTCCTACCTTCCTGTTACTGCTGACTCTTCCCAAAAGAGAGGACAACGACCACTACAACAGAGTTAAAGTATACTAATTATGAAATGGCATCTCGTAAATGAATGAAAAATATTCTATAAAATGGTATACATTCCTTTAATGTTCCTTTCCTTGCCGTCCGCCCGACTTAAAGGAGGGCTCAGTCGATCATTTTCTACTGCAGATTTACAAACAAATACCTGTTTGAGAACCAATCCTTATTTAAAGAAAAGAAACTCATTCACTATAGCTGTATCCAAAGCTTTCACAGAAAATAATCATGACCACATTTCCAAGGTCTCGTATTCTTATGAACTCAATTCATCATGAAAATTGGATTTCAGCAGAACACTGACCCGGAGTTGTGATAAAATTCCAAATGAAAGCAATCAACAAGAGCGGCATAACAATAAGTATTTTCAAAAAGGGATGATTGGCAAATATCACTCAACACGTTTATATATATATATATATATTTATATTATATATATATATATATATATATTATATATAATATATATATGTATATAATATATATATATATATATATATATATATATATATATATTATATTAAATATATATTATATATATATAAACGTGTTGAGTGATATTTGCCAATCATCCCTTTTTGAAAATACTTATTGTTTATGCCGCTCTATATATATATATATATATATATAGATATATATATATATATATATATATATATCAATATATAATATATATATATATATATATATATATATATATATATATATATATATATATATATATATATATATATATATATACATATATATATATATATATATATATAATATATAAAAGAGAGGAGAGAGAGAGGAGGGAGATCGGATGAGTGGGAGGAGAAAGGGAGAGAGAGGACGGTGGGGGGGTGAGAGGATGAGAGTGGACGAGAGGGGGAGAGAGGAGGGGCGCGGGGGAGGGGAGAGGGGGAGGGAGAGAGACGAGAGCGGAGAGAGAGAGAGAGAGAGAGAGAATTCTCTTCTCCCATCCTAGCAACATCCACAATACCATCTTATCCCGTCCTCTAAAACCCAAAATTAATGCTAAATCTAGTGGCATTCATCAGACCAACACTGATAACATACGGATGGTGCAGCTGTATATCTCTCCTTTGTCTGAAACCAAGATTCAAATTACAACAGGCCATGTACACATTCAAACAAATGTACGAATATTAAAAGGAAATAACGAACGGAAGTTAAGTAACAAGTAGTTTCACGTTTAATCACCCATTTGAATAAATTTGAAAGAGTTTGGAACTGAACTTTTGTCTGTCACTTTCCTGTTGTATTCGCCCACACATAAATCATGTGCAGCTTTCGTGAATTATATATACCGGGTGATTCGAAATTACAGCCTCTCTCCACAGAACAAATGGAAAGTTATGAAATTTTTTGCTATAGCCTATCTCCAAGTACATTATCTTAAGTTTCTATTAAGCTATTTTTCATTTTACATTTCTCGTATTTTCAGACTGAGTGATGGAGTTAGATACACCCATGGCTAACGACTCGAAGGAAATCAGATGGATTGACCGAATCCGGGCTATAACCTTCTGAGAGGCCAGGGATGCTGGTGCAGCCTTCATTTCACGTTCCTGGATAGCTAAGTACATTAAAAGAGATGAATCCTTTGTTAAAAGAAACTGGAACAAAAATCCATATGACTGTCTTTGCGAAAAGAGTGAGAATCTTGGAAGGCCTGAAGTCCTTTCTCAAGAGTCAAAAGACATCATAGCTGAAGCAGTGGGTAGACCAAGAAAGATTTTATGTAAATTAGTGCTTGAACTAAAAAACAGGGGAAAGAAGAGAAGTTATAAAAAGGGGAAAGAAGAGAAGTTATAGTACTGTACGTATATCATGAGTTGGAAAAATCTGGTATCAAGCCATTTCATGTTATCAGCAAGCCCAACATCACTCAGCAACAAAAGAGAAGACCGTGCATGGTTTTGTGGTTCATTTCTTAAAGATTGGGATGAAGCTGACTTTCTCCATGTTGCCGCATCAGATGAATTCCTCATTTACACAGTCAGGATGCCAAATCATAAAAATGACATTATTTGATCTGCAAAGTTGGAGGATTTCTGTTTCACAGCCAAACGGTTAATGTGGATCATCAAAGAAAAACGACAGTCATGGAATGGCGAATACTTCAGTGAAACTGTGCTTACTGGTGGAGCATTTCCTTTCCTCAAAGATCCTGAAAATGCGTTATCTGTTGAAGAAGTCACATTTTTGCATAATAAGGCACCATGTTTCAAGACTCTTCAGACGCAATGAATTTCTAGGTAGTTCCCCTGACCTTCATGTGTGTGAAAACATTGGTAGTATCTTAAAAGATCGTGTTAAAGCGCGCACAGTGAACTATGATGGTACACCAAGCCTTGAGGACCTGCAAAGAGAGGTGACCGAAGTGCTCAGGGAAATGGAGTTTAAGTCTCAGCTTTTTTGCGATTTGCTGAAATCATACACCTCAAGAATGCAGGCTGTGGTACAGGCAGATGGAGGCCACACAAAATAATAAATACTCAGAGAGAAACTTAAATAAATACCTGTTCTGAATTACTTTTGTTTTTTGTCCATATCAATTTTAGTTTATGCTGTAGAGGCGGGGGCCTCTAATTTCGAAACACCCTGTATATATATATATATATATATATATATATATATATATATATATATATATATATATATATATATATATATATATATATATTTATATTTATATATAAATTACGAAATAAACATATGTATAATATGTATGAATATTTGTCACACACATCTTGACATTTTTTTATATTCACAAAATAATAAGCTGCAAATGTCAATGTACGCCGGAATTGATTACAACTCCTTTAAGGGTGTAATTCGAGTGGGGTATAGGGGTTATATATATATATATATATATATATATATATATATATATATATATATATATATATATTGTGACAAAGTGCCAAATATCTGGTTACTACACTTACCATTCATTAATTGTTACCTCACAACAGCCAGACACCTGAACCCTCATCACAGGCACTAAACGACTGAATACTCTAAAGGCAACAGTGATCCCTTAACAACTTACCAGTATTGCAGAAAATCAGACTACGTTCATCAAAACAGGTGTGATGTAATGTTGTAAGTAATTAAATTAATCAAAGGGCATCACTCAATTAACAACTTTAAAAGTCTAAATATTTCCCTGATTTCAAAAGTCTAAGTACTTCCCTGGTTCTAAGTCACTTCAAATTAATTGAAGGAAAACAGATCAATTACCACTCTATGTTTCTACCTAAACTAATCATAATTAAATACTGGTGTAAAGTAAAGAAAACACTTATAAAATTTTTAAATAAAAAAATTATTATTAAACTCAAAATTATAAGTGAAATTCACAATATCAGGGAAAATTACTGTTACTTGAAAACAAAGCAAAGTTTAATTAATTCTTGAATCAATTAAGTAAAATTAAATCAAAATTAATTTATCACAAAATTCAAGAAAATTAATTCAATCAAAAGTCAATAGTGTTAGGCAACTATTGAAATTTGGAAATTAATTCGCAAGTGCTAAACAACAATGAAACTTGAAAAGAATTCTAAGTATACGCAAATTAATTCACAAGTGCTAAATTCAATTAAATGTGCAATGATTAAGTAATGAAAATAACCAAGTTAATTAAATTGTGAATGCAAATGAAAACACAGAAAAATGTGGAAAATACCAAAATTGTAAAAAGTATTAATCACACAGAATATAAAATAAAAAGACACACTTCAATAAGAAAATGAATAAATGAACAAAACATAAAAATCACTTCAAATGAAACAAACACAAAAATTTGCAATGTGTAAAAATGTAAATAGTTTCTCTCAAACCATTGTTACTATTAGTTATTAGTTCTCTAAACCATCGTAACCATTAGTTATTAGTTTTTACCAAACCATCGTAACCATCAGTTATTAGTTTTTACCAAACCATCATAACCATTAAATATTAGTTGCAACTAATAAAAAAATAACACACTTTACCTTCTTGGTATACCAATTTTCTTTCTTTGCTGCAGCTTGTTCAAAAATTCACCACAATTCACAAAAATAGGCGCTGTTACACACAATGTTTGTTCAGATTCCACAAAAACACTAAATAATACTAAAAAAACTCAAAGAAATATCAAATCTGAAATCTACAAGTTACGAGTGACCAATTTACATTACGTTAATATAATCTCAAGTATGTCGATGGAGAGAGAGAGAGAGAGAGAGAGAGAGAGAGAGAGAGAGAGAGAGAGAGAGAGAGAGAGAGAGAGAGAGAGGTCTGAATGCTACGCGGTTCTAAGATGTAATCTAATTCTTCCTTATAAAAGCTGGACAGTGGAGATGACACAAAACGTATTAGGACACAAAAGATGATGCAATTCTTTCTAGAAGCTTCTAACATGACGCATCTCTACAGACAAACTGAGAATCTGGACGTGGCAATCGGCAAAGATAAACACGTACAAAACGAGTATACATTCATGTACGTACCAGCTCAACAAAGGCACGTACCCGATCAAGACAGAAATCGAGCAAAAGTCCCTATCAGACGTGATGACAGAATTCCCAAAACACAGCGAAGACCTCGAGGTCTCTTATCGCAAGGCGTTGACATAATAGGGAAGCAATCCTAGTTTTGAATGAACAAAGTTAACCTCTCTCTCTTTTCATACTACGTTATATACTCTTTTACATTATGTTATGCGAAATCTGAACACACATTTTAAACATCCTATCTCTAAGCTATCTAGGAATCTGAAAAAAATGTTGCCAAAATCTTATACACAATATTTTATGCAGTCAAAGAGGGAATATATGTATATAATGAAAAATCCTCAATACTCAGACTGGGAAAAAAAAAAAAAAAAACACTTTGTCAGAAACTTCTATATTTGAAACAACAACATCTGATGATCAGGTCAGTGGTCTGGTATTTTACAATAATAATAATAATAATAATAATAATATCTGTAGCGGGAGTCCTATCACCCTGTGGGGGCGCCTGACTATCTGGCATTGTCGGGGGGTCCGTTCGCTCCGTTCCGGGCGGCGGTAGAAAGGAGAAATATGAATGTAAGAGACCCTCTCTCGAGCACGTTTTGTTATGATTTTATATATGGCCGTCTCAGTTCTTCTTGTTATATTTTCTTCTTACTATATAACTGGCCGATGTTCATATTTTGAATGAGGAAACGGTTTCTAGAAATATTAATGGAGTCATATGGTAGTTAAAAGTGGCGTCTGATCGCCGTAGAGTTCGAACATTACAGAGTCTAGAAATCAGGATTTGTCGTATTTAATTCTCGTGTGTACAATTTAAGCCGTTTTCTAAGGGCGTAGCTTAATTCCAACGGCAACATCGGTTCATTCTCAAGGATGGGTGGGCTTGTTCTGGTTGGAATGGGATCGTTAGACGGAATTTGTGGTGTCCCAGGTGCTCTGTCTTGTGAGAGGTGAATTCTCATTGCCTGGATCAGGGGATTAAATCCCAGGATGAAACCGTCTCCATGAGGTGGCTGCTCGCACTGGTCTTCGCCCGCGGACTTTGGAGACTTGGGTGAATGGAGCAATGTTTGTGAATGGAGGTTCATCACGGTGCTGCTGAACCTTCTGTGGTATAGGTGTATGAAGAAGCTAATGTTGTGGAAGATTTACGGTATAAGAAGCTCTTCTACGATTCAGCTACCACAGTACCAGTGTAACAGTGACCGTTGTGTTAATGTTTTATTTTCTGAAGTTATTTCCTGTTAAGGTAAACAGTTTAATGACTGAAACACACTCGAAAAAACACAAACCCAATGTCCTCCTAACATAAGAAACTGCTTAATATCTATAAAAGATATACATAAATCATTCACAAGTAAAACATTAGGTTTCCATAAAATACAACTTTAACAAATCATTTACGTAAGAAACCGCAATCCAAAATTATAAGTGAGTTAATCAATTATATGTGAAACTGCAGAATATCAAAAGTATAAGCACGTTAATCACTTACGTGTGAACCCCAAGATTCTCACAAAATACGCTAATCAATAACTACTTCTTAACGCGAATATTAATCGCCAATGTGTAGTTATTATGACCTGCTAATATTCAAAGCATGTCAGCAGCCTCATTTGCAGACATATATTTCTGTCATTAGAAACAGTACCTACGCCTCATCCTACTATTATTCCACTAACTGAAAAAGAAGGCCAACTATGAACAATTCCCAACTACAGAAATAAAAATGATATCCATTTTTCTAGAAGACGCAAAGATTCTACCAGTTACACAAACCAAAGTCAAGGCCATATAGACGTGCAGCATTATTTACAACATAAATATTAAGACAATTTCCCAGACTTCTTCAGCAAAAATGCAGGGTTATTAATATAACATACCTGAAGTGGAATGTCTTTCAACATTCTTTGTGTTATGTTTTCGTATTTGTCTTTCAAAAGTTGCTAAAAAATGTCAGGGAACTCTCCACGAATATATGTAATAATACGAATTTTTTATTTGTTCGTTTCCGTCGCTGAAATGTTGGCGGTTTTTTCCAAAGCGACATCAGACACGCTTACATAAAGTGAGAGAGAGAGAGAGAGAGAGAGAGAGAGAGAGAGAGAGAGAGAGCGTTTTTGTGATTAGTAGAAAATACAGATTGTGAAGGTGCGAATGTGGATCTATGTTAATGAAATTCCGCGTTTGTGCGCGCACGGGGAATAATACGGATAAAGAATATATTTGAAAAAAAGCATAAGGTTTGTGATCGTGTGTGGTTGCCAGAAGGAGAGAGAGAGTTAGAATTTGGCCGAAAGAGAGAGTTAGAATTGCCAGAAGGAGAGAGAGAGAGAGAGTTAGAATTGCTGAGCTCTCAACACCAGAGAGTAATACGATATTACTTCAAAATATCACCTACACGAGATGTCATGTGAAATCCTTTAAAATCCAAAACCTTTTGAAATGACAGAGTGAACCACTCAGACTTTAAGGTTCTATAAAAAAAAAAGACAATCTCTCTCTCTCTCTCTCTCTCTCCTCTCAACTCGAGAGGTCTAAAAGCGTTTCTCAGAGGTAGAAATAATTAACGTGAATAAGGAAATTTCCCTTCCAACATAATTGGGATGGCTGGTAATCTCGTCTAATTCCACTTCGGCTTCCATCATTAAAGCCAAAATGTGGCCCCTCGATGAGGGAAAACGGGTCCCATCCTCGTCTTATGACCTCTCTCTCTCTCTCTCTCTCTCTCTCTCTCTCTCTCTCTCTCTCTCTGAGATAATTTGTGACTGATTATTTTTCATAATCATACTTAACCTTTTACTGATAATTGATAAAGGCTGTTTTTCATCTCGATGTGACTAGAGCCAATTTAGAAGTCTCAACAACAAGGTCGGCGATGAGGCTAATTGGAAGAAACCGGCAAAAGGACGATGTCGTACAATGTAGCTCTCGTTACATTTAGGTAAAAACATATAATGAGGTCGGGAGAAAAGGATCATTGAATGTTTGGTTACCTGGAAGCAAAACTGGAGAGCAAGTATTAATGTGGTCTGACAAACTCTCCTCATGTTACTCAACTTCTCATTCTCTCTTCCGCACACTTACACCTACGCTGCTATTCTCCTTTATCTTTGCTGAGGAACTGGCTCTACTCTCTCCATCCAAAATATAATGAGGAAATATCTTACGAATGGTTTCACATCAGTGAAGTGGGGATTATCTCTCTCTCTCTCTCTCTCTCTCTCTCTCTCTCTCTCTCTCTCTCTCTCTCTCTCTACCAAAGCTATGGCCATATGGCCCACATCAATTGACAAAAATTAGGGGCCTAATTTATTTTTAGTTCAACAAAGCCATACACAATTCTAAAGAGCGCGCCCATTATTCTTGCCTCGTTCGGTCCGGGAGTCGAACACGTGTCACAGTTTGTAACCTGCGCTCTGTTACCCACTGATCCACGAGGTCAGAGAGAGAGATGCTGGGGATATAGTAAAATGAAAGAAAGGTAAGAAAATGTGATGAATTATAGCTTCAGTTGACCTAAAGAATCTGAAGGACAAAGTTTCCAAGTCACACGTTCGTCTCAACAATCTGCAGTATACACGTTGAAAGTGAAGAGCACGATATTAGCAAGAAATCTAAATTGCAGACAGGAGATCAAAAATAAAAGCCACATTAATGGGAAAACAAAAAAAAAACTTGAAGTAAGAACAGAAAATTGCCATCATAATACAAAAGGTCGAAAAAAATTTCCAGAGCAAGTAAATTAAGAACGAGACTTGGATTCCTTGAAGAAAAAGATGAAGAAGAATTATAACATGACATAACATACTCCATTCTCCGAAAATGAACATGTCAAAAGACCTGCCTGAGAGCGAGCGAGCGAGCGAACATGTCTATAAGCAAAGCGATAAACATTACATTAATATAAAAATCGCCCTAAGGGCCGATACCCTTTTGGCGAACCCTAAGAGAGTGTAGAGCTGGGATCCAGCGGTCTTGTTGAACTATTTCACGATTACAATATCTATGCTAAGTTAAGTATATCTTAGTTTAAACTGACCACTGAGCTGATTAACAGCTCTCCTAGGGCTGGCCCGAAGGATTAGATATTTTTACATGACTAGGAACCAATTGGTCACCTAGCAACAGGATCTACAGTTTATTGTGGGATCCGGACCACATTATATCGAGAAATGAATTTCTATCACCAGAAATAAATTCCTCTGATTTTACAACAAACTGCAAGAACCAAACTGAAAATAAGGTGACAGTAAGACTGAATCTCACTTATACTACTCTTGCTACTAATTATTATTATTATTATTATTATTATTATTATTATTATTATTATTATTATTATTATTATTCAAAAGATTAACTCCTAAGCATACGGAAGAAGCCATGGATTTGAAATTCAATATTTCAAGGAATACAGTGTTCATGAAAGAAGTTTACAGAGGATAATAGGAAATACATACAAAAGAGCCCAGTCATTAATAAAAAAAAAAGTTTTAAAAACTCAATTTCAAAGTAAATTAATAAACTATTTCGCAGCCCCCAAAACTTTGCATATCTCACAAGAGTATTTCACAGTTACAATATACAACCTGTACGAGCCGTAGCAGGAGGTCTCAGTCCAGATTCTATTAATTTTGTTCGGCTGAAACTTGAGTCTTTGGCCCCCGTCCCCCTTGGCCCACAATTCGTGAACCCTGCAGGAAGGGGGAAACTTTGATGAACCCAATTTCGTGGTGGTGCCGGACTTTAGTTACAAACAGTTGGTTAGTTGGTTAGATAGTTAGTTAGTGAGGCTTTCTGCCTCCTTCAAAGCGATTAAAACTCGTCCCCGTGATGGCGGTGGAGGAATTTCAACTCTGAGTGCCGCTCCTGATCTTACACGCACAGTTTTCATTAAACAAACTCAAGAGTTCAGGAGTTGTTCTCGATGACCAACATAACACTCATACACACACACACACACACACACACACACACACACATATATATTATATATATATATATAATATATATAGATATATATATAATTAATATATTATATATATTATATATATGTATATATATATATTAAATATACATATATATATGTATATATATATATATATATGTGTGTGTGTGTGTGTGTGTGTGTGTGTGTGTGTGTGTGTGGGGTCCGCAAATTTCTCTTTAATGCCCTGGGATCGGATTCTGGCTTCTCAGCTGTAGACGATGCTAACACTCACCAGAGAGAGAGAGAGAGAGAGAGAGAGAGAGAGAGAGAGAGAGAGAGAGAGAGAGAGTACAACTGAATTTCAAGTACCTTAGCATTACAGATAATCCTTCTGTCGTTAAAACAGACCAAATCCATCAACAATTATGCTTCACGAACGATTGCAAATCCGCTATAGTTATTTAGGCAAACTTTGATGAGGCAGTTTCCTTGAGCAATACGATTTCACCAAAAACCTGAATGCTTACAAGTGCGTGACAATTCACCTTCATGCATGCATGCTTACAAACACGCTTAAGTACCATTCATATTATGTGCATGTATTAGGAATTTTTAGGGTCAAATGACACTCGTTTAAACAAAATGAAACAAAACAACTAACTGGCAACTTAACCTACCCTTGTTCCGTTGCATGTCCTCTTTGGAGTTGGCTGAAAGTCAAACTAGGCAAAGATAAACTCCCGTGGTTACAAAAATATACTTTTTATTTCCCAAAATTAGCTAACATTAAAATGAAATAAAATTAATTAACTCTCACTCAAAAGAAACGTTAAACTATCATATTCCTCTCAAAATCATATTTAAGTAAGTACCCCCTCTTCCCCTAAGTGTCCACACATTATCAGTTTATTAATAATCAAAACCAGTCAGAGAATAAACCCAGTGGGTAACTTCGAATCCATCCGAAATAAAGAGACCATAATTATGACATCACTTAAATATTAAAGTTAGTCAATAAAGAATGTGTACCGCACACCACTTTTCTTTCTCCAGACACAAGTAATGGTCACTTCAAATGCTAACTTTTCCAAAGTTCTCTCTTACGTTACCTTGTCCGACGGACCTGCAACACCTCTTCCAGGCGTGTTCCACACTCGGTCAATCACAATCAGTGAGTCCTCCCTTAGCAATTGTTCTCTAGGTTAAATGTCATTTTCTGTTCGTTATGAACACACACACACACACTGATTGGCACACATTTGGGCATGCATGCCTCATGCCTGAAACTCGTGATCTTCGAGGCGTGTCACTGACCACAAAGTGCACTGGTAAGGTATCCTGTCTGTTTTTCATTTCAGCATCTCTGAGGAATCCAGCGTTTTGCGCCTGTCTCTAACCGGCAAGAGCTAAGGCTAACAACCCATTACTGTGCCTTTAAGACATGTATGCATACATATACATTAATAAATATACATGCATATATAGATACGTGTAGGCATATATGTACCGGTGTGTGTGCATGTCTGTTAATGTGCAAATACAACTGTCCCAAGGAATCTTATCAATTGGGAAAACCGTCGTTTCCGAGTAAGAACTGAAAATTACTCTATTTTCACGGTGAGACTCCTTTCTGTCTCTATACTAACTGCATAGTGTTGAATTACTTCCTTCCATTCAGAGCACTTGATGATGAACTCTTGCTAGAAAATAAATAAAAGGAAATATAATACTTCTTATATATTATAAATCCTCTTCCGCTTTCTGTGGAATTTTGCCTAAAAATCTAACTGATTTCTTATTTCTTTCCCGGGATGTCTGAATTAACCATATTTCAAGAGATGGCGACTAAAAGGTTCCAAATCAACAGAAAAGCTACAAAATGCATGAGAGAGAGAGAGAGAGAGAGAGAGAGAGAGAGAGAGAAGAGATGGCGGATAAAAGTGGCGTTCATCTTTTATTACTCTAAAAGTATTAAATGAAACTACTTATTCCCGAGTCATTGGTGGGTGGGAATACCTCCTTCCTCTTCAGGATGCGATAAGTCTTGATTTGTGACGGAAAAGGGATTCCTGGGAAGGATGAGATCACTCCTTAAGGACACTTAAAAGGAGAGGCTTTCCCAGACATTTTACGGACCAATAAAAAAACCAGTAAAGATGGTATTGAAAGGTGCGCGCTAAAAGCGAGACCTCGTGTGATGCATAATTCTTAGGCGATGTTCAGATTTTGTAAACGAAGAAAAAAAAAAAAAACTGAAAACTTGAAAACGGGTAAAAGCTGAGGAACTCTAGGAAAATATACATTAAATAATGTGAGACAAAAATTATCAATCTGAACAGTTAAGTTCCATTTCTGGTCTAAGATGAATAAATTTGCATCTCATGAAGTTCTGGTTTTCAGCAAAAATAACAATTAGAAAATCTGTAAGGATTTAGATTTGGTAGTTAACCATGGCTAAAAAGGAGATTTATCTTTACTTTTTTCAGAAATTTTTGACAGGACAGAAAATTAATTCTGCGTTCCTAAGAAAATTTCCATCGTCCTTTTGGACGAAACTTTCTTTCATGTACTTTTTTATTTATTCTGTAAGTTGGCGAGCATCCCAATGCCCTTCTCTAATCAAAAGATGGATACAAGAAAAAAAAACTGAGGGGGGGGGGGGGCGGGAGTAGATCTTAGCCATGAAATAAGAGACGTCCATCTCTCAAAAACCTAGATATTAAAGGGGTACCGGAAACAGAAAATATACGTTGATCAGTATTTTTTTATGCCCAACAAGGAAACAATCAACAGATTCACCCTACGTAAAAGTTATTTTCCTTATTTCTCTTGAATGTAAGAAGATCAGATTTCAGTATTCGACTCAG
Source organism: Macrobrachium nipponense (assembly GCF_015104395.2). Lineage (NCBI taxonomy): Eukaryota > Metazoa > Arthropoda > Malacostraca > Decapoda > Palaemonidae > Macrobrachium > Macrobrachium nipponense. The sequence continues at coordinate 47,328,492 of NC_087202.1, read as the reverse complement.
GTTCTTCCAAGTTCCAATCCAAAGGCCTTACTCCTCACGCCCTTGCTGCCTGCTAAGGTCTCCTTATCTTCGGACACCATTTCAGACACTACTCTCGGGGTTTTACTGGATATCTTTGCATCATTGTTTTTCACCGTGAGGTAATGTGCGGCAGTGGTGAGTTCTTGCAATGGAATTACTTAATAGTATGATTATTATATCTCTAATAACGTGCAATCACTCTTATGAAAAAAGCTAAAATGCCATCCACGCGCTGAGCAACTTTCACACATAATGGAAGGCCTACCTTCCTGAAATAAAGATGACGTTGCGTAGGGAAAAAATAACAGTAATGTATAAAAGATGACATAGCCATCAAGTAACCAAATAACAGTGAGCCTGGGTGTGTACGTGCAAGCAACGAATCTCAAATCTACAACAGTGGATGGCCAAGGTCAAGAGGACATTCCAATGCGGAGATTTGAGAACACTGACCCGGCAAGTGAAAACAGTATTTATCTTTCCCGTGTGATCCACAATAACAGGACTTTCACTGGAGAGATATGTCTGTCCCAAACTAACCAGAAGATGCTGGCATTATTTTCTCACGGTTGACATATCTATTACGTTCCGTTTCCCAGAGTAGCAAGGATACTATGATAACAAGTTTTGTTTGTTTGCTTGTATGGTGCTTTTACGTTGCATGGAACCAGTGGTTATTCAGCAACGGGACCAACAGCCTTACGTGACTTCCGAACCACGTCGAGAGTGAACTTCTATCACCAGAAATACACATCTCTCACTCCTCAATGGAATGGCCGAGAATCGAACTCGCGACCACCGAGGTAGGACGCCAACACCATACCAACCACGCCACTGAGGCTTGTGATATCATGTTTTCAAAAACTGTGCAGTATTCTAATGTTTCTTTCGTTCAGGGAGGGAGTTTACAAAGCATTTCCCAGTTAAAGATAAAGGGGACATCTGTCGTCATAATTGCTGGGGAAATAAAAGCCCGGATATTAACACAGCTTCGCTTTACCACAAAAATGAAATATTTTAGTCAGTATCTCTCGCATTCTCTCTCTTTAGTGGTGCATCCCTGCAGTTTCTTAGTCTCTCATAAAATAAAGAGCAATGTTTGTAAAAGAGGGATAAAAGATCATTTTAAAGGGAAAACAAAGATTGTGCAGAGAAACCGACAAATATATATATATACTATATATACATATATATATATATATATATATATATATATATGTATGTATGTATGTATACATATACACATACATACGTACATATGTGCGTGTGCACAAAAAAACCCTATTGCATCAAAACTCTCTTTACTAACATAAAACATTAACCAGATGTCAGTCGATCTGTTCTACACATACATAGTGGCACTTATCTGTCTTTCACACCTACTTGCTCTCTGGAAATTAAACATTTCCAACACTTCTTTGACACCTGGCCAATACATTCCCTTCCAACAATCGAGTGTTCCATCCTCTTCGTATTACAAAACGTCTCTCAGCACCCATTTGCTTATCCTCTGCATTACTTACTCCGTAAATTCTTCAAATTGCCCCATGATTTTTTTTCTCAACAGCAACAACCTTTTCTTTCACTTGCATAATTCAACAACCCCTTTGTATATATTCTAAGTTTATATTCCACTGACACTTCTCTTCTCCTCGAAAACTTCAGCAGAGCTCCCGCTTACCTCCTTGGTGATGTGATCTTTATCTCTTCTCTCATCCCAAAGTCATCCACTTATTACGTAATCTTCCCGATATCTATGCCAATCTACCACTTCCATTCTTCCACCATTTATCTAACATTCTTAGCTATATCTTGTGAATATTCACCTCCAATTTTCTCTCTCTAAAAGCACTTCTAAATTACTTTACGGAGTCTCGGTAGCTCCTCTTTATCGTCGGTGAATTATCTGCAAAAATCTGGCCTCCACACGCCATGCACCACCTCTTCTCCTACCTCAAGAAACAGCACATTACATTGATACATACATACTTACATACATACACACACATATATACACACATAAATATGTATGTATAACTGAATCACGAAAGTTTGGGATGTGATGAATATATAAATAAAGGTAGAAGCCACGAAGGAAAGTGAAACAATGTAGTAGCTGCAAGATCTTTCGACTCAACGTCCCTTACTTACCAGTCTACTCCATTGTTTCACTTTCTTCGTGGCTTCTACCTAATATAATATATATATATATATATATATATATATATATATATATATATATATATATATATATATATATATATATATACATATATATATACACACATATATATACATATATATTATATATATATATATATATACATATAACATATATATTAATATATATATATATATATATATATATATATATATATATATATATATATATATTTGTCGGTTTCTCTTGCACAATCTTTGTTTTCCCTTTAAAATGATCTTTTATCCCTCTTTTACAAACATTGCTCTTTATTTTATGAGAGACCAAGAAACTTCATGGATGCACCACTAAAGAGAGAGAATGCGAGAGATACTGACTAAAATATTTCATTTTTGTGGCAAAGCGAAGCTGTGTTAATATCCGGCCTTTTATTTCCCCAGCAATTATGACGACAGATGTCCCCTTTAAGAAAAATAAATATCTATATAATGTTATATAAAATATGCTGCTTAGTTGTCATTTTATTTTTCTTATAATCAAGTATATTTTACATGCTATTGTAAAAATTTGTATTTTTCTTAATCAAAATGTATGTAACGATTATCTGGCCGTTTCAAATGAGGACCCATTAATTTCTTACGGAGCGACAACAGACAACTGACCCAGGGAGCGATAGTGATTGCATTACACTACGATACTCTATCATCTGCTTGTGTTTGTGAGCCCCGAGTTCAATTTGTCATCACAAAATGTTCATGCTTTAAGAATATGACTCCACACATTAAGCATAAGAATATGTAAAGTATCAAGTATTATCAAAAAACACAGAAAAAATTATTTTGTTGCAGTCAATTCTACGCAGATTATGTCTAGTAATGACGACATAAAGAAGATTAAATCTGAGACGCAAAATGTTTTGCCGTTCATTTAATACAAAAATTAATTTTATTCTTTTTCCAGTGAGACAGTTTGGCTTAACTATCCACATGAAAGCTCTTTCTTCATTTTGAAAACCTCTCTCTCTCTCTCTCTCTCTCTCTCTCTCTCTCTCTCTCTCTCTCTCTCTCTCTCTCTAACCTAATTCCTGATGTAGATTAATGGTCGTGCTTTGTAGATTTAATGCGTAAACATACAATATTGAAGAGTTATTAATAAATCACTTTAATTAAATGGCTAGAGGGAAATGGTTGACATCTTACTTTTTTTATCATTTGAGAATTAATCATATGAATTTTTGTATTTACATCTGGAAATGAATAAAATACGAATTATTATTATTAATTTCGTTTTCTCTTTCATGTGTAATATGTGGCGTCTATGTCGTTGGTTGATTATGTCGTTCATCATGTTTTTATGGTGACCGGTATATTCCACTGGGGAAAATTCCACTACGGTAAGTTCCACTAGGTAAATTCTACTATAGGTAAATTCAACTGCAGTAAATCCCACTACGGTAAAATCCACTAAAGAGTCTCTCTCTCTCTCTCTCTCTCTCTCTCTCTCTCTCTCTCTCTCTCTCTCTCTCTCTCTCCGCTTAAACTTAAAAATCTCTCGCTTTGATATATACAAACAACTAAAAAACTTGTTTCAACCTCGTACGTACATAATTAAACTAAAGTAGTTATTTCAAAATACGTAAACAACTTGTTAGAGTTGCGTAAACTATTTAATTGTTATTTTAGGCTTTGTAACTCCACTAAATAATTTTAGCTACAGAAAAATTTCCTAATCAGTATATCTTTGAACTTCGAAACCCTCAGTCATGGCAGCTTTCATAACTTCAGAGAAGAACAAACGCAAGCTTTGCGACGAAGAAAATTACACATATGAAAAGAATGGAGTTAACAACAGTAAAACCAAAATATATTGGCGATGTGAGCGTTTTTATGATGGTTGCAAAGCTAGACGGCATACAACTTTCAACTACAGTATACCAGAAGTTATTCATTCTAACGGCTCCCATAATCATCCAGCAAACAGCGCCCACGTTAAAGCCCGAAATGCAGTTCATTCTATGAAATTCTGATGTTAATGAAGAATGGTGCGACCAGTATCTTCAACGGTAAGTAATTTCTACGACTCTACAAAATCTCGATGAGGAAGCACAATCATTCTTGCCGACGCTTCCTGGACTTTCACGCAACATCCGTAACTGGAGACAGCAAACTTTAGGAATCCCAGCGATCCCAGTATGTAGGGCGGGCTTTGAAATTCCACATGAATTTAAGTACTTGGAAAATGGATCCTTGTTTTTGATTTTTGACAGTGGCATAGAAGACCCAGACAGAATATTGGTGTTTTCCTCCGAAAATGGTTTAGATGATCTAGAAAACTCGGAAAAAACGGCCTGTGACGGGACATTTAAGGTGTGTCCACATTTGTGGTGTCAGCTTTTAACAATACATATCATCATTGGAGGGTCAAGTGTGCCAAGACTCTTTGCCCTACTTCCAGAAAAAAAAGAAGCTTCTTATCATCATGTTTTGTCAACTCTGCTGAATTTAAGGCCAAATTGTCGACCGGTTACCTGCCTATTGGACTTTGAACAAGCCCTCCATAATGCATTTGCATCAGTATTCCCGGATGTAGAAACAGTTAGGTGTATTTCATCTGGGACAGTCTGTTTGGCGCAAAATATGTGTACTGGGTGAAAGCAGGAGATATAACACGGATGCACGTTTTCAGCTTAAAATTAAGTGCTTTTGCGCAACAGCATTCTTACCTATTGATGACGTTGTCGAGGGCTTTGCGATTTTAAATGATGACGATAGCATTCCTTCTGACTTTATCTCTTATTTTGAAAATTCATACATTGGCATGTTACGAGGACGTGGTCATCGTCAACGAAGAGAAACTCCTAAGTTTCCTATCCATATGTGGAATGTGCGTCAACGAGTTTTAAATGACTTGCCAAGAGCAAATAATTCGGTAGAAGGATTCCACAATGCCTTGCGGTCATCAATTACTTCAACACATCCTAATTTGTGGAAGCTTTGCAAAGCCCTGAAGACTGAAGAGGTCCTAAGCCAGACTAAAATTGCTCATGTACGAGGGGGGGACTCTACAACCAAAAAAAAACCCTATCAAATTATCGATGCAAGACTTAAGAGATTAGTTGAGAATTATAACTCCGAAAACATGCTGGAGTTTTTAAGAAGTATTGCACAAAATTTAGCATAAAATAATTTTTTTTTCAAAACGTATGTTCTCTCAATTATTTTTCTTTATATGAAAATGACACATTAAGTGATTAAATAGCCTTTTAAAGACCCAAAAGATTTTTTACAACTTTTTCTTTTTTAAACTTATGTACTCTGAGTTATTTTTATCTTTATATGAAAATGACACATTATGTGATTAAATAGTCTTTTAAAAAGTATTCATTCTTCTCATTATCCTTACTAGTAGGAGAATTTACCTATAGTGGAATTTTCTCCAGTGGAATATACCTAATTCGCCAGTGGAAATTACCTGTAGTGGAATTTACCCTAGTGGAATTTACCTATAGTAGAATTTACCTAGTGGAACTTACCGTAGTGGAATTTTCCCTAGTGGAATATACCTAGAACCGTTTTTATACTTTTTTTTTCGCTCATGAACGGAAATCCGACGTAACGGGAATAAAAACCTTGTCCAGACCTCATGGTAAGGACACAGAGAGCGAAGGAAACAGACACAATTCACAGGCCGCTCACATGCCTTCACAGAAAGCTAAACAGAAGCCTCTCTCTCTCTCTCTCTCTCTCTCTCTCTCTCTCTCTCTCTCTCTCTCTCTCTCTCTGATTAATCATTTTCATTAAGCAGTAGTCTTCCATTCCATCTACAAGACAAAGTCAACAGAAAACGTTCTTACAAATCTTTTCTACTAAGCAACTTTTTTCTTTTCTTCTAATATCACCGTATCTCCATACGTTTTCCACCCGATCGAACCTTCTTATTCTATATGTGTTACACAATAATGCATCTGAACTGCCTCAAACTTTCAAAATGGAGAAGCAGTTGGAAATGAGATAGCTAAATGTTCCCCTTATACATGCCATCTCTGCTTCCATCGACAGTTAGCTTCTACTCCAAATCTTTTTGCACATAATGCTACATTCATTCATTGCTCCGTCTTTTGTGATATGTGCGCATGAGAGAGAGAGAGAGAGAGAGAGAGAGAGAGAGAGAGAGAGAGAGAAATTTAATAAAAGTTTCAGGACACAGTCACATTCCTTGCCTTCTCCTGGATGCTTATTTTCCACCCATACTCTTTCTTTCCTCTTCTTTGTTTGTTTGGCACGACGCCGTAGAAAACGTGAATTCGCAAACTGTCCCTCATTCTTGACCTCGATCTTTCCTTATATCATACGGAGGAATTCAATTAAGAGCCGACATGCGCTACTATCTCTCTCTCTCTCTCCTCCTCTCTCTCTCTCTCCTCTCTCTCTCTCTCTCTCTCTCTCTCTCTTGGCAATTTTCCTTTGAAAAGAAGTTGTGACAAGTTTGATCAAACTACTCTATGTTTATAGGTGGAAGTTAATTAAACATACAACAAACATGTCAAGAGTGAACCAGCATCACCTAAAAAGACCCAGCAAGCATGACACACAAAGAAAAAACATCCAGTGAAACCAAAATAAAGGAACTGGATCGAAAGCAACCCAGCCTAGGAGCTGATGCTGGTAGGCCTTTAACAGAGCACACTAAACCGAAATTCATCTGCAAATCGAAACTGTTTAAAAAAGTTAAAAGGCTGATTTATAGGGTAACAAATGACCTCAAGCTTCAAACAAAACTGACAAAAATAATTATAATAAAAACAAACAGTCCTTAGTAGCCAGATCAAAAACCAGTGGTTGCTGCAAGCAGGGAATTACGCAGCAGACCTAATGCGGCTCAGATCTTATTTAGAAAAAAAAAAAAAAAAAAAGTCAGTATTCTCGCAAAGGCCACTGGTGGGGTTGCTGATGGACCTCATAAATTCTTTATGAAGAAAGTTGTCACTGACTGGAGTAATTAAAGCAGCAACTGCCTTGCCACTTGAAACTGTCCCTCCCCTTCCCCTCATCCTCCAAAACTTAACGCGAAGCCCCGCCTACCCCCAACCCCCGCCCCGTTTTTCTGTCTTTATCTCTCTATTTCTCTCGCAAAAAACTTTTGCTCTTCTTTAACACCAGGCAGTCTCTCTCTCTCTCTCTCTCTCTCTCTCTCTCTCTCTCTCTCTCTCTCTCCAGAGACCTAATTATAATCGGCAGCTCCCTCATCATAGGAGCGCCCATAATGTGGTGATAATCCCGGAATCTTGTTTCTCTCCAGGAAGCCAAAAGACTCCATAAAATTGTCGATCCCTGCTGGATTGGTTCTACTGCTCAAAGTTAATGGCTAATGTCCAATGGTTAATGTGCAATGGAACCTTGTTATTGCTGTCCCGGCTGTTCTTAATCCCGCAATTATCTCGAGTGGGCGTCACACTCAGGCAGGCACAGAAAACCTCGAGACGAGGCTGCGAACATTGAACATTAATGGAGAGAGGTTCTCTCTCTCTCTCTCCTTCATTTTATAATATACATACACACACACACACACACATATATATATATATATATATATATATATATATATATATATATATATATATATATTATAGATATATAATATATATATATATATATATATATATATATATATATATATATATATATATATATAAAGCTCAATGGCGTCCTTGTTTGAACCGTAATATCATTGCAGAAGAAACGTAAGAGCATATTTGGAATCATCGTGAAATGTTCTATCGGAGTAATGCTTTCTTTCCCCTCTACGAATAATAATAAAGAAGATATCCATCCTGGATCAACACGGAACGCGGGGAAAAACCATCCCTATAAAATCTACATGTATGGTCCGACTTTCGTTTAATCCGGTCCCATAGTTTCGCCGCCTATAGTGAATATACATACTATACATACATACATAAGCCAACCGCCAGCTTCATATATATATATAATACTATATATATAATATATATATATATATATATATATATATAATATATATACCAGGCGTATTATGCAGATAATATCCGTTTTTCACAGAATATTTTGGAGTGAGGTTGCAAAGTGCATGTCCTCCCCTTGGATATTAGCAGCTTATGTGCTGGAGAACCTGAAATCCTTGGTGGTCACTCATCCAAGTAATGCATGGATGGTATGCGTGTGTTTGAGCTCATATAATATATATATATATATATATATATATATATATATATTATATATATATATATATATATATATAAAACGAGATGATTATCTCGTTATTCTATTTTGAAAGGTAGCGATGGACCAAGAGCGGCAGGTGACTGGAACATACTCTCTCTCTCTCTCTCGAGATTTCCAACAACTCTCTACATTATCTAAGGGCATCAAATCAGAGTCGTGAATTACAAAAACATGCATTTATTTAAAAGCAAAGTATTATCTGAATAACTCAGATTCTTAACAAAAAGACTAAATGAAATGTTAAACTCTAAGTCCAAATAACTCAGATAACCCTCGGTAATTAATCACATAACTAACATTAGTTTAGCCATAACATCAGGCACAGTCAACATAGTCAGTACATCATAGTATTTAAGTCAGTTCCCATTTCTCCAGATTAGTCCCATTTCTCATAATCAAAAGATCATATAAATAAAGCATCTCTGAAATAAATATTCAAATACAATCCAGCCACACTTTGGCCAAAATAAAGTATTCTTACCCATGCAACACAGTATTTACTATCACTTATCAACAAACACTTTGCAGAAGCCATCTGGGCTCTGCCGCCTCTCTGTAATGGTCTCCCCTTCTTGGTAACACTACATTCTCATATGAAGGGGGAAAAGGCTCGCACGTACGAATTCACACACAATGTTCACGCCCATGAACTGCTTGAATTCAGTTTCAAAGTCACCTCTGCACTCATAGCGACAGGACGAGGCACTGATTTGCTAAGACAGCAATTTTGATCACACCACCCAAAGAAGGATGCGTTAGCATTCTCAAGGCTTGTCGCTTGGACCACTCTGTCTCTAGGGAAGTTAAATGATGAGTCTGCATTCCAAGAAACCTCATAGCATATCACATTACATATTATTAATCATAGTAAATCCCTCTTTATATAACTATATATATATATATTATATATATATATATATATATATATATATATATATATATATATATTGTATTGATATTCTGCAACAGGCGCGAGTCCTGTACGTGAACATACATGAACACCAAACCGCACAAAAATATACTCTTGACGATCGTCTCTTGGGACAACAGATCTCCCTTAATTCTACAAATGAAAATAAACTAATAAAAAATGAGCCGAAGCTTCTTTGCTGCAATCGAGTTTTCTGTTCCGTGGTGCCCTTACCCACGTCTCATAAAACTGATTATGGCTAATGTCAACCTTAAAAGAATAAAATAAATAATATAAAATAAATAATGGGGTTAGAGGGTTGTAATTTAGTAAGCTTGATGATTGGAGGATGGATGATCAAACATACCAACCTGTAGCCTCTTGCCTCAATCATTTGTAAGATCTGAGGGCGAGCAGACCGACAAAGCCGGCACAGTAGTTTTCTTTTACAGAAATCTAAAACTAATAACATAAGAGGTATTTTTGGGCTCCAATTTCCAAAGAAAAAGAAATCTCTCCTTCTTCAGACGAGACGATACCTCAGCACGATAATGTCTTCATACGAAGTTGTTGACGCATCACTATCTATCCTCATATTTTTTACCATAGACAAGAAAAAAGAAGGCAATGTTTACTCCCACATCTTGTAGAAATAAATTATGTCTTACTCATGGCGGCCGGCGATCATTAAAAACAAAAAAGTTAAGTGAGCATGATGACAGATCGTTGCCGAGCTGTCCAACATATTGTGAGAGTCCAGTGCGATGGGATACGGTTCTCAATGAAACCGGAACCTACCCGAGTGCCTGTGTGAACTGTTCTTGACTTTAATAACTAATAAGGCTTAAATATTTTAATTTTGCTTTAGCTGATGACTGTCAAGTCATTCAATGTCGCGTCTACGTTTACGGAGAACTATCGTGAGTATTTCATTAATTTCGTTTTGCAATAAAAAAAAAATCAAAAATGAACAGTGCAGAAGAGAGGAGATACGTTCACTAGTCATCAGACAATCCTGGATGTTTTCAAGTAAATCTGACAGCACCATGATAATGACTTTCGTTTTCCTAGCCTCGGAATATCAGCCATTACTTTCTTGATAGAAGATATTTTTATAAGACATGATTAATTGGCGTAATTTGCACTGGATGTCAAATCCAGGATTACGGACAAAGTAAGAGAAATCGATCCAGTGATTTTTTTCTAAGAATGAATTTATTCGTTTTAGCTTTCTGTAAAAAACATCTATTGAGATGGCTTTGTCCGTCCGACCTCAGATCTTAAAACCTACCGATGCTAGAGGGCTGCAAATTGGTAGGATGATCCTCCACCCTCTAATTATCAAACATACTAAAATGCGGCCCTCTATCCTCACTAGTTTCTATTTTATTTAAGGTTAAATTTAGCCATGATCGTGCGACACAGGCCTCCACTTACCGTTGCTGGAAGTTACAAAGTCCGCGGATAAGAGTTTCATGGACCGTGGCTGTGTGTTTCATCCAGCATTATACACTGTACAGAAAAGTCAATTTTCTGCGTATTTTGTACTTGTTTTCTTTTGCTCTTGCTTGGGGAGTTTGATTTGATTTGATTTATATAGATTGTTGGCATTGTGCCAAGCACTGGGGCCACTAAGGCCATTCAGCGCCGAAACGGAAATTAACGGTAAAAGGTTTGAAAGATGTTATAGGAGGAAAACCTCGCATTTGCACTATGAAACAATTGTTAGGAGAGGGTGGGCAGTAGGATGGTAGAAAGAGAATATGAACAGAGGTACAGTAAAAGGAATGGGACGCTTTAAAGAGCCTTTAGTAATGCCTACATTGCACCGAATGAGGTGCACTGACGGCACTACCCTCTTAAGGGGTGCTTGAGGAGTGGGGGATTGAGCCCTGCAATGTTTCTTCGCTTATCTTGGATTACTGTGATGCAAATTGCGATGCTCTGCCTTAAAGGTCACAGACGTTATTTAAAAGTAAATCCGGAAATTAATCAGGATACGAATACGAGATGGAACACGGAGCGTGTTCTGTGTAGCGAAATATGAGAAGAAAGATAAAGGCTTCTCACAAACATTTCATTATTGAGTGCCAATAAACCAGGTACAGTAAATGAAACGATACCTATGACTGATCTTCATTCGTCAGGCCATGCAGCGTTAAAAGCAGACTATAGGAGTCCAACTGAGATAACCAACAAATGGTGGCGGCTCGCAATGCAGATTATTCCGAACACATCTATACTTTTTGCTGATATCGGTCATATTCCACTCCTCCGCAGACTTATGAGATAATATATATCTGGCTATTCAATGAATTCTAAATGTGGGCCGTTACGTACCTACTGGAGAGAGAGAGAGAGAGAGAGAGAGAGAGAGAGAGAGAGAGAGAGAGAGAGAGAGAGAGAGAAGTGTAGTGTCGTTGTAAATCAACTTTAGAATTAATACAGAGAGAAAATTTAGGGATTTGCCACTTTTTATATGGAGACAGATCAAAAGGTCAAGTGTTATTCATCAATGAGATTTTTACAGAGACGGAGAGAGAAGGAAGATCAATGAATGTAGTTGCATTTCTTGCGTTCTGGGGAGAGAGAGAGAGAGAGAGAGAGAGAGAGAGAGAGAGAGAGAGAGAGAGAGAGAGAGATGCTAGGAAACGTCCGACCATGAAGTAAAATTGTGTAAGTTATCCCTGTTTATAGCCTATATTTTAGACCAATAAAGTCTTTTTTTTATATCGAAGGCAATCTATTTTGATTTCGTCGGTGAGAAAATGGCTGGGATTTTCTACACTATCTGCTGACACAGACACGCACACACACAGAATAATGATTTTGTTTGATGTGATGCAATTGCATTATTGGAATGTCAAGAGTCCTGCGTCATCATTATTGTTTAAATAGTTATACCAGACCACTGAGCTGATTAACAGCTCTCACAGGGCAGCCCCGAAGGAATTGTTTATATTTATGTGTATTTGTCAATTAAATTACAATTCAAAACGTTTATACTTGAACTAATTGCAAACAAATTTATTGACTTCCAAAACCTTATAGCTGCTACTGACTATACGTACTTTAAGACATTCACACAACAAATGTTAAATTGTTATCATTGCGTTAAAGTCAAAGTTATGTGGATTACCCATCAGGTGTCCGTGTGTTATAAGAGAATGGCTTACCCGGAGACGTCAGATTACGTCATTCTCTCACTTTGGTGTGATGTACTCCATTTCCAACACTAAGTTTTGTTTTAATTTATTACTTTCAGGTTCTTCGTTCCGTATATTTTGCCATTTATTTTTATCACTTATTTTGATCTTGTCTTATGGGCTGCATCTTTGGCTGTTTTATCAGCATTTCATTTCCTTTCATGACCACATGATCATTTCTATATTTCTCCCATCATTATATAGCTTACGGAATTTGTGTACATTATTATTTTTTGTTTGGTAACATTGAATAGCTTCTAGAGAGCTTCTTGAGTCGCTCAAAATCACAAAATTACTGAATGATCTTTCTTCATTATTTTTATGGATGATGCCAATGCACACAACTCGACTATGAACACTGAAGCATTATCATCGGGTAGTGGTCATTGATACGAAACGTTTCATCTTGGGATGCTGCTGCGTCTCCCAATCTTTAATGTGATTTAGATCCGTCTACGTTCACTGTGGACGGAGATTAATTTCCAAATAAGCATCAATGCATCAGTTGCACTCTCCTTTCTTACCGGAGGTCAATATCGTCGATAGATAAATAGAAAGGAGACAATTGTCGCGAGAGGATGAAGAGTAAGATGGAAGAAACAGAATGTGAACGGAGGAGCAGTAAAAGGAATTAGAGAGACAGCAGCTAGGGACCGAATGGACACTGCAAGGACTCTTAAGTAAATGCCTACAGTACACCACGTGAAGTGCACTGGTGGAAATACCCCCCTACAGGAAATATCATCGATCAACAATCATCAGTCATAGCCGTGTCGTTTGGTTAGGCCCTAAATCCAGCGGTCCACATCAGGAATTTTATTCCTTTAAATACCATACTACTCTTTACGGGGTACTTTTGGGCAAGAGCTCGTGCTGTCATATGTACTACGGCTTTAATCTAAACCATCCACCAACATATACAAATCACTGGGGCTTGAACCAGACACCGAGTGCAAAAATAAGCAGATGAGTATATGACTGAACACTTACACTATGAGAGAGCAGCAGACCTCGTAGAAAGTATACATACGTTCACTTTTTCTCAAAAGAATAAAGGAAACTTAATTACAACTTACCTTCAAATGGAATCGACTTTGCACCTTAAGATTCCTCAGTGATGTGACCCATGATGTTCAGGCTCTGTAAGTTAAGAAAAATAATTTCAGTTGCAAAAATAAAGCACAAATAAATAGAGTTCGTTTTTGTTATTACATATAAAAACAGTGTTCGGTTTTGATATTATTAGAATTATTAATAAAAAACAAGGAGGAACCGAGCGACTAACAGATAAACACAGACATCAGCAAATTCCCCATTTCCTTAGATCTTCAATAAGTCTCTAAACTATACAATCTCTAAAAATATACTAGGCGACATCACCAGATTCCTTATGATAACGTCGCTTAAGGATATATTTCAGAATCCTAATCTTCCGGGACATCATTCAATGGATATATATGATATATCAATGTCAGGTATTTTAAAAGTCGTCAGAATTTGGTGGAGAGAAGAGATGATGAAGTTCATTTCTCAATTCATTTATTTCTCAATTATTGTTGCTGACAAGAAAATGATAGGGATATATGATGTTTATTGTTGCATTTAGATTCTGTCCCAGACACACAGACAGGAGCGTGATAACGTTTGGTTCAAGTTTTTTTTTTCCTTTCTCTCTCAGTGGCAAAATAATAGAGAGAGAGAGAGAGAGAGAGAGAGAGAGAGAGAGAGAGAGAGAGAGAGAGAGAGAGAGAGAGAGAGAGGGGTCAACTCTTGGTAAATTACCTTACAAGAAATCTTGTAATAACGCCCAAGGCTATTTTGAAGCACTGAAAGCGTTATGGAAAATAACATTCCCAAAACACCTTTACTGGTAGACGAATTTCAGAGAGCAAGAGAGAAAAGTTTGAATGAACATAATGGTAACCAAGACTTTCCTAAGAAATTCATTAAACACTAAGAACGGTCGTTCAAAGGCCCAAAGGTCACCGATGAATAGCAAGGACAAGAGACAGAACGGAACTATTGTTCTCCAGTGTCCAAGAAAATGGCTAAGGTCGTAAACAGTGCAAATGATGTTGAGCCTTGAAAGGTATTTGAACTCGCGACCACCACATAAGTAAATCGCTAGCGACTTCAATCAAATACCACGACCCTGAGATTACATTATTCAGATGCTAGACTTAGCTAGCCTTGTGACAGCAAGGACTCTCAGTATTTCCTTGGCCTTAATTAAGGCAGCGTAACAAGCAATCAAACTTTTAAGACTGGTCAGAAGAACCAAAATAAGAATTGATACTTTTTTTTTTTTACTTGATGAAATTATAGCTATTTCCACGCAATAAATGTTGTTTTGAGTTAAAGAGCCAAACCCCCTTTTTTTGTTCTTTTCAAAAGAAGCAAATACATTTTTTCTCATAATCTAACTTCTAAGCAATTTGCAAATTTTCATTAATCTATTTTTTTTAATTCGAGGAGAAAATCTTTTAATTATAGATAGCGTTCGCAGAAGACGCCGTAAACTATTGTAATCCACTATTAGTCATCGCAAAATTTTTCTGGATAAACGTGGACATTTGTAAAAACAAATTTTTAATGAAACTTGCAGTAGATCCTAGAAGTATGTTATCTGGTAACACTGAAGCTACCGGTAATAAGCGTTCGGGGAATAACTTTAAAACTCATGTATAATAGACACCGCCCAATGCTTCCCAAAGGTCGTTCGTTTATGTTTTGTTAAATCGTAAGGCTATTTCAAATAAAACAAGGAACACTACGGAATCCACTTCTTAAAAAAAATCGCAACGAAGGTACCCAAATTATGTTAAAACTAAAAAATTCCCATGAACTGGATTTCCCAGACTTGGAAAACCACACTTTCCTTCATTGCTTTCTGCCCTACTATTCCTCCATCGCCCCCCGCAAAATAATTAGGAAACAAAAAATATTGTCGAAATAACACCAAAATTGAACCGAAAAGTAGCGATGGTCAAGCTGCTCCAGGACACGGTGTGTGTGTGTGTGTGTGTGTGCGTGAGGGATACAGCTGAGTTAGCAGAATTCCCTGAGCGATCCGAACTGATAATGAAAAACAAATAGAAAATGTAAATGCATTTTCCGGCGTGACATTCATTCACCCGACCTTGGGGGTATGGGGCGAGGCGGCTTTGACCAAGAGGATTATTTCACAGTGAACGGACTGAATGACAAATTGATTCCAGGGTTTGTCATAAGCCCTTAATACTTCTCTGCCTCCGCCTGGATGGATTATCGTATACAGCGGTGGCAAACGAATTGGGCGCTTGGCTCGGGGTAGACTTTTTATAATATCACGGGAGACAGCAGAAGATTTCACCGTTTATTACCATTATTATTATTATCATCATCACATATGATTTGTGTGTTTTGACTGTCGCTGTTGTGTCGTCCGTAACCGAACCATACATTTTTACGTGTGTGGCACACAATGGAAAACGAAGACATGTGGGACAGGGGAAAAACATAAACGACCGATCTGCACCAGCAGCGATAGTCAAAAAGTCAATGCTGACAAAAAAAAAAATATATATTATATATATAATATATATATATATATATATATATATATGTATGTATATATGTATAATATATATATATATATATATATATATATATATATATATATATATACTATATATATTGTTGTTGAAAGGCAGGCAAAGTAAAACGTAACTCGAAAAATCTCAGCCACGGCACAATGGCCAGAAAGAAACGTTTACCTCTGGGTTCCCCATCACCGCAAGTATGAACTTAAATAGCCCAGAATGCCTTTGCCTGATCGCGGGTGGTTAAACCCTTGGGCAGTCTTAAATAAGGTATATACTGCACCAGAATCGGATGACCTACCCTCTCCCTGGACGATATTGCCTGTAAAACAGGATTTCCCCTTTGAACCTCCAAATGTCCTAAACTAAGGATTATATATAGTTAGAGGTGTTGGTCAGGGACCAAGGGAATTCTAGCAGACCGAGGAGGATAGTTTCTGGGAACCTGATTAGCCATGACTACTTTTTCGACGACAGATTTTTATTATCTGACACAGAGACTGAGCCTCCATAAATAGAAGTCGTACTTCAGGTATGGATTATAAATATTCAGAAATGGCCCGATTTAGTAAAATAAATAAATGAGTAGATGAAATCTGGAGTTTTTATTACCGACCTCCAAAACGGTCTGAAAGCAAAACCAAAATCATGGCTTACCATACCAAAGGACATGACTTGACGTCCTTATGTGTACTCTATTACACTGGAGGAACGTATACATGAAGATATTTGAAGCTACCCCGAAAGAATTTTTGTTTATTGTATAGTTTCAAATACCTCTAGGAAACAGTTGATTCTGTAACGCAGCAGAAGTAAAAATACATATGATAATTCATGAATGCAGGGGTTAAATGAAAATCATAGTGTACATCTATTATTTACAGTCAAAAAATAACATATCAAATTAAAATTAGATACAAAAAAAATTGAATATAATTGCTTTTATGCTGCACGGAAACATAAATTGGAAAAATAATTAAAAGATATATATATATATATATATACATATATATATATATATATATATATAGAGTATATACTATAATAATAATATATATATATATATATATAGATCTATATATATATATAAACATATTAATATATTACTTTAAATTATATTGTTTCTGTTTCCTGCTGTGTGTGTGTGTGTATTGGAATCAAGGCCTATAACTTGCTTCTACGCTTTAATTATTTCTCGAAGTTACCCGTACACATAGAAGCAGACTATATCCCATTAATATATGTAGAATAAAATATATCATATATATATATATATATATATATATATATATATATATATATATCAAATATATATAAAATACACACACACACACACACTATATATATATATGCATATACTTTACCACCATCGTTAAAGTAACTTGCCTTTATGATCCAGGCACCAACTATTACAAGAAATTCATGCATATGTAAATCTCTCAAGAGCAATAAGTAAGATACAATAAACCACAAAATTACTACGAAACGAGAAGAGAGAGAAAAAACGAGCGCAAAACCTGCATACCATTCGCTGGTATATTACAAACCTGTTGAATATGGCAAAGGTAAACGGCAGTTGGGGGCAGGTGAGGGTGAAGCGGCCTAAAAGCAGTGTTTGTTATCGTAGCAGCTTAATGAAATAGCAGCCGAGGGAATCCAAATGGGTCGATCTCGGCGTCAGCCCTCACAGTTTAATAAAACATTTTTAATACTCATAAAAAATAACTGGCCATTTATTTACGAAGAGCGTCGGAAAGGTTAAGCTGGCACGCACTAAATTTATTGTTTATATGTGGAGGCTTTCTGCACAAGCCTTTGCACAGGAAGACTCTGCTCTGCTGGATGATATCAAATACCAATAAAAAGATATTTGGACACAAAAATGGTATATATATATTTTATATATATATATATATATATATATATATATATATATATATATATAAATTATGCATTAAGCTACAAATGTCCTCTACTATCCAATTCGCTATACCTCGGAATTAATATATTTTCATATATGTTAACCGAAGGGGAATTTTTTAGTTGATAATAATTTCGTCCTCCCGTGGATTCGAACCAGCGCACGGAGGAGAAATAGCGAATTAGATATTAAAGGACATTTGTAGCTTAATGCATGTATATGGATGGATAGATAAGATTTAGGTCTAAGACTCGGGAATAGGGCCCAAAGGGTTATTCAGCCCCATGCATGTATATGAATCACGTTGATGTGATAAAAATTCATATATATACATATATGTTTGTATATTTATGCATGTATTTTTTAATCATTGTGTGCACTATATTAGTATTACACCAGTTCTTCAAATGGGACATCACATTTAACTTCTCCCGAATAAATATCCTGTAAAGAAAACTACATTTTTCATTCACTCACAGTCGACATCCCCAGTTCATTTCCATACATCTCAACCTTGACTTCCACCGACAAACAAGGTTTCTTCCTAAATTCTTCGCAAATCTCCTGCCACCTTCTTATCTTCCCTGTTCTGTGATCCACCCTTCTCTCATCCTACACTAAAACAATATATACGCGGAAATACTAAAAGAATCTACGGCTCCAATTTCCCCATTATCCATATTATTATCATTCAGTGACCCACGTTCATCATTTGCACTAACTTCATACCCTTGCTCTTACATATTTTACCCTTCACTATCTACTCTCTTAGCACTTCCAAACGTCTTTCTAACTTCCGCATGACGCCCAAATCAATGCTGTATCATTCAGAAATATCCTCACCTGTTCCTAGCTCTACTGAAGATCCATCTTTTTATCCCACGATCTGTCCTTGCTGTACTGCCCTTTTCCCGACTTCTCATCTCGTGCTATCTATACGAATTAGCCATTGAGACATAACACCCTTATCACAGTGATAGTTTCTATAACAAACCAATCACTCTTTGTTCATATATACTTGCTATAGGTCATAGCAATTTGTCATCAGTAGGGACCCCATTCACGCTCAAAGCCCGGTCTTAAGACTTGAAGAAAAGTGGGCGGAGTGTTGGACGTCGGTACGTGAATGTGGTTGTTTTTAGTGGGTGCAGACTGTCCACAGATAAATCGCAGAGACTTGTTTAAAATAAGGTATAAATAGCCCATTCATTGTGAGAACACGGTTGCATATGGTAGAAATACATATCAGTACGTGAATGAATGGGGGTTACTTCGACGCAGACCTGTAGTTGTCATTTCGTTGTAATACTCGGCGTCGTCTGCGATACATGACTTCGGGAAAATCTTTAACTTTGGCAGAAGTATGGGTTGATAAGTCGTTTTGGACTGACTGGAGTTGCTTTATAAAATCACATGCTTATGGAATATGAAATCCAAATGTTATTCAGACAGAAACTGGGAAAATATCGCTTACGATATTTTAATAAACAAGCTAAAGGTTAGATACCCAGATGCTACAAGGGACACTGCCACCAAGAAAATAAACATCAGAAGTGCTTTCTGCTATGATATTCCGAATCCAGGTAAAAATGTCGCAGGAAAAAAGGTCACAACCCTACTGGTAAATTTTAGCTGGGCATATATCCATGTATCCACCTTTGCAAAGGCGTGTTTAGTGCAAACCTGTTTGGGATGACCGTAAAAACATAAACAAAAGACTGCAAATATCGTAAAGATAATGACCCCCACGAAGTATTGTGAATTTTTCCCGGTGACCTTATTACCGGTCACCATAAATAATGTGACATTTTTTTTTTTTTTTTTTTTTTTTTTTTTTTTTTACTAGTTCAAATTGGACTTTTTGCTGCTACCTTTTGTCCTGTGACATTATTACCGGTCACTGATAATCCCAATCCCCTAAGGAGCTATCGGCACACTGAACTTTAGGTCCTCATAAGATGATCTCGGCGCTAAATACCGTAATGTGGCGGTCAGTCTATCGGCACAAATAGACGGCCTCATACAAATGTCTGATTTCTTGAATTAAGGTGATATAAATGCCAGCAGTTCCCTAAATTTATCTTCGCCCATCCTCAAATAATTATTATACCAATCACTTGGATGACATTTGGGTTCATTTATGGGGGATGCATGAGAAAACATTTCTTTTAAGCAAAATCATCTTCCACATGACACTAAATAATGGCATACCCCGTATAGTTCATAGTCTATCAGACAGCCTTTATATATAGTACCAATAATCAATCCTATCACGCAATTACTTGGAATCTTTCCTTCATCCACATAGTACACAGTACCTTACACACACTGGTCAGCAATAACCTTCTCCACCACCATACTGCAGCAACTCACTTGTAATACATTCAACTGGTGGTGTCTCTCCATTCTCCCATCTCTCAATTAACCTCTTTACATCCTCAACCGTCTTTTCAAAAGCCTTCTCGAACTTACGGTAATCGCCTCCCTTTATGCCTCATTCATCTCTACTCTTTCCTCCTTCGTCCTGACCAACCTATCTATCTTCCCGTATTCCTGAATTCCTGTCCATAATTTTCCTTTTTGTCTTACAATGACCCCACTCTGTTCTGTTTTTTATCCTATCCTCCTACCTTCCTAAAACCAGAAAATCTCACTGTAGACTTCACGGCCAGTCACGGTCACCTTTCCACGTGACGATCAGGTTCATTATCAATAACAGGAATGGAACTGGAATAATCTGATTGCCTGCAAGAAACTAAGGAAGAGGGTTTTAAAATAAGTTACCGAAGCACCTTAAAGCCTATTTTATATACTTGATATACATGAGTCAGATATTTAGACAGCATAGACACTTAGTAATCATTACCATAAATAATCACTCATCATCAGTTAATATTCAAAATCAAATACTTAACACGATGTTTAACAGTATAGCATACTCCCAATTAAACCCCTAAATGAAAATTAAACTCAACCACCAATATAAATTAAAATAATATTCCAAATAACATAAAACAAATATAAAATACATGAATTAACAAATAAGCAGTTGATCAACAGAGCCATACACTTGTTCAGCACCAATAATAATATTCATAAAACAATCATCAAGAGCTATCCACTCATCAATAATAATAATGATACAACCATCATGAAGTCATACACTTTCCCATCACCAATAATGAAGACTAATCATGATAAAAATTAATACATGTAATAACAAGCAATGGACAGCATAACAATAATGGAGACAGTTAACACTACAGAAGTATCAAAAGACCAATTCTATTGAACTGGTAAAGGCAGACTTCTGCTACCACCACAGGATAAAGGTTACAAAACAATTTGACGAATTATTAATGATAGCAATTATCAAAATAGGAACGCTTCAAACCTGAAATAATTCACATAATCAAGACGGTCGTTAACCATCTTCAAGTCCACTTGACACTGAAGAAGCAATAAAAAGACGTTGAAGAACACATCTTCCTGCCAAAGCAATAAGTCCTTCACACATTACATAAAGTTGACTACCAACTCCTCCGTACAAAACAGACGTAGAGATCATCACCCTCTATCCAATCCTCAAGTCCTTCGCCATACAAAATGGACGTAGATATCCTCATCCTTTCGCCAGTTCTCAGGTCCTTCACCTGTCCATCAACAATGCGATTTAATGCTACGACTGCAATCTTGACGGACTTTCGTCGAGAACCGGTCGGTCTGCTATCCAAAACCTGGCTAGCTAAGGTGAAACCTAAACAGACAAACCTCACCTCGCCTCACCACACCAGAGTAGAGGAGGGTAATTAAACACTCAAACCACCTTTTCAAATTTAACCATGTTATAAGCAACTGCCAAACTTAACGTACCCAATCCTTGAATTTAGTGGACCCTGCATATACTCTTACAGCATCCGTAGTATTTACCCAAGCTATTCAATCATCTTCACCTTATGTGTCCTTACAAGCTTTCCTCATTTCCTTATCAAACTCACTTGTCAAACTCTTATAGCTACATTTTCACTGCCTCCTCCCGAGTCGCGACTTGAAATCCCATTCATCCTAATATCCGATTCAACCAAATAAAGACTGGCTAAACCTCCAGTTATTTCTTGTCTGGCCTTTACATCCATCAACTTGCTCTTCCATCCACTCTCTTTTAACACTTATTTTAACAAACCATTTTCACTGTCTCCTACATAGAAAATAGCACAAATATTCTTTCATGGTCTTGAAACCCCACAAGGCAGATTCACTCCCAAAAACACTATCTTCAAGATGTTCATCTACCAATGGGTCATCTCCTAAACGCACCTCGACCTAAGGGTTAATCATAACAGCACCTCAAACAACTGGCACTTCCACTATCAACGTATAGTAATTTGTTTCAATTGACATCACAGGAAAA
>NC_087202.1:47281021-47296021 GCF_015104395.2 Macrobrachium nipponense | reverse complement strand
TGTTCTAACACTCATAGCTACCTTCACAGAGCAAATTTGCTTATACATGTCTTGAACATTTTTTCTGGGGTTCCGTGGCCTTTCAAAAGAAATTAGCAAACCTATTTGTGAAGGCCCTGGTTCTCTTTGCACAGCTTCTAGACTTTCCAGAAGCATAGAGATCACTGACATAAACCAAACTAAAGACACAGACAGCAATAAGAATCATTGTCCACATGCCAAATCATATACAGGGTGTTTTGAAATTAGAGCTACCCCCCCCCCCACCCCCACCCAACCCCATCTCTGCAGCATAAACTAAAATTGATATGGACAAAATCAAAAGTAATTCAGAACAGGTATTTATTTAAGTTTCTCTCTGAGTATTCAATATTTTGTGTGGCCTCCATCTGCCTGTACCACAGCATGCATTCTTGAGGGGTATGATCTCAGCAAATCATAAAAAAGCTGAGACTCAAACTTCATTTCCCTCCGCACTTCGGTCACCTCTCTTCACAGGTCGTCAAGGCTTGGTATACCATAATAGTTCACTGTGTGCACTTCAACACGATCCTTAAGATACTATCAATGTTTTCACACACATTAAGGTCAGGGGAGCTACCTGGAAATTCACTTAACGAGAAGAAATCAATACCACTGTTTCAAAGCAGCTCCTGTGTCTGAAGAGCCTTGAAGCATGGTGCTTTATCATGCAAAAATGTGACTTCTTCAACAGATAACACATTTTCAGGATCTTTGAGGAAAGGAAATACTCCAACAGTAAGCACAGTTTCACTAAAGTATTCGCCGTTCCATGACTGTCCTTTTTCTTTGATGATCTACATTAACCGTCTGGCTGTGAAACAGAGGAAAATTCCCAAACATTCAGGAAATTTCACAACTTGGCGATAGCGCACGTCATCGTTGATATCATCCAACTTTGCAGCCCAAATGATCTCATTTTTATGACTTGGCTTCCTGACTGTGTAAATGAAGAATTCATCTGATGCGGCAACATGGAGAAAGTCAATTTCATCCTAATCTTCAAGAAAGATTCTCTCTGTTGCTGAGTGATGTTGGGCTTGCTGATAACATGAAATGGCTCGATACCCGATTTTTTCAACTCACGATATACAGCACTATAACTTCTAAATTTCCCCTTTTTGTTTCTAGTTCAAGCGTTAATTTATGTAAAGACTTTCTTGGTCTACCCACTGCCTCAACTATGATGTCTTTTGACTCCTGAGAAAGGACTTCAGGCTTTCCAAGATTCTCACCTTTTTTGCAATGACAGTCATATGGAATTTTGTTCCAGTTTCTTTTAATAAAGGATTCATCTCTTTTAATGTATTTAGCTATCCAGGAACGTGAAATGAAGGATGTGCCAGCATCCCTGGCCTCTCAGAAAGTTATAGCCCGGATTCAGTCAATCCATCTGATTTCCTCCGAGTTGTTAGCCATGGCTGGATATAACTCTGTCACTCAGTCTGAAAATACAAGAAATGTGAAATGAAAAATAGCTTAATAGAAACTTAAGATAATGTACTTTGCGATAGGCTGTAGCAGAAAACTTCATAACTTTCCATTTGTTCTGTGGAGGGGGGCCTCTAATTTCGAAAAACCCGGTATATCAGAGCACCTGGACAGTTCTGAGATAATCTACTGCGACACTGGAGGATTCTGGAATAAAGTTTCTTTTTCTTCTTCATTTTACTTATTCTTCCTCTTGCTTAGGGGACAGTCCTTTCAGTTCATCTAAGAAATGTAATTTGACTTCAAAAGTGTGTCTACTTATAATCAAGAATGAATATATATTTCAGGTGTAGAAAACTACACAACACATCAGATAGGGCAAGAAGATCATAGTAAGATAAACAAAAAGAAAAACTTATCATTTGAAGTTTTATTAACTCGGATTAAACATCAGTTTTTAACGACGTCATCTAGTGGACAACGTTAACTGTGAAATCGTTAGTTTTGACATCCTCAATTACGAGATGTTATCCATTTCATTGTCATTAACAGTTACATCATCCATGACGACTTTATTGTTTATGACGTCATCCATCATATCTAACTGGTTATAATTAGCAGTCCTTACCTTACAATCAATGTAACATTAATATGCAAGCTTAAAGTTATTAGTAGTTTATGAATACCTTTGAGGAAACACTCCTTATTTTAAATAAGATGCCCAAAAGCCTCAGACAAGATTTTCTCTCCCTCTGACTGCTAAAAAATAAAATATAGTTAAAGCGCCGTATGACATACGGCGATATTAGGAAATTTATTACTTTAAATTATTTTGCGTAAAATTGTTTTCGTATTGTATACAAACAAATGAACATGTGCGTCAAAACTTTAGACCAATGCAAAGACAAATATAAGAGGCAACAACGTACAATCTACTACAATCCGTCAAGGAATTCTGTAAAAATTAGAAGGAAAACATTAAAAAATAAAATCGATATTTGTATAACAATGAATACCTATTACGTGGTGAACATATATTATTAAAAAAAAGAGAAAATGGGTCTGTTTTCCATACTTTGTGTACAATGCACCTCAATGAAGGAAGCCTTAAAAGGGTCTTTGAAAAGCCCTTTTCCCACTAACTGCTCAGCCTTTTCCTTTGTTGCATTCTACTCTATCGCCTTGTACTTTTCATCACTTCGTTTGTCCTCTTCCTGATTATATTTCAGCTTGCTTTAGTTTTGTCTCTTTCCCTTTCTCAGCCTTCATTTCTGATCACATTCCCCCCTCACTTCAGACACTCTTAGAGAGTCCAGAAACGACTGGAATAGTGACACCTACACCTTTCTAAATGTAAGAACTTCCCTTAGCCAAAAATAAATGAACAAAGTTTTTATCATCATAGATTAACTTAACAAGTAATCCTGTCTGATCTTCGAAAAGACGGCGAAGAAAAATACAAGTTACTGTACAGTAATTGTAATTATTTATAAAACCAATAATTTAAAATTTAACGGTAAAAAAAAGGAAGGCGCTTCAATTAACACTAAAATTATCATCATTACGATCATTACGAAAACGTTACTAAAATTATCATCATTACGATCATTACGGAAACGTTATCATGATTGACACAAACTAGGTAACCAACCTTCAATCCCGGGGAAAGTGTAAATGCGTGAAGATTTTGCACTGCCAAAATGAGAAAAATAAAAAAACCGACCCCCAATAATCCGATAATGGAAATCGCAGACTCCGGAAAGGACCCAAACAGAGAGAAACCGACAATACCTGATAATCCCCCTCCCGACTTGCGCATTAAACAAAGTGCCCTCATTACCATTCCATTTTAATATGGGAGCGGGGAGGGGAGGGGATGGGTTGGGATGTGAGTGGGAGGGGGTAAAGCGACATACGGTGACAGGCCATGAAAGGGGATATTCGAGGATGGTGAAAAATCCCGCTTTTCCAACGGAAGTCGTTTTTGTCTCTTTCAGGAAAAACTGGTTCTCGTAGATTCGTCCAAATGTAGAGAAAATATTTCTGTTCCGATTGCCTAACCAGTTGCCGGAGGTACTGCCGGAGACGTTACCTAAGTGTTGTCTGAGCTAAGGTGGAAACGTTTGCCTAAACTGTTGCCTATACGATTGCCTTTACTTTTTGTAAGCTGATTGCTAGATGGTTGCCAGAATGATTGCCTAAGGGTTTTAGTGATCGAATCCTAAGTGACTGCTTCAAGGATTGCCTGAGAGGGTGAATGATTGCCTACGTGAATTCCCAAGTTACTGCCTAAACAATGCTCCTATTCAAAGTATCTCAAAAACGGTCGATTTCTCTCTCTCTCTCTCTCTCTCTCTCTCTCTCTCTCTCTCTCCATAGGAAAAGAAGAAAGAAAGAAAGTTCAAACTCCGAATCCAAAAGGAACATGAGGCTGAAATCCGCGCAATGATAAAAAGCGACTTTGCAAGCAATTTTCATCACGTGCAATAAGCCTTTTTTGCTAATAGTATTGAAATTAAATGTTGAACTCAAATATGTGCAATGAGGGAAAGCAATTATGGCCTTTAATATCAGTAGCTCTTTCGATTAAAAACGGAAGTTGACTCTTCGATTTTTCCTTTCATTTTGACGGCGGAATTTACGATAATAATAATAATACGAGTTCCTCTTTTGCAAGGTTTTTCCGTGCGAAATGTGTGGTTCATTTTAATAAGGATAATATCTAATCGAAACAGCTCATGTGTATCTTGTTCATTTCCTGTGAGTGAAAAATACAGGTGCTTTTGCGCTGTACGTTATTCCACTGTTTGTCCACTTCTTTTCCCAGCGCCTCAGTGGAGTGGTCGGTTTGGTCTTGGCCTGCCACCTCAATGGCCGCGAGTTCAATTCTCGGGCATTCCACTGAGGGGTACGAGATGTTTATTTCTGGTGATAGAAGTTCACTCTCGACGTTGATGAATAACTACAGGTTGCAGGCAACTTAAAAACACCATACAAACAAACACTTCTTTTTCTTCACTAAAATGAAAGAGATGTATGAATACGCGTGACTGGATGTACTTTCATTCTACAGGGAAAGGTGACGAACAAAATCGCACATACACTATAGAAGAAGTAAGCGTTAAAATCAAATCAACTCCTGGCCGAGACGAAATCTATTTTTGTGTTCGGGGAAACGAAATATCTCCAGCGACACCTTAGAGGATTGGCTTATAATCCACCTTCATCGCATTCGCATCAACTTCAATCAGTCGAAAAGGAGTGATGATTTCATCTCACGTCAAAACGTGTGTTTTAGCCCGTGGCATTATTCATGGTCATTTCCCATCTCGTCCGGTGAAATCTATTTACAAAACCAGTATCTCCAAGTCATCATAACAATGATGCAAAAGGAAGGAGATTAATAAATATCCATGCAGTTAAATTAAAAGCGAAAAAATATTTTGGAAATATACAATAAAGATGACGGCTAATTAGCAGCTTCCTTGTTCGACAGCTGAAAAGACAACAGACGTGACTAGCTGTACAATGATGTCTGACAGTATTGTTGAATATCTTTCCGTCAAAAAGGTGCACCAGACAATCATAAATTCAAGCTGTTTCTATCCCAAGAGGAATTACCCAAATTTAGTCTGGTGATCAACATTCCCTATCACCCTTCGCCCCTACTGACTCGTCCAGTTCCAGCTGTCATTCCCTCTCTGTTATATGTAAAACTGGGAACAATATTTTTGGCTCTGTCTTCACTTCTGATGCGCGCAGCCTAAAGGAATTTTTCTTATGTTAATTTGCCTCTATTTTTCTTTTTTTTTCTCTCAACTGTTGTTTAATTGTCAATGTAGTTAGTCATTTGATAATTATTTTTTTTAATCCATTCTTATGAAATGCTTCTTTCTATTTATTCAGAAAAAAGGCTTTAAAATATACTTGTGAACTGGCTCGTTTATTGAGGATGTCTAAACCTCTTTGCAAAATAATAATAATATAGGAAAGATAATAATAATGACAAAATGCATGTAGCCTTTCTGAAATAAAAAAAACTGTAGTCTGAAGACTATGCATATAAAACTTTTATAACTTTATATACATATATATATATATATATAGTATATATATATATATATATAATATATATATATATATATATATATATATATATGTATATATGTGTGTGTGTCTGTGTGTGTGCGTGCGTGTCTATTCGTGCATTTATTCATGAGTGTGTATATGTGTATGTATATACGTATACACACACATTTCGTTTTAAAAAAATTATTGTAAAATGTTTGCATTCAAAATCAATAATATTTCTATTTCAGCCTTGAAAATAAGACTTGAAACGTCGGCACAAATATATGTGTATATGTATATGTATATATATATATATATATATATATATATATAAATATATATATGTGTATATATATATATATTAAACGAGTTTTTAGGACCAAAAGACATTCGCTTAAACAAATTAAACAAACAGGCAACTACCCTTACCTCGTTCGTCGCAAATCGTTCTGGCATGAGCTAAAATTGCAAACTGGGCCAATGAATCCCCGTAGATACAAAAATATACTTTTTATTTCGCAAACTAGCTAACATTAAATGGAACAGAATGAATACATTAAGTGGAATTCAAAGAATAAGGTCTGACCCCCCAAAAAAACCGTAAACTGTCATTTTCCCCTCCTGAACTAGGTTTAAGTAAACACTCCCCAAAATCTCACTGTCTAATTAACTACGCCATTAAAATGGTCATTAGTCTTTAGAGAACCCATTCTCTTCTATGGTGCCGTAAACCCATCTGAAATAAAGAGACATATTTATTACACGACTCCATGTGAAAGTTAATTAAAATGAACGTGTACACAATACACTTCTCTTTCTCTTTTCACTTCAAAGGAAAACTTTTCCAAAGTCTCGTATTACTCTACCTTGTGGTGGGTGTTCTCAAATCTCCTCCAGGTGTGTTCTGCACAATGACACAAGCAATCAAAGAGTGTCCTTTCTTCTTTGCATCACCTATCACTAAGGCCCATACATCACACGCTATGAACACACACACAGACACACTTTGCGGAGTGCCTAGCGACTACAGGCAGCCACATGATCCAATCATGTGATCTCTGAAGTGCTGCCAACCTCATGTCGCATAGGTCACCATTCCTGGCTGTTTTTCATTTCATCATTCTTCAAGGAGCCAAGCGTTTATCACTAAGCGCCTCTGTCTCTAACCGGAAAAAGCTGAGATTAACAATTCACTACCACACCTTTTTTTAAGATGGCTCGGCCACCTATGTCTTTTGTGTACTCCCGTCGCACACCACATCAGCAACTGGTATATACTGGTTCATAATGTTTGCAAGATAACCCCTATAATAAATATTTTGACTATCACTATGGATACCATAGCCGCAACCACTGGAGCTGTGTAGTGTTCGTCGAAGAAGAATTCATCCTCGTAATTATACTCCAACCGTCACCAAGATAGGTGGAACTTGAACCGCCTCATGGTTCCATGTAAGTGTTTCACAAACATCTTTGTCGAATAATGGTAGACCTAAGCTGAGCACGTGAACCATCTCGAAACAATTCAGCATGCGCCACTGTTCAGCGTCTGCAACCCCTGTAAGTGTATCGATACAACATTCCCGTCGCCGAACTGTAGATTCAATGTCTTCCGATGAAGGAATCGTAACCACCACCTCATTGTCAAAGAAATATCCCGTGACTTCCATGCAAGTGCGTCTCGCACCCGCCTCGTAGAAGATTGTAGACTCCTGATTTGTTCCAGAACATATCCTGAGACGATCTAGTGATGACATCTAGTCCATTGCAAAGGCGATCCATAACCTCGCCACTCGTGTGTAGATTCGACCTCCGGCACTTGTAGAACCAAGCTGTTTACATTGTCACCATCGTGTGAAGTTGGGAATCCTCTAAAGTCATCGTGTGTCCGTATTTGAAAAGTCTACATGATCATAGAATAACTGAAGTCTTGCTTTACCTCACGAATCTGTCATTAACTAATATACCCAATCTCAGTCAATCATTAAAAATTCCTTACTAAAACAAAATGTGTTTTTACCCACTGAATCCTCACAAGTAATCCTATATCTGACAAATATACTATCAAAACACCCATAACGTCTATGCAGCAAAACCCCTGTACTGTTTATAAAGTTAACCTCCATCAAATATAATGCCGAATACCCCTTCTATCTGACACATATATCCCGATAAATTGTACCTCCTGTCTACAATAGAAATGCTATGTAAAGCTTAACCCCGATTACAAATATCCCTAGTAGGGGACAAAAATCATACCATAATGGGCGTAATGTCTGTCTGTATGTCTGTCTGTCATTCAATCACGGCCAAACGGCTGGTCAGATGGGCATGAAACTTGTCAGGGTTATGGTGGAGATCCATAAGATGGTTTGTAATAGGGTTTCATCCAACCTAACCCCCTCCTTTGTAGGGGGTGGGGGTGAGAAGGAATTCCCTGAAACGGAGCTGTTTCTGGCCGTGAAACGAAGCTGGTTATTCCCATAGACTTAGTTACTTTACGAATTTTCATACGTAATTTCTGTACAACTTCCCCGGAGAAAGTCGCAAATATTTCAGCTCACACAAAATAGAAGATGAAAATTATCATCAATATCCGCAAGATTTTTTGAATAACTTAAATCCATCGGGAATGCCAGTGCACAAAATAACGTTGAAGAAGTACTGCCCGGTAATGTTGCTTCGGAATTTCGATCCTGCCAATGGACATTGCAACGGAACGAGGTACACGTTATGGAGCTAAACTCCCACGTCAAACGTCTGTTCATCCCCCGGATTCCTCTGGTGCCTTTGGACAACCAGTTTCCGTTCCAGTTACGGCGCAGGCAGTTTCCCATCAACCTGGCCTTCTCATTCACTGCAAACAAGTCGCAGGGCCAGACTTTGGATGGTGTTGGTGTGTTTCTGCTGTCACCCATGTTCACGCATGGCCAACTGTATGTGGCGATGAGCAGAGCAACTGACTCTGCCACCTTGAAATTAAGTTGTGGACAAACTGATAATATTGTGTAAAAGAGGTTCTGCAGTAGCTATGTATAAAAATTGCCCTTAATTTAATATTGCTGAACAAATAGTACATATAAATATTTCACTTCTGCACCCGTATTTTATCACCCATCGTAGATGGATCAGTTTGCTAGTAATAATAATTGAACTTTTCCCATTACAAAATGTACATGGAGAGAAAAAAAACATATATATAATCCAATGCTTTTCCACATAAACGCAGTATGTATCATTACAGAATTTTCTGCCCCAACATATCCCATCAACCGAAATTGACCCTTACATTCATCCCCATGGAATGTCATAATCGACATCCCTGAAAACAGTGCAAATCTCTGAGTAATCAACTCTGAAAGAAACAATCAGCAACCGGTCTCATCACAGCATTATCAGCATTAATCCATCTGTGAATACCTCATGTGCTCAAATCGCACTATAGACTTGTCTAGTCAGACTTGCAACCTCGGAAATCGTTATTTCCCCAATACGGCCCCAAAATTCTTTACCGATACTATATAATCATATTCCACAAATTATCCCTAGGACAGCCACAAAAGTACCCAAAAATTGTCCTTGAAAACATAATTCATTCATGATACTGCCACAAGTATATAAAACTGCATAACCGCCTCACCTCGTTGGGATATAAACCACAGCAAACCGCAATTCAACCATTATAATATACTGCCATATATAACCACTGGTGAATATACAATACAACCTCTTCACAGGGACCCATAAAACCAATAAAAAAAAAAAAAAAAAAAAACACAATATCCCCCTCTTGGCTCATAAAACCACAGATCAGCGCCAAAAGTTATAACCACAAGAAAAAAAATCAGCCCCAAAAATCCACCACCCAAGAAACCGCAAAAATTCAGCCCCAATAAACCCATACACACATATTTCTCAGCTTAACAGAAATTTGCCATACTTTTCAACCCGATTTTCCATGTGAAATAACTTCCTCTGGTTTTTACGCCAAATCACCGCCGTTTGCGCATAATAAGAAAAATAGTAGAAGAAATGAAAGAGAAAAAAAACATTAAACACATTTCACCATCAATTTGCACAACCAGAAAAAAAAATGCAACTCCGCGATATTATATTAGTTACCACAACCAACTCTTTTCAGTTTTGATATTTGGGTTAATTTCGACCGACCTCTTTTTTCCTCTAAGGCTATAAATCTGTTTCCAGTCTTTTCCTCAACAACTCTAAAAGGACCCTCAAATTTCGGACCCAATTTGTAATTTAGTTCATTTCTCACGTTGATTTTCAGAAATACCTTGTCTCCAACATTTATCTTAGGACCAGATGTTCTGCTATTACTTCTTTCTACCATTTCTTGGGTCATGGCCTCAAGATTACGGCTGAGACAAGCATGTCTCTCTCTCGCTGTAGATATTAATGCTTCGATTGTATCTTCCCCTTGATGAGTTATAGTTAACAGATCGAATGTGCCTCGTGCTGGGCAACCAAACAAAGCTTCAAATGGAGACATTTTAATGGAATCACTAACAATAGTGTTAATATTATGTCTAACAACATCAATATATCTATCCCAGTTTTTATTATTACCACCTACAGTCTTCCTGAGAGCTTTGAGCACTTTCCTGTTTGCTCGTTCACACAACCCATTAGCTTTAGGTCTGTATGGAATAATAGTTACTTTCTGTATCCCCGTGACTTCCGCCAAACATTCTAAAGTTTTGTTTACAAATTCTCTGCCATTGTTGGTCAATAAAACCTCGGGTGAGCCATATCTGCAAATGATACCATTGAAAAATGCCATACCTACTTCTTCAGCTGTTTTATGCTTAAGCGGAAAAATTTCTACTATCCTCGTAAGTTCATCTATTATTACTAACAAGTACTTATTCGCATATCTAGATTCACAAAAATGTCCTAGGATATCTATATGTATTCTCTGAAAAGGTCTACTTGGTATCGGACATGACCCTAATTTGCAGGAAGTTATCGTTCCAGGTTTGCAAGCATTGCATACTGTACAGTTTTTCACAAAATTTTTCACATCTTTCCCCATGTTTTTCCAAATATATTCAGCACGCACCTCATTATACGTCTTTTCTATCCCGAAGTGTGGACTACCGAACCTGCAATGTACTATATCCAAAACCACTGGAATTAGGACTTTCGGAATTACAATCTGTGTCGTGTCTCCTTTACTTTCACTAGTTCTCAATTTATATTTAATTTTCCTGACCAAAAGATTACCTTCTAACTCTAAACCCAAAAAAGGTAACTTATAACGTTTCCTGACTAATTCCCCTCTAAGAAACGCTTTTGCGTCTGCCAAAATTTCATCTTCATCCTGCCTTTGCTCTATGAGACCCACATCCCATTGTATAGAATCGCTAGTGAATTGCGCAACTTGAAATCCTTCCGTGTCATAAAAACTTCTAAGGGCATCTGCTACTACATTTAATTTGCCTTCTATATATTTGAGCTTTGCATCAAAGTCTCTGATAGTTAGAAACCATCGAGCTCTTTTAGGCGACAAATCGGACTTATTAAAAAGATCCAATAATGGCTTGTGGTTTGTAAGGACTTCTACTTTATTCCCCATCAGTAGCATTTTAAAATGAACCAAACTTGATACTATTGCAAAGGCTTCTTTATCTATGGTAGCCATTGATCTCTCATTGCTGCCCTTTGTCCCAAATCTCCTGCTATAAAATGCTATGGGATTGAATTTCCCATCATACTTTTGCATAAGGCAACCCTCCTGACTGACATCAGTCACTAATGTGAATGGTTTGCTGAAATCTGGAAATTTCAGAACTGGGGGATTCATTAACGTGTCCTTAAGTTTTTGAAAACTATCACTCTGGGGTTTCCCCCATTGAAATTGAACGTCTTCCCGCAATATATCTGATAGGGGAGCTACTATGTTAGAAAACCCTTTCACAAACCTACGAAAGAAACCGGCAATACCTAGGAATGACTTAATTTCTTTCTTTGATCTTGGGGTATGAAAATTCGCTATTGCTTTGACACTATCATCGTTTACTCTAAACCCTTCCTTGGATATGACATGGTCTAAATGTGTAATTTGCTTTTTCAAGAACAAACACTTAGGTAGCTTAATTTTCAACCCCGCTAATCTAAGCCTCCTGAGTACTTCCTTAAGCACTTCCAGGTGTTGCATGATCATGTCGATTCCGACTAATATGTCATCCATATATACAAAAAAAAAATTTTACCCAATAACCGGTGCAAAACTGTGTTCACCAACCTGGTAAAAGTCATCAGACTGCCCGATAAACCGAACGGCATCCGTGTAAATTCATAGTGTCCCTTGGGGACTGAAAAGGCCGTATATTCCTTACTACTCTCACTAAGAGGGACCTGCAGAAAACCCTGCACTACATTAACTGAGCTATAAATATATGCCCCCCGATTTCTACAAAAGGATCTGGTATGCACACGACTGGATACCAGTCTAAAACCGGCGCATAAACGGACAGAACCGTCCTTCTACCTACTGTACCATTACAGTTCAGTAATTCTATCCATGTAACACCAGTGTTTCATACACTGTTCACTGATGCCATGCTAATAATCCCTCTTAGTTTCTCACTACCCTCAATTACACACACATCCGCAGGTTTTCTCACTTCCCTCAACTTGACTTTGAACCTAGCATTAAAACAACATCCTCTGATAAAAAACATTTATATTTGTGGTTAGTACCTCCCCATTCCACGATCCCATAAACATCAGCACCCGTGGTTCTCATTACATCCATCCCATTGTTAGTATCAGTAATAATATTAATATTAGTATCAGTATCACCACCCATAATGCCATGGTCGCATTCACCAAAATTATTACCACTGTGGCCTCCAATATCTCGTTTAACATCGCAGTTATTCCCCATATCATCAGTGTGGGTTTTGGTATCACCACTCCCCATATCCCCAGTATCATCACCATTAGCACCGCCAAACACACCCCTTTGACAATAATCTCCATATCCTCAGTTCCAATTACATCCTCATAAGGAAGAAAAACACCAGGTATTCCAACCATTATACCATTAACACCCGCATGGCCCGAAATCTTGTGTCTCCTACGTGCAGGATGACCCAGCAAAATTCTGTTGCCCAACGCTACGCCTTTTATATCCAAAAATGGTTCTATTAACACTCTATCACCAAGAGTAAACCGTATTCGAACACAACCCAGGGTGTTTAATCTAAGGGCTTGCACATCACACACCATCTCCGTTGAGGGTTTCAAAGGGTAATGGGAGAACATGGATTGATACAAATTATGCTCCGTCAGGATGATACTCACACCGGTATCAATAAATACCGGGATATCAACATCCTCCACTGTTCCATAAGCTATAGGCCTGGGTTTTGGGACGTCCCCACAAGACCACAATGGCACGTACAAATCATCTGTACCCTTTTTGTTGATCGGCTTTCCAAAAGTTTCACCGATCCCTTTGCCCTCTTAAGTGACCTGCCTGGGAAGTTCTCGTATTATAACTCCCAGAACTTTGAGGTGTAGGTCTCACATCTTTCCGTATCTGAGACGGACAAGATTGCCAACAGTGATCCACACTCTAACACATTCCACAATATTTGACTCTACATACTTTCTGTGTGCGCCCTGGTTTATTACAATTGTAGCAACGCAACTGCTGTTGCATTTAATCGATCGATCTTCTATTATATTCAACTTTTGCATACAAACGGAGAGAAGAAAATTCTGTCTCTTTGCACCGTATTTCTCGGACCAGTCCCATTAAAAAATGTACTTTTTACAGTGGGACATTTAGACATATGTTTCTGAATTTGGGCATAAATTAATTCTTCGCCTGATGGAGGTTCAATCTTTTCATCACAACTGTCCACTATTGTGTCCGGTACGTCGTGTAATAACATCGCAAAATGGATCAGTTTATGTAAATTGTCAAGTGAGACACTACCCCCGTTAACCCACTTAGAGGTTTTCAATTTTTGTATCCATTCTCCTGCTGAGTCAAAAAGATGTTCGATAAGGCTAGTTGTGCCTTTCCGGATTTTATATAGCCCTCTTAAATCTCTCACCATATCCCCGTGTTCCTTTGAGCCATAAGCTGCCCTTAAAAATGCTTGCAAATTGGTCCATGACCGGCATTTTGCATACTGAAAGCTCCGACAACGAAATGAAAGATCACCCATATTGAAATCTAACAAAGCTTTCGCCTCTGTGAATGCCTCTATATTATCTGTAATCCCTTTGGCGGTTAAATAATTATTCACCCCTTCAATAAAGATTTGCACCGGCTGTGAAAGAACTCCGTCCACAACCCCACAGAATGGGCTCACACATGCATTAACATTTGTAATCCGGTGAAGCAGAATCTGCGTACCACTTGCATTAGCCATTTTGATCTCTTTACGAAAACCCTTATACCTCATGATCTTCCCCGGCCTTAGTAACATTAACCCTCTTACGCCGGAGCCCTAAAAATCAAAACGTCTCCCGTATGCCGGGCCTGGTTTGGTTTAGTGTTGAGCGCGGAAGTGGAAAAAATAATTTATTCAAAAATTACAGCGCGCGTACTTTTGAAGATTAAGAGTTCATTTTTGGCTCCTTTTTTTGTCATTGCCTGAAAGTTTAGAATGCAACCATCAGAAATGAAAAAATAATATCATTATCATATGTAAATAATGCGATATATGTACGAAAAAAAAAAATAAAAAAAAAAAAAAATTCATACATAATTGTATTCAAATCAACGCTGTGCAGAAAACGGTCAAAGCTAACCAGTTACTTTTTTTTGCGTTGTACTGTACACTAAATTGCGATCATTTTGATATATAATACATTGTAAAACAATAAAAGCAACACCGGAAAAATATTATCACAAAATGATGTACGAATTCGTAAACGCGCGGACGCAAAATATATTTTTTTCAAAAATTCACCGTAATTCTAAATAATGTTCTAGAGACTTCCAATTTGTTTCAAAATTAAGACAAATGATTGAATATTACGATACTGTAAGAGTTTAGATTAGATTTGCAGATTTTCGACATTTCGGACGAGTTAAATTTGACCGAATGTCGAAATTTTAATTTTAATATATACATTTTTTCATATGCACATATTTCGAAGATGGAAAAAGCTACAACCTTCAAATTATTTTTATTGTATTCTTCATGAATTTGCGCACATTTTGATATATGAAACTTTCTATAAAAAGGCTAATATGAAAAGGAGCAAATATTAGGATAATGCCATGTACGTATTTCGGAGACTTGCGGCCGCGAATCGGCGCAGCGGAGTGAAGGTAAATATATTTTTCAAAAATTCACCATAAATCACAATATTGTTTTAAGAGGACTTCAAATTTGTTTCAAAATGAAGAAAAATGACGGAATATTACTAGGCCGTAAGAGTTTTAGCTTACAATTGCGTTTTTCAACTATTTCGGTAGAGTCCAAATTT
>NC_087202.1:47268521-47276021 GCF_015104395.2 Macrobrachium nipponense | reverse complement strand
CACAGATATAAAAGCCTAGATGCCGCATCGGCCGCTAGCTGAATAGGCTGGCGCACGTCATCAGGCCCGCCATCTTGGCGCGGTAATTCAAACAATGCAGCAGGCTGCAGTATATGACGTTTTTTCGCCACTATTCGCTTAATATTGCACGGATTTTCTTGTCTGATGGCTCGTTACAAAGCTTACATAATTCCCTACAAGGATCTAATAAAATAAAGTTGTTCCTTATTGTATGAAAGTAAACTTACAATGACTTTGTTTTAGCAGGTAGGGGGAAGGGGGCTAGTTGTACACAAATGTTAATATTACCCATACTATTGCTGTAAACAATAATTTGAAATGCTGTGATAAGACAGCCTACGAAAAAAATGGTTAAAACAATATTGTTTAAGGGCCATTAGGTCAATAGGGTAAATCGTGTATGTTGGACACTAATTTGATGGTTCTAGATTTCTTTCACTGCATTATAGCTATGTAATATTAAAGTGTTAATCTGTCCTTGTAATAAGAACTAAATGGCCAAGCAAGGCACATAATGAGTTTTTGTTGATGTTTCGATATAGCCTGCTAATTTCATATCAATGCATATAGATTATCATTACAATGTAGTATCATTAAAACTGTGGAGGAAAAACAGCAATGAAAAAAAAAGTTGTTTAAAACTGCTGGGAAATATTTTATAAATAAATGCACAGATGTACAATAAATGTTATATATACATTCAATAAAAGAACAAATATCATGAAAATAAATCATTGTGCAATACATTTTGAGAGTTTTGTTACTTCAAAAAGTATAGGTTTAATGACCCATAAGGCCACCCATAGCTTTAAATTTATACATGTGTGACCAAACCAATGAACAGTTAGCTGAAAAAAAACTTAGACTGGCCTTATGAATGTGGCCTAGGCTGAAAGGCTCGGTCGGTGGTGGTGGTGGGGGGGGGGGGGGGTGGTACTATGACCGGGTATACAGGGTTGCTTGTCAGGATTGGCTCATTTTGGCAATTTCAGTCTATAGATGGGTCCCCTTCTGGAAGGGTAGAAGTATAGAGATGGCCAGGCCCTTATCCCAAATAAGGTATAATAATTTGGGTCCTTGACAACACAGGTCTAGAGATGAGCTATATTGAACTGTTTAATGCTTGCCATAATGATATATCCTAGTCTGAGCAAATTAAAGGTAGTTTTGTGAAAAATTTAAGTTCTATATAAAAAAATATTTCACCATATAAAATTAGGTCTAGAGATAGGTCACTTTTGCCACTAGACGAGTCTCTGATACCCCTAAATTTTCCAAAGCCAGGTCTAGAGGTCAGAATTCACTGAGGAGCATCCCGTTCAAAAAATTGGAAGAACCCCCACCCTCCCCAGGCTCAAAGGAGCAGGCAGAGATGCAAAGGCTAGATAACACAGAAATCCTAGTTATTCTAGGGCTACTGAAGTTTATTTTTAGGCTCAACCCTACAGTTTTATGACTTAAACTTGTAGGCCTGTGCCAAAAATTATATTGGGGGATTTTTTAACAGAGCACTTCGAGAGAAAGATTTTACTTAAGTTGCACAGATCCATAGCTGTAGGCCTACTTTAGTAATCTGTCTTATCACAGCATTTCAAATTATTGTTTACAGCAATAATTATGGGTAAATATTAACATTTGTGTACAACTAGCCTCCCTTCCCCGTACCTGCTAAAACAAAGTCATTGCAAGTTAACTTTCAAACAATAAGGAACAACTTTATTTTATTAGATCCTTGTAGGGAATTATGTAAGCTTTGCAACGAACCATCAGACAAGAAAATCCGTGCAATATTAAGCGAATAGTGGCGAAAAAACGTCATATACTGCAGCCTGCTGCATTGTTTGAATTACCGCGCCAAGATGGCGGACTTGATGACGTATGTCCGGCCGGCCGATGCGGCATCTAGGCTTTTATATCTATGGTTTTAAATAGGTGCCAGAAAGTACTAGTTAAAACTAGGAAGTGCTTTGCCAGGGTTTATTGTATGTATTAGCAAGCCTAGCTAGTTAGGAGTGTTTTACTAATAGTTACGTCAAAAGAAGTGTACAATTCTTTTGTCTGTGATATGTTAGGAGAATAACTTAGCTTTCATTTTAAGTGTTGGTAACCGCAACACGCTCGCCTACCCTGTCAGCACGTCAGCTCGGCGCATGCGTTCTCCCAGGCCTGCCAGCCAAACTCTCACACACAAAGCAAAGCATTCACCACCAAAAGCGTTCTCTCAATTATTTAAGCCAATTAACGTAAATCTTGATGTTTTAACGAAACTCATAACAATCTCCATATTAGTATCTATCATTCTGCCAGAAAAATTAATGTTAATTCGCCTTGAATAACAAATTAGCATTTTGTTGTAAATCACTCTCACTTTTACATAAGCGATCAGCTGATTCGCCACCGCATATAGCAGCCCACTCTGCTCATCTCCCGCACGTTTCACTTCGCATCGCTCACTCGCTCGCTGAGCGAAAGTCTCATTTCACTTCGTACTTAATGTAACCTTTTCATTTACAAATGTTTTGCAAACATTTTTTCAACATCCTTACCGTCATTTCACTTGTCACAGGGAGCTAGTAAATTTACGTAAAGTTAACACAAATCTTAAAAGTAAAGTACATCAAAAGAATTGTTAACGTAAACGCGTCATTGTAAATCACTCATATTATAACGCAAACCATTTACAAGTAACGTAAAAATCGTTCAGCGTTAGTGCATTCTATTTACAAAACTTATCCAAAAGTAATTCTTTCATCACACTAACGTAAGGAAATCATTCAACACAAGATGCGTCATATTAAACTAACATTATTAGTTCAAATACATACAAGGGAGTTTGTCATATATCATTTTTACCCTCTGAGGAGAGAGAGAGAGAGAGAGAGAGAGAGAGAGAGAGAGAGAGAGAGAGAAACCTATTATTCAAAAGCCAAGAGTACTACGTCTATTACTTACGCATGCAACGTTAACATTATTTGAGTCTCTTGTGTCTTTCATTTACACTGAGCATGATACGCGCCCGTGTCCACTGCAGTCTTGCAAGCATTTATTTCATTCACTGAGTGCTTCAGCCAATGACTGAGCACTTTTCAAATTACCGTTACCTGTCGTTGCCCAAGTGGTCTTTTCCTATTTTTTTTTATCACAAAAGACTTGCGTATACCGCAAGCACAATCTGCAGTGTGCCAATACAACCTCATTACTTCCATACAAGGAAGCCGCTACCAGTCTAGGACTGGCCACCACCAGTGCACCACAGGCCCTACCATTTTACAGTGCCACTAATTCATGACACTGTCCATCGACTGGCTGCTGAAGTATTCCCACCTTTTACTTTCTGTCCTCCACCATTACACTCTGCCACGAACAGAGTGCCATTTCATTTCAGTATATTTGAGTATACTGCATTTAGTGTCGTCCGACAGGACACACCAGCCCGCTACCAGTGCAATCAAGGAACGCCTCCTTAAGTGCCACAATACCAGCACGCAACCAGTGCTGTCCAAGGAACGCCTCCTTAAGTGAAGCAATACCGTATCTTTCATTATGGAACGCCCATTCATCAGTGTTTTCGTGCATAAGGATTCTTATCCTTCAGGATCACTCACCAAAGGAACGCCTCCATAAGTGCCATGTTACCAGCATTCTATTAGTGCCAGAGAGGACTCTTCACCTGTGCCAGAGCACACTGCAAGCCTTGGTGACTCCACAGATTCGCAACCTGTAGTGCCATCTCGGCCTCATCATCCAGTGCCACGGAAGAAGTTCTGGAACAAGTTCTGCCGAGACTGTGGCCGCAAGGGTCACATGTCCGCCAGTTACAGAGGGTGCGCAATTCACAATATTCCCGCCATCGCAATGGCTGTAACCAATTCATCATCACTGGGACCCCCAGCTTAGGGCCCTATAACCGTTGCACCCTTCCAAAGTCATTATCCTCCAAGCCACGTCAGAGCCTTCGACAACTCTGGCGCTCAAATGTCCCTAATACGGGAAGACAGAATTCTCCCCACAGGGCTACCGTCGATAGACGCCAGCTAATTACAATTGAAGGTATCAACCATATCAAGTTGACCCTTCCAATCATCCAATTGACGGTCACCAGACCTCACCTTTCAAAAGTTTGTACTCTTGCAGTTGCAAGCTACATTCCAGGAGGTTACGACCTCCTCCTAGTGCAAGACTTGAAGTCTCCCTCTTATTCCAAAAAACCTAGGGGTCCTAACCCCACGACAAACCACTCCAAAGCGAGGAGCCATCCAAGACCTACTTCCTCCAGGAAGTACAGCCACCAACAGTCTCCCCCATCATCAAGGAGGGAGACTGATCATTCACAGTTCCGTTGCAAAACCCACAACATAATAGGGCACTCCACTAATTGGCCTGGGTGCCCTAGCAACCTACCAGCAGTGAACACTGTCCATTCTCCACAAGGCTTACCCTTCCACAAGAGACAGGAGCCTCTGTCTCCCGTCACCACTGGCACACTGAGAGGTATGGCACCTCCGGTACCCATCACAGGTCCAGCTGACCTCAACTCTCTGCCAGTGCCACTTGGCAGCACTGAGCAGTGCGAAGCTCCGTCCAGCCTGGATATAGAGCAACCACAAAGCTTGACCTCTGCGCCTGGCCCCGAGCTAGCGCCAGCGCCCAAAACTAACCTAATCAAGGATACTCCTACAGGAGATCCTCTAACAGGCATGTAGCTTCACGCAGCCAATTGCCACTCTCCAACCCTACATGTTTCTTCTTCAATATCACCTCTGTCGGCTGAGGATGAACCTCCATCAAACTTCACCTTTATCCCTTCTCTGGACAATCAGGAACCCCAACCAGGAGTCAGCCTGGAGTCTTATCCTTACGACGGCTGTCACAGCAGCCGAAGTGAGGGCCTCCCCTGCAGTATGTTCCACCTCTACGACTGTTGCTGCAGATGCTGAAGTAGGGTGTTCGCCTGTAGTCCCTAGGGCTATCACTGCCTCTGCTCCTGACCGCGTTTCTGGCTTTTCCCCAGAGTCGGTGCCTCCGTCAACTCCTAGGAATGGTGTAGCCAGGCCCTGAAGGAATAAGAAAAAGAAGAAGAAGGGATGCAAATTAACACACTAACCAAAGAGCCACATGCTCTCTTTGGCACCTGTGCCCTAGGTACAGTGTCACATTAATTTGCAGATTGATCCTGGCACCTACCCAGAGAAGGTAGCCAGCCTGATCTCTGCCAGTAGACTAATTTTCTGACCCCTAGAATTTGTATTATTAACCCTCACTTAAATGTCATAATTACCTCATTAAATTTCCATCCTGGTACACTACTAATCACTCATCATCCTCACGCATCATTACCTCATCTTATGTATTTTAACAATTCAGGTCGATAAACTTCTGCTGTGCATACCACATTCTGGAATGATTGTGTCTCTAGTTAATTGTAGAGTAGACTGTCGTCACAGACGACTAGTAGTTCTCATTTAGGCTAGACTACAGTATTAATTCAGTAAGTTAGTACACTTAGCATCTCCACCTATAAGTTCGGTAGGCCATTGTAGCTAGCCGTATCACTGCTCTAAAACCTCAGAGTAGGAGAACTGGTTAGTCAAGATAATCAACTTATTTAGCCGAGGCTTTCACGCCCGAAAGGGAGTGAATGCCTTCTTAACACAGGGAGCCATTACGTTTATTGATCCCCTCGTCTTCCCAGTAGCAGTAAATTTTAATATTTGCTAGAAGGGCAGGCATTTTACCCCCCACATTTATGACTTTAGGGGGGGGAGGGGGATTGCCATGTCCGGCCGGGGAGAAAATAAACCTT
This sequence comes from Macrobrachium nipponense, assembly GCF_015104395.2. Taxonomy (NCBI): domain Eukaryota; kingdom Metazoa; phylum Arthropoda; class Malacostraca; order Decapoda; family Palaemonidae; genus Macrobrachium; species Macrobrachium nipponense. The sequence goes on along the minus strand of NC_087202.1, from coordinate 47,270,197 downwards.
TAACCATAGGCCTAGAGTATAGAGTAATAAAGGCAAGTTGCAGATTATATAGGCTTCGATGTGGGCTTTAGGAACTCCTAGCTTAAGACCTCTTTTACCACAAATCTGCTGGCTGAGTTTTGCATTTTTCCAGACAATGCTGGAGGCTGTGTGTGAATCCCAGGCTGTTCAAAAATAACCTGATCTGTCCTCAGTCCACGATAGTTGCTCCAGTAGGGCAGACGTGCCCTCTCTCTGACTGGAAGTCAGCCTTTGTTTCGTCAACGCTGGTTGGAGCCCCCCTTCAGACATCAAGACACGTTCAAGCCTCTAAGAGTAAAGGTACGTCTCGAAAGTGCAAAATCCAACCAGCCCTATTCCTCCAAGACGAATCTTGTTATTCCCATTTCAAATCTCCCTTTTATTACTTCTCTACTGAAATCCCTTTGTCCCTCATCGGGGCACGTGTTGCCCCCTGTGACCTGTTCAAGATTAAGTCTTCATTGAATATTTCATTTAAACACTAGAGTTCCTCCCCCAGTGTGTTAGATAAAAGTGATTAACTGTAAAATTGTGCAAGAATTCCTTATTTTATGATTATGGTTAATCTGGGAATTTGATTTCTAGATTTGCTGAGTCACGTGTGCGACGTCTCCTCGCAAGCGCTTCCTTACCAAGATACCTATTATCATTTTTGGAAACCAGCATTGAATTTGATTTGATTTTGGCCAGCTTTCCCTTATTGTGAAAGATAGGAGCGTTCCAGACATTATACGGCGCTCTGGCCACGTGTGGCCAAGTTGCCTTGCCTTTATCCTAGGCCAGTCCATGTATTTTCTGTAAATAAACTTAAATTAGATTAATTAGCTGGTTTTCAATGGCGACCTTCTAGAGTAAAACTAAACAAATCCCCTTTACAGTTATCTAAGGTAAGTTAGAAGCACTCTATTTTCCATTATTCCCTCATAAATTTTCCCTTTACGTATTGGGTCTACAAGGCATTGCCCAATACGTAATAGACATATATATATATATAATAAACATATATATATATATATATATTATATTACACACACATATATATTAATATATATATATATATATATATATATATATATATATATATATATATAGTATATTACACTACAGAAAGTAACAAAATCTAGGCAGTTCTTGCCATAAAGTTCTAGAGAAAACGCTGCAGTAAAAGACATTCACTGAAAACTTCGTGATGCGGGGAAGCTAAATAGTATTAGACGAGTTTTAAGAGAATAACCTAATGAGAGGAGAGAGAGTTGAGAATATATCCTTTACTACATATTATATTCTTAATAAGAATAAATTATCCCGATCGCCATCTAAAGCGAGAGAGAGAGAGAGAGCATCTTTGCTTGCCTTCAGAAAAGAAATGTCTGGCCATCTGAGATAAAACCAGCCTCTTCTCGAAGTGGAATCTCCTTCCTCGTCTGTTCCTTTCGTCTCACGTAATTCATTAATTCGGGGGTATTTTGTAATTAGGCAGGACCTCTGGCCCCATCCGTGTCCCTAACACCTTGGTAATTCCACCCCGAAAGGGATGGCCTAGAATCCTTATGGCCACCATCAAGTTCCGCTGCTCCTTGCAGTTAGTCTTGTAGCTTCTCCTCCTTCCAATTAATTTATTCAAAACTTTTTTTTTTCTCTCTCTCTCTCTCTCT
>NC_087202.1:47248521-47263521 GCF_015104395.2 Macrobrachium nipponense | reverse complement strand
ATGACATTGTCTAACTGATCACACCCGTAAATTTGGTAGTACAACTTGAGATGAAAATAAGTAAATTTTTTTTTTTGTTCCTGATTCGCCTGGATTACAAGCCAGTCCTCTAGGGGTCGCTGGAGATATTTTGTTTTCCCGAAAACAAAAATAGATTTCTTCTCGGCCAGGAGTTGATTTGATTTTAACGCTTACCTCTACTATAGTATGTGTGAGAATTTGTTCGTCAGCTTTCCCTGTAGATTGAAAGTACATCCATTCACGCGTATTGTTATACCTCCTCTTTAATTTTAGTGGGGAAAAAGAAGCGTTTGTTTGTTTGTTTGTGTGTATGTTGTTTCTACGTTGCATGGAACTAGAAGTCATTCAGCAACTGGACCAACGGCTTTACGTGACTTCCGAACCACGTCGAGAGTGAACTTCTATCACCAGAAATAAACAACTCTGACCCACCAATGGAATGCCAGAGAATTGAACTCGCGGCCAAGACCAAACCGACCACGCCACTAAGGCGCTGGAAAAAGAAGCGGATAAACAGTGGAATAACGTACAGCGCAAAAGCACCTGTATTTTTTCATTCACAGGAAATGAACAAGATACACACGAGCCGTTTCGATTAGATATTATCCTTATTAAAATGAACCACACATTTCGCACGGAAAAACCTTGCAAAAGAGGAACTCGTATTATTACTATTATCGTAAATTCCGCCGTCAAAATGAAAGGAAAAATCGAAGAGTCAACCTCCGTTTTTAATCGAAAGAGCTACTGATATTAAAGGCCATAATTGCTTTCCCTCATTGCACATATTTGAGAGTTAAACATTTAATTTCAATACTATTAGCAGAAAAGGCTTATTGCACGTGATGAAAATTGCTTGCAAAGTCACTTTTTATCATTCCGCGGATTTCAGCCTCATGTTCCTTTTGGATTCGGAGTTTGAACTTTCTTTCTTTCTTCTTTTACTGAGAGAGAGATCGACCGTTTTTGAGATACTCTGAAGAGGAGCATTGTTTAGGCAGTAACTAGGGAGTTCACGTAGGCAATCATTCACTCTCTCAGGCAATTCTTGAAAGTCACTAAGGATTCGATCACTAAAACCCTCAGGCAATCATTCTGGCAACCATCTAGCAATCAACTCACAAAAGTAAAGGCAATCGTATAGGCAACAGTTTAGGCAAACGTTTCCACCTTAGCTCAGACAACACTTAGGTAACGTCTCAGGCAATACCTCCGGCAACCGGTTAGGCAATCGGAACGGAAACATTTTCTCTGCATTTGGACCAATCTGCGAGAACCAGTTTTTCCAGAAAGAGACAAAAACGACTTCCGTTGAAAAAGCGGGATTTTTCACTATCCTCGAATATCCCCTTTCATGGCCTCTCACCGTATGTCGCTTAACCCCCTCCCACTCACATCCCATCCCATCCCCTCCCCTCCCCGCTCCCATATTAAAATGGAATGGTAATGAAGGCACGTTATTTAATGCGCAAGTCGGGAGGGGGATTATCAGGTATTGTCGGTTTCTCTCTGTTTGGGTCCTTTCTGGAGTCTGCGATTTCCATTATCGGATTATTGGGGGTCGGTTTTTTTATTTTTCTCATTTTGGCAGTGCAAATTCTTCACGCATTTACAATTTCCCCGGGAATGAAGGTTGGTTGCTTACTTCCTAATAATCATGATTACTTAAAAATATTAATTTTAATAGTGATTACTATTGTTACTGATTACCTTAATTTTGCTCTTTTATGATTTATAAACAATAATTTGCCAGTTATTTTAAATAATCAGAAGTACTTTATAGTGCAACTTGTAATCTTATGCAACACTCCCTCGAAGTCCGTTTGGGAAAACTTGCCAAGATAAAACTTGTCCTTGAATTCTTTTGCTAAGTATTCAAAGGGGACTTTAAAGCCCCTGGCCTTGGTTGTGTGTTCTCAAATGAGCGTTGAGAAAGAATGAAAGATAGACAGAGCAAAAGAAATTATAAGTGTGAGTAGTAGAAGACGAAAAGAACTGATACAGAGCAGAAGACGATGAAGTACTTGGCGATGAGGTAAAAGCCAAAGCATCTAGAGAATATCATTGAGGCGCGCACTACAGCACAGAAAGTAAAGCAGCGCCCAGATAGTTGTATTTAATTTACAATATGTAACAAGTAATATACATATATATATATAAACTTTATTATATATATATATATATATCTATATATAAAACTTTATATATATATATATATACTGATATACATATATATATATATAGATAAATATATAATATATATATAATATAATATATATGTGGGCGTACAAAACATCGATTTTTCTTTTCCTAACTTTTCAGTCTCTTCTAAGGGAGTCCCATGTAGGAGCTTTAGCAGACTGCCTAGTTGCTATCTTGCCTCATCATTTGTCTCAATTTTGACTCACTCGTTCATCTGCTAGTACAAAATACGAAAAAAAGTTCACGTGGAAGAATTGCATGCGGCTTTAAGAATATTTTTATTACTGGTCAGTGTTAGAAAAACCTTTTCGAAGACTTAATGGGGATTTAGTGTAGAAAATGGGGAGGGGGGGAAATACTTCCGCGATGGTCATGTACAAAGAATTACTTATAAGCTTGCATAATAGAGCTACCTCGAAGGATGGCGTCACGATCGACGAAGTCGTAATGGAGGACGTAGCTGTTAATGACATTGTAATGGATAACCACGATTAATAAGGTCTTAACAGAAGACATCACTCCTATTGATAGTTATTAGATCCTCAAATCTGTAGTTTTTTATTTTACTGTTTTACCTTCACCAATATATAAATGTTGAGTTTGAGCTATTTGCCAAACAACGTAAAATATATCTTGGATTTTGTTAGAGCAGAATCGGCCTCTTCTACTTATGATTTGGAACATCTGAAGACACCGATGAGCAAAATATACTTAATAAGGTCATCAGGTCTGTTTGAACCTAGTGGAAGCTTCCAGGACTGATAGAACAGACCTAGATCAGCATTTCACTTTCAACTTATTTAACGTCAATAGGTCTCTTTAGTCAGACAAACGTAGTCCAGGTCACAATGACTGTTTGAGCTGACCCACCACTTAGTGCAAGTCTAGATCTATAAGAAGAGCCCCACTTAAAACTCTCCCGGTCTGTTTGAAAAGATGCGCATGGTGAAAATCATAAGGTCTGTTTGTACAGATCCCCATTGCAAGAAGTTTCTCCAAGTCTATTGGAAGAGACCCAAGTAGTGAAGGTCATGAGGTCTATTTGTACAGATCCCCATTGCAAGAAGTTTCTCCAAGTCTATTGGAAGACACTCATGTAGTGAAGGTCATGAGGTCTGTTTGTACAGATCCCCACCATCAGGGTCTCCAGGGCTTTTGGAAGCGACTTATGTAGTAAAGGTCATGAAGATCCCCAAAGTCAGGGTCCACAGATCTGTCTAAAGAGACCCAGTCCATTAGAAGAGACCCCCCTGGTGAAAGTCATGGTCTGTTTGTACAGATCTCCAGAGTCAGGGTACCAAGATTTATGTGAATAGACCCGCGTAGTGAGAGGCATGAGTTCTGTTTGCACAAATTCCCGTCGCCACTTTCTCCAGGTCTGTTGGAAGTGCCCCTCGTAGTGAAAGTCATGAGGTCTGTTGACACAAATCCCCATCATCAAAGTCTCCAGGTGTGTTGGAAGAGACTCGTGTAGTGAAGACGATGAGGTCTGTTTGTACTGATCCCAACTGCCAGGGTCTCCAGGTCCGTCGTAAGAGACCCACAATGTATAGGTATTCAGGTTATTTGTACAGATCCCAATCATAGGGATCTCCAGGTCTGCTGGAAGAGACCAACTTATGGACGTTATGAGGTCTGTTTGCACAGATCCCATCGTCAAGGTCACCAGGTCTGAAAAGATTTGCATACTGAGGGGTCATTAGGTTTGTTTAAACATAAATGCTCAGTGGTGGCCGTATATCTATTTACAAATATACTACTTGATCTGATTGAACGGCCATCAGATTTGTGAATAGATCCATTTCAACGATCACATGTTTCTTCTTTCAAATGCGTCCATTTCTTGAAGATCATGGGATACATTTACACAGGCTTAACAAAGATCCCTAATATAAGTTTTTCCTCTAGAACAAACAAGTAATTTGCCCGGCCATGAGACAAAAATTCTCATTTGCTGAAAGCATTTTAGGCAGCAAAACGATCTTTTTGACTTCACATGGTTGTCCTCTCACTGAGGACAAAAAACACATACGAGTAAGAGAAAAAAAAAAAAAAAAAAAAAACTTTTTTTAGACGTATCGTAACAAGTGATGGACTTGAAAAGCACTGATAACACATCGGATCCGAGGAGAGTAAAATTACACCTTTTTTATTTTACATCGAAAAGCAATTAAGTTAATTCAGAGAAAAAGACATATTCGAGTTTTAATAGACGTTTAAAATGCAGTCTGCAACAATATGACGATAAAAACTGAACGTTTTAGATTCCGTCTAAATTTCGGTCTCTCGGTGAGTCCATTATTTCCGTATGTATTTAAAAGAAACCGTCAAAATATCTCGCATGCTCCAAAAAACACTTTTATTTACACTTTAGGTGACTGCTTGTTTGGTTATGGGGAAACGTTCGTCTCATATTTCTCATTTCCATAACGTTCATAATTGCTTGGTTTACGTTGAGTCATTTTATTTAGTGACAGGATACCACTCAGTTATGCAAATGGCGTGAACACAATTATCTTTTCAGTCGATAAGATACATTTTTAAGTTTTTATCATAATCATAATAGTATGTGGGTCCAAATCTTTTCTTGAAAGCAATATTGTCAACTATTTACCCTTCGAACTCACACACATACACACTATATATATATATATATATATATATATATATATATATATATATATATATATGCATACATATATATATTTATACATATATATAGTACATATATATACATATATGTATATGTATATATCATACATAACGTTGCCATAGTCTAGGACAGCCTATGGAACGACGCTATAAAATGTTTGTACCAGTCGCTCTCTCAGCAATATAAAAACTAAATAAAATATGTGTGGGTGTGTATTATATATAACACTGATAGTTAGAAGCTGGACCACAGGCAAGTAGATCTAAGTGAGTGCAAAAGGGCACGAACAATCCAACAGATCCTTCCCCCAAGGAAATTGTAAACCTTGTGGAAGTCCCCATTAAGGAACTGGGAAAAATCGAGGCGGTTTCTCGTCTTTATTTCCCATCAAAAGAGTCTTTTTGAGAATGTCTAGGGTCCTGAAATTCAAGCCAATATTAAGGAGGTTTATGGTGCCATCAGTGAAGAAATAAAGATGGTTTTTATATTGATGAGAGAGCGACCGGCACATATATATTTTATGGTGTCCTTCCAAAAGCACTTTTATATGGTGACGTTCGTTCATTCGGAAGCTAGACTGTGACAACATTAGATTGTCTTCCATCCTGTTTTATTTATTTATTTTTTTTAAGCATGAAATCGGTTGAAATTCGATAAGCATCATAACATTTTCCATCATTAGTACGGGCGTTATTTATTGAACACTACATATATATATATACATACATATATATATATATATATTATATATATATATATATATATATAAACGGATGTATGAATGTGTGTGTGTGTGTTCAACATACACTTTGAAACGCATTAGGCAATTTCAACCAAACCTGGTATAAATGCTACTTACCATCTGGGAATGAATACTTGGAATAAGACATCGCTGGCACCAAAGGGGTGGGGCGGGAAGGGGGAAATGTAAAAACTACATAAAACGACAGATATTAGTGTGTAATCCCAACTTTTCCAAGTCGCTGAGAAGAATAGTGACACTCCCGATGCCCTTAAGTCCAAGTTCAGCCCCAATAGGGAGAGGGTGAGAAGGGGGTGACATGTAAAAATAATTGAAAACGACAGATAGCGTCTAATTTATAGATGCACTTCAAGTCCAATTTCAGCCCTGAGAGGAAGGATCGCTTTACTTGACGCTTCGCGAGTTGTCTCATATATTTTAAATAATGGACAGAATCAATGTTACAGTAATAAATGAATTTGTAAAGAATATATATCTTGAATTCAGGCTTATTATGCAAAGCTAACCATTGATAAAAACCAGCTCTGATTTCATTTTGCAACGAGCGTGAATAAGTTTCTAGAAAATCCCTCCATGTATAATCATTAATTACTATGTCGGTAAATATTTTGTGATTTTATGGTCGAAGCCTGATCAAGTAAATTCATGTGCATCAGATTTCCAACCCTTTCATTAGCACAACACTTTAGAGTTTTCGGTTCCACGAGATTAGTTTTAATTAGCAAGAGATTAATAGACTGCCTATCTTCCATTTTTGGCTGATGTCTGGTTCGATTTTAAAATAGAGATTCGCAATAGATTTTGCTTTTGAAGAAGTGCACGTCCTTCATTTAATATTGCCATCATTTGTGGATGTTATCCACATCACACAAATATATATATATATATATATATATATATATATATATATATATATATATATATATATATATATACGGAATTAATAAGAGACTAGTGCCTCAAACCAGTCTCGTCGGAGGCATGGATTCGGATCCCACCGCTGCCACCAAAATCTATTAGGGATCTTTGAGGTCAAATGACACTCGTTTAAACAAAAATGAAACAAACACCTAACTGGCAACTTAACTTACCCTGGTTCCATTGCATATCCCTCGTGGGAATTGGCTGAAAGTCCAAGCTAGGCAAAAATAAATTCCTGTAGTACAAAAATATACTATTTATTTCCCAAAATTAGCTAACATTAAAATGGAATAAAATTAATTAACTCTGACTCAAAAGAAACGTTAAACTGTCATATTCCTCTCAAAATCATGTTTAAGTAAGTACCCCCTCTTATTTCATTCTGTCCGACTAATCATAATCTTTCAGTAAGTCAATACAAGTCTAGAGGAATCCATTTTTCTATATGGTGACTTCGAATCCATCTGAAATAAAGAGACCACAATTATGAAATCACTTAACCATTAAAGTTAGTCAAAAAAGAATGTGTACTGCACCCAACTTTTCTTTCTCCAGTCACAAATAATTGTCACTTCAAAGGTTAACTTTTCCAAAGTTCTCTCTTACATTACCTTGTCCGCAGACCTGCAATACCTCTTCCAGGCGTGTTCCACAATCTGTTAAACACAATCAGTGAGTCCTCTCTTAGCACTTATTCCCCAGAATAAATGTCATTTTCTGTTCGTTACAAACACACACAGACACACCCCATTTGGCACACAATAAGCATGCATGCTTCATGCCTGAAGCTCGTGATCTTCGAGGCATCATTGACAACAAAGTGTGTTGGTAAGCTATCCTGTCTGTTTTTAATTTCAGCATCTTCGAGGAATCCAGCGTCTTGCGCATGTCTCTAACCGGCAAGAGCTAAGGTTAGCAACCCTATTCCAGTGCCATTAAGATACATATATATATATATATATATATATATATATATATATATATATATATATATATGTATGTATGTATAGTATGTATGTATGTATGTATGTATATATATATATATATATATACATATATATATATGTAGTATATATATATATATATATATATATATATATATATATATATGTGTGTGTGTGTGTGTGTGTGTATACCGTTTTTATGTCCAAATATCTTTTTATTGGTATTCGATATCAACCAGGGAACATAGTCTTCCTGTGCAAAAGCTTGGCCAGATTTACCTCTGTTATGTTGCAAAACCAACTGTTTCCCAGAGGTATTTGAAACTAAAAAAATAAAAAAGCAAAAATTCTCGGGGGCAGCTTCAAATATCTTCATGTATACGTTCCTCCAGTGTACTAGAGTACACACAAGGACGTCATGTCCTTGGGTATGGTAAGCCATGATTTTGGTTTTGCTTTCAGACCGTTTGAAGGTCGGTAATAAAAAGTACCGATTTTACCTACTCATTTATTTGTTTTACTAAATCCGGCCATTTCTGAATACTTATGATCCATATCTGAAATACGACTTCTTTTTATGGAGGGATCAGTCTCTGTGTCAGATAATTAAAATCTGTCGTCGAAAAGGTAGCAATGGCTAATCAGGTTCCCAGAAACTATCCTCCTCGGTCTGATAAAATCCCTTTGGTCCCTGACCAACACCTCTATCTATATATAATCCTTAGTTTAGGACATTTGGAGGTTCAAAGGGGAAATCCTGTTTTACAGGCAATAACGTCCAGGGAGAGAGGGTAGGTCATCCGATTCTGGTGCAGTATATACCTTATTAAGACGGTCCAAGGGTTTAACCACCCGTGATCAGGCAAAGCCATTCTAAGCTATTTAAATTCATACTTGCGGTGATGGAGAACCCAGAGGTAAACATTCCTTTCAGGCTATTGTGCCGTAGCTGAGATTTTTCGAGTTATGTTTTAATTTGCCTGCCTTTCAACAACAATTTTTTTTTTTCAGCATTGAGTTTTTGACTATGGCTGCTGGTGCAGATCGGTCGTTTATTTTTATACCCTTGTCCAATATTTCTTCGTTTACCATTGTGTGCCGCACAGGTAAAAATGTATGGTTCGGTTACAGCGACAGTCAAAACACACAAACTATATGTGATAATAATAATAATGATAATAAACAGTGCAATCTACTGCTGTCTCCCATGATATTATTAAAAAAAAAAAAAAAAAAAAAAAAAAAAAAAAAAAAAAAAAAAGTCTACCCTGAGCCAAGCGCCCAATTCGTTTGCCACCGCTGTATACGATAATCCATCCAGGCGGAGGCAGAGAAGTATTAAGGGCTTATGACAAACCCTGGAATCAATTTGTCATTCAGTCCGTTCACTGTGAAATAATTCCCTTGGTCAAAACCGCCTCGCCCCATACCCCCAAGGTCGGGTGAATGAATGTCACGCCGGAAAATGCATTTACATTTTCTATTTGTTTTTCATTATCAGTTCGGATCGCTCAGGGAATTCTGCTAACTCAGCTGTATCCCTCAACCCCCTCCCCTCTGTATCATATACCAGCCGTCTCCCCACCCCCACCAGGCCCCAGTGTCCTGGAGCACCCTTGACAATCGCTACTTTTCGGTTCAGTTTTGGTGTTATTTTGAAATATTTTTTATTTCCTAAATTTTTGTTGGGGAAGGGGACGGAGGAATAGTAGGGGAGATAACAATGGAGGAAATTGTGGTTTTCCAAGTCTGGAAAATCCAATTCATGGAACTTTTTTAGTTTTAGCATAATTTGGGTCCCTTTGTTGCGATTTGTTTTAAGGCAGTGGTGATGTCGTAGTGTTCCCTGTTTTCTTTGAAATTGCATTTTAAAACAACAAAAAATAATATAAACAAACGACTTTTGGGAAGTACACGACTACCTATAAATGAGTTTTAAAGTTATTCCTTGAACGCTTACTGAAGGTAACTTCATTGTTATCATTCGATCTGCTGCAAGTTCCAATGAAAATTTATTTTTACAAACGTTTACTGCTCATCTAGAGAAATTTTACGACGGCTAGTAGTGGATGACGAATTCATTTTAATATTTTCTTCTCGAATTTTTCAAAAATTTAATCTATTTTCATAAAGAAAACATTTAGATTTATAGAAATTTATAAGTAGCTTAGGAGTAAGTTACATTACCAGAAAAATATAACTGCTTACTTTTGAAAATTCTGCTTACTTTTCAAAACTTCGTAGAAGTAACTACAATTTTATCTGATTTAAACAACAACAAAAATCATGAGCATTTTATTATCTTGGCTCTTGTGGCTAGTCATTGGAAGGTATGATTGCTTACGTTCAGCTGGCTTTAGAAGCAAGACTGGCTTAAGACAAGTACTAAATACTGGGTGTACGTGCTGTCGTAAGGCGCGCTAAATATAGCATCAGTGTCGTGGCAACTGAGCGAAGTCGCTGGCGATTTACTTAAAGAGGTGGTCCAGAGCTCAAGTTCCACTCGACGCTCAACTTTATTTGCACTGTGCTTACGACCTTAGCTAGGGGTGGCGGATTTTGGGGTGTTCATAGGTTTCTTTGCCTCCCGAGTCGTAGCCATTTATCTAGATCCCAAGCGTTCCACAGGAGTGTTGAGGGAACAGTATTTTACGTTCTGCCTCTTAACCCCACTACTCACTGGTGTCCTTTGAACCTTGAAAAGATCTTTATTTTGTAGTATTTAATTAATTTCTTAAGAAATTATTTGTTACAATAATAAGTAATCAGAATAATCAATCTTGTTCTCTGCAATCCATTTACCAACAAAGTTGTTCTGGAAACGTGATATACCATTACATATTCGGCGCATCAAAATAGCCTTGGGCGTTAAATTAAAACTTCTCCATGTAAGATAACATACTAAGAGTTGGCGCTCTCTCTCTTCTCTCTCTCTCTCTCTCTCTCTCTCTCATACTTATCACTCTGTATTGAGAAATAAATTCTCTCTCTTTCTCACATAAATTTGTAACTGAGTGACAAAATACCTAAATCCATTTGTATCTCACTCTTGTCTATCTGCAACAGAATAAACGAAAAAATAAACCCCATCTCTTCCTTTCTCTTTCTTTTCAAAAACAAAACTTAATCGAGAGATGAACTTCATCATCTCTTCTCTCCATCACATTCTGACTTATAAAATCCCTGTCACTGAAATATCAAATGTCAAATATATCCATCACATGATATCCGGGAGGAATAGGATTCTAACGTCATCATAAGGAATCTGGTGATGTCGCCAAATAAATATTTAGAGATTGTATAATTTAGAGACCGATTGTAGATCTAAGGAAATCTTTCATTTCTTGTACATTTCTTTTAGTCGCTCTGTTCCTACTTTTTTTTTTTAGTACTAATTCTAATAACAAAAACGAACACTGTATTTATACGTGCTTTATTTTTGTAATAAATTATTTTTCTTAATTTACAGAGCCTGAACATCATAGGCCACATCACTGAGGAACTTTGTAGTGCAAAGTCGATTCTATTTAAAGACAAGTTGTAACGTAATTTCCTTTATTCTTTTGAGAAAAAGTGAACGTATGTATACTTTCTACGAGGTCTGCTGCTCTCTCATAGTGTAAGTGTTCAGTCATATACTCATCTGCTTATTTTTGCACTCGGTGTCTGGTTTAATGCCCCAGTGATTTGTGTTGGTTGGTGGATGGTTTAGATTAAAGCCGTAGTACATTTGACAGCACGAGCTCTTGCCCAAAAGTACCCCGTAAAGAGTAGTATGGTATTAAAGGGAATAAGAGTCCTGATGTGGACCTCTGGAGTTAAGACCTAACCAAACGATACGACTATGACTGATGATAGGTGATCGATGATATTGACCTTCGATAAAGAGAAAAAATTTGGTGTTTATTCGGTATTTCAATAAGGAAACTGTATCACATCACGATGAATCATTATTCTCTCTCTCTCTCTCTCTCTCTCTCTCTCTCTCTCTCTCTCTCTCTCTCTCTCCGTCAAGGTATTGAACGACAATAACGAGAATATCCCAGCCATTTCCTCACTTAGGGAATCAAAATAGATTGCCTTCGATATCTATATACATAAAAAAAATTAGTCTAAAATATGGGCCATAAGGAAGGATAACTGGCACAGTTTGCTAGCATCTCTCTCTCTCTCTCTCTCGTCCTCATCTCTGCTCTCTCTCTTATTTATTATATATATATATATATAATATATATATATATATATATATATATATATATATATAAATCTCTCTCTATCTCTCTCCCTCTCTCGCTCTCTCTCTCTCTCTCTCTCTCTCTCTCTCTCTCTCTCTCTCTGTATATATGTATATATTATATATATATATATATAATATATAATATAATATATAATATATAATATATATGTGTGTGTGTGTGTGTGTGTGTGTGTGTGTGTTGTGACTGATAACAGCAAAAAGTATAGAAGTGTTCGGAATAATCTACACTGGAAGGCACGTGCGTTTGCGTTTGGCTGGATATCTCAGTTAGGCACCTATAGTTTGCTTGCACCGCTACGCAGTCTGACGAATAAAGCTCAAAAGGGTTAGAGCTATCCCTTTGGTAAAGGTAGGTTGCTTAACATTGAAAAATTGAATTCGCTAATAGGCCTCATCTTCTCCTAACATTTCACAGCTTCAAGTACAGGATGGGTACGGTAGTGTCCCATCACTGGTATTCGTATTAAGCCTAATTCATCATGTTCGGACTTTGAATGTCTTTAATTTCGATGGTGGAGAGAGCTTCACAACTCGCAACACAAGAGAACCAAGACCCATGTACTGCATGTATCAACCGCGCCCCCCCACCCCCCCCCCCCTCCTTAAAAAAAAAAAAATAAAATCGATTTAAGAAATACTCGTCAGATTACTTTCATTTGGTCATTGCACCCAGATTTAAATCCTGGTGCATATTACGTCAATTTATCAGGGCATGTAGATTTATCTTCTATCAAGGAAGTAATGGCTGAAATTCGGATGCTTGGAAAACGACACTAGTTATTCTTGTGATGTGTTATACTTGAAAGCACCCAGTATCGTCTGGAAAGGTGAGCGTTTCTCTTCTCATCAGCCGCTGTTTGTTTCACATTTTTATTTCCAGGCAAACTGAGTGAATGAGTTTTAATTAGGTCTGTGCAACTGTGAATGACTGACGGACACCAGCGAATGCAATATGAAAATATCTATGCCCTAACAATGATATCAATATGAAGTGCAGATCACACCCACTCGGGTAATTCTTCATTTCACACCAGACTAGATATGTTTGTTGAACTTTTAAGTAACGACTTATTTCTTCAGCAAGTCAAGAGGTTCATCCCACCCCCCCACCCCTTTTCTTTATGTCTTTGTCTCTAGAAATTTGGCAGTAACCATTATTTTGCTTTTTCTAGTGTATCAAAAAGCTAAAATAATATGACAATGCCTCAATAACTTCCTAAGATGACGATATCTTAGTGACGTATGTTGCTTTTCAGGAATGAGAGATTTCTTCATCATACGGATTTATGGAATCTTATTTATCGCAAAACTGACTGCTTATATATTTTCCCATTGATTCGTGTAATTAAGGTAGATATATTGTCCATGAAATGATGATCGTCCCAAGTAAATTACTTAAGTGTTTGGTCTTCCTTTTATATTTATGTAAAGAACTTGGATCTCTCATGGAATATGTATGTATGTACACACACACACACACACACACACACACACACACACACACACATATATATATATATATATATATATATATATATATATATATATACATATGCATATTCCATAAGAAGCGAATTAGATATTAAAGGACATTTGTAGCTCGATATATATATTTATATATGTATATATATATATATATATATATATATATATATATATACTTAGAAAATCACAGTAGATGCACGTGACTTCAGTATATAAGCGAATACCACGGGAAAATGACAGGCAGAAGTTCAGCACCAAGCGCTTTCACCTGTTTATTCACGCATCTTCGAGGAAATGCTTGGTACTGAACTTCTGTCATACGTACAGCACGATTTGGACACATGGATGAGTGACTACCCAGAAACACCAGTTGCCTTCGGCACATGTGCTGCTGGAACAGCTGATTAAGGGATAGCACCTCTCTCCATTAATGTTCAATGTTCGCAGCCTCGTCTCGAGGTTTTCTGTGCCTGCCTGAGTGTGACGCCCACTCGAGATAATTGCGGGATTAAGAACAGCCGGGACAGCAATAACAAGGTTCCATTGCACATTAACCATTGGACATTAGCCATTAACTTTGAGCAGTAGAACCAATCCAGCAGGGTATCGACCAATTTTATGGAGTCTTTTGCTTCCTGGAGAGAAACAAAGATTCCGCGGGATTATCACCACATTATGGGCGCTCCTATGATGAGGGAGCTGCCGACTATAATCAGGTCTCTGGAAAGAGAGGAGAGAGAGAGAGAGAGAGAGAGAGAGAACTGCCTAGCGTTAAAGAAGAGCAAGTTTTTTGCGAGAGAAAGAAAAAGATATAGAGACAGAGATGGTGGGGATGGGAGGGAGGTGGTCTGAGAAGGGGGGTTGGGGAGTTTCAAGAGGCAAGGTAGTTGCTGCTTTAATTACTCCAATCATTGACAACTTTCTTCATAAAGAATTTATGAGGTCAATTAACAATCCCAGTGGCCTTTGCTATAATAATGACCATTTCTTTTATTAACACCTGGAGAGCATTAGGGCCACTGCATAATACCTTGCCTGCAGTAACGTTAGCACTAGTTTTTAGGCCTGGTTATGTAAGCAGTTTGTTTTAATTATAACCATTTTATCAGTTCTTTTTAACTTGATGTCATTCGTTGACATTCAAGTCAAGCCCTTTTATATTCTTGTTAAATTTAAATTTTGATTTTACCTATGATTTCCGGTCTAGTTTGCATAAGGTTTCTTGGTGTTTTTTTTTTTTTTTTTTGGTTATGTTTGCTAGTTCTCTCTCTTCAGTCTTGACATGTTTGCTTTATTCTTGATTAACTTTCAAGTATAAGCAGTTTTTTTAATCTAGTGATATAGCAAAAAAATTATTTTAGATCTGTTGTTTAGTGCTGCTGTCACATCTCGTTGAAGCGGGAGTTATATAGTATGTTTTTCTCCGAGCAGAGACCGTTAAGGAAGGCATTCTAAATAGCCAGTGAGACGCAGCAAATTGTGATGAGAGAAAATGGAACCGGGAAGATCATTCCATAGATTGGCAGAATAGGGAAAGAAACAATGGAAGCATTGTGCAATCATAGGATGACTCATTTCCACAATAACGATAATTAACCAGCTGTGCAGCACACAATGACTGAATTCATATAGACCTGATTTATAATTAGTAATTATTATCCATTATTCAGTAGATGAAACCTATTCACATGCAAATGTGCCATTCTTTGGAACAGGCTCTTTATTACTAACCTTGCGCTCATCCACGAAGATA
>NC_087202.1:47233521-47243521 GCF_015104395.2 Macrobrachium nipponense | reverse complement strand
ATTAAGACAAAGTGTAGATACAGGCAAGATTTATGATGAGCACAAATTAGCATATATCACCCCTACTTTCAAAAGTGGATCAAGACTAGAGGCAAGTAATTATAGGCCTGTGAGTCTAACATCACATATTATGAAAGTGTATGAAAGGGTAATGAAGAAAAATATTATGAAACATTTAATAAAAAATAATTTGTTTTAACTATAGGACAACACGGTTTCGTACCCGGAAAAAGTACACAAACCCAACTGTTAGTCCACCGTGAGAACATATTCAAAAATATGAAAAGCGGAAATGAAACAGATGTGGTTTATCTAGACTTTGCAAAAGCCTTTGACAAAGTAGACCATAATATATTAGCAAAGAAAATTAGAAAACACAATATCGGTAGATAAAAGTAGAAGATGGTTAAAAGAATTTTTACACAACAGAAAACAGATAGTTATTGCAAACGATGAGAAATCGGATGAAACCAAGGTAATATCCGGTGTGCCACAAGGTACGGTGCTAGCTGCAATATTGTTTGTTATTATGATTGAAGACATAGACAGTAATGTTAAGGATTCGGTAGTGAGTAGTTTCGCTGATGACACAAGAATAAGTAGAGAAATTACTTGTGATGAAGATAGGAACGCTCTACAAAGAGACCTTAACAAAGTATATGATTGGGCAGAGGTAAATAGGATGGTATTTAACTCTGATAAATTTGAATCAATAAATTATGGAGACAGAGAAGGAAAGCTATATGCATATAGGGGACCTAATAATGAGACAATCACAAATAAGGAAGCAGTTAAAGACCTTGGTGTGATGATGATAGGAACATGTTATGCAATGATCAAATAGCAATTCTGTTGGCAAAATGTAAAGCAAAAATGGGAATGTTGTTACGGCACTTCAAAACAAGAAAAAACAAAAGCTGAACACATGATTATGCTTTATAAAACATATGTTCGTAGTCCACTTGAATATTGCAATATGATATGGTACCCACACTATCAAAAGGATATTGCACAAATAGAGAGTGTACAAAGGTCCTTTACAGCTAGAATAGAAGAAGTTAAGGACCTAGACTACTGGGAAAGACTACAATCCTTAAAATTATATAGTCTAGAAAGGAGAAGAGAACGCTACATGATAATTCAGGCATGGAAACAGATAGAAGGAATAACAGAAAATATCATGGAACTAAAAATATCAGAAAGAGCAAGCAGAGGTAGATTAATAGTGCCCAAAACTATACCAGGAAAAATAAGGAAAGCACACAGGACATTAATCCACTACGCACCAACATCGATAATGCAGCGTCTATTCAATGCGTTGCCAGCTCATCTGAGGAATATATCAGGAGTGAGCGTAGATGTGTTTAAGAATAAGCTCGACAAATATCTAAACTGCATCCCAGACCATCCAAGATTGGAAGATGCAAAATATACCGGAAGATGTACTAGCAACTCTCTGGTAGACATTAGAGGCGCCTCACACTGAGGGACCTGGGGCAACCCGAACGAACTGTAAGGTCTGTAAGGTAAGGTAAGGTCACCTACGGGCTGCTCTATGAGCAAGCGCCCGTGCTAGCATATGGCCAGCTGAATCTTCAACAATAACAGCCTCTTCCTCAGAACGCTGCAGGACTCAACAGAGGACACAGAGTTCGGATTACGGGCTGCTCTAGGAACAAGAGCCAGTGCCAGCATATGGCTGGTTTAAAAAAAAAACAGGAGCCAATTTGCCTTGTTCCTTGCCATTCAATCCCATATGCTCGTCTTGAGCCAGTAAATTTCACAGTAGCATTACATTTCATTGCCGGTGCCCTATCGTAGAGCACACCGTAAGGATTGACGAAGGTAAAGTGCTGGAAGAAGGTTTTCATTTAAGCGGTCACGATTCTATTTATATCTGCTTGATATTTCCATTTCCAATGTGCAAAGACACACTGTGATTTGTACTGAATTAATAAGTATTAAAATAATTGCGCATTTAATGGCTGTAGAACTGAGTTGCTTTGGCATCTTTTATGCATTCTCTCAGTTCCCTTTTGTCTGCGTTAGTGTATCTTGCAAGTAACCGTCTTGCGAACCATTGCAAATCGGTAGTGGCTCTGGATCAACTCTTCAGCTCTATCACATGTGCAGTGATGCTCCATCTGTGAATACATCATCGACATAGAATAGTTATTCTGTATATAATCCAGACTGTAATTCCCCGCCCAGTTATTCCATAGTCTTCTGATCCGTGTGTTTTATGTAAAACCCGTGTTTATGTAGTCTTACCTCATTTGAACAGGGGCCTAGGCCATTATTTCCCTTGATTACTTATTGCTATGGATCTGCTAGACAGCTTACATATCTGTCTTCCAGGAATTTAATGGAGTTTCTTAGTAACTATAATGTACTTCTCTGCGAACGTCCGTCACCCTCAGAATCCCGTAAGTATCTAGAGCAATTTCTTAACATATATATATATATATATATATATATATATATATGTGTGTGTGTGTGTGTGTGTGTGTGTGTGTGTGTGTGTGTGTGTGTGTTACCAAGGTTCTAACCTCGGCACAGATTCTCAAAGGAAAAAAAGTAAAAACTAATACAAAGTCTCTGAGCCTACCATTCCACTCACACTCATCTCTCTCTCTCACTCATAAGATATCAGATCATTAACTGAGTCATTTCCCCCCTCACTAAAGGCACTATTTCTCTAAGTCCATTAAGCAAACTCATAAAACATAAGTTCAAAAACTCAAACATAAAAGTCTGACATGTCAATGTTCCCTGAATACCTGTGATCTCTCACTGATATATCTAGAGACACAAAGAGAAAAAAAAAGAGAAATTTTTAGAAATATGCACTGGGATTTTCCCACTTTAGTCATAAATAAAATATAAAAGAATAAAACTGCAGAGAAACGTAGGAATAAAAATTGCTGCAAAATACAAAGACCCGATTCATGCATATATGGCAAATAATAATAAAAGATCACTGTATACATATATGTTGTGACAAATACGACAAAGTTCAAATGGGCTCTATAAATAGTGTTTGTTTCGTGGCTCACCTTACTGGCAATCGGCAGGAGTCCGAGACCGGACTTCCCTTTTTCCATGGCGCTATAAAAGAATAATCATAATTGTTTCAGAAATCAAAATCTATCTTTCACTCGCTCTGTATGTACTTACGTACATACTTCCCGCACAGAGCACGCCCATAACCAACTTTTTTTTTCAGGATCAGCTCAGGAGAAGTTATGTCAACAAGATGTTATCAACGTGTGCATTTCTTTGTCTCCATGCGAGCCTGCTCTAAGAGCTGATTGCGTAAGCACTGACAAGTGTCTAAGTAAGCCCTGACACCTTCGATCTCCTTTCGCTCGCAAAATCTCCAATGTATGAAAAATGATTCTACTTATTTCAAAGTGAAACATATACGTATATCTTAGATTAAACGTTCTTCATATTTTCGATAAGAAAACTTATTTTCAAAGGAAAATTGCCAGATTCACTGAGAGAGAGAGAGAGAGAGAGAAGAGAGAGAGAGAGAGAGAGAGAGAGAGAGAGACCTTGAAAATCCAAATTTATGTGGAAAAGCGACGCTGTGTTAATATCCGGCCTTTCATTTCCCCACCGATTATGGCAGCAGATGTCTTCATTATTTTTAATATCAATTACTAGACGCAGAACTAGGAAGGCTTTGTAAACACTCCACCGGAAAGGCAAAATTGTTTTTATTACAGATAATTTTTTTTTTTTTAATTACAACACAAGAAAGAGAGAGAGATACTGGCGCATGTCGTGTCTTATTTGAATTCTTCCCTAAAATTTAAGGAAAGAGCGAGGTCAGGAATGAGGGACAGTTTGCGAATTCACGTTTTCTCCGGAGTCCTGTCAAACAATGAAGAGGAAGGAAGGAGAATGGGTGGAAAATAAGTATCCAGGAGAAGGCAAGGAATGTGACCTTGTGTCCTGAAACTTATGTAAAATTCACCAAATCTCTCTCTCTCTCTCTCTCTCTCTCTCTCTCTCTCTCTCTCTCTCATGAGCATGAATCATCACAAAAGACGTGCAATGAATGTAGCATTATGTGCAAAAAGATAGGGACAGGGTTGTCTTTGACGGCCGCTTCCCCATAAGCGACAAAAAAGGCATAAACATTATTATAGACTTAACCAACGACAAAGTAGCGACATAATAATAATAATAGGCCCGAATTTTGTTTATTTTCAGATTTCAATGCAAAAAAAAACATTTATACGATTACTTCTGAAAAGAAAAGAAAAATAGTAAGACTTTAACCATTTCACTCCAGTCCTGCAGTAAAACTGATTAAATTAAAACATGACAATTCTCGTCAACATTATATGTTTACACATTAAATATATAAAACTTGACCTTCGAAGCGAATCAAGAAGTATTGAGAGAGAGAGAGAGAGAGAGAGAGAGAGAGAGAGAGAGAGAGAGAGAGAGAGAGAGAGAGAGAATTTGATTAAAGTCAAGTACTAAGAAGATTATTTCAAAGGGAAGAACTTTCATATAGCGAATTAGATCAAATTCTCTCACCGCAAAAAAGTTTTAACTAAGAACTCGGGGGGCATTTTGCGAATCAGATTTAATTACGGAAGATACTATTTCCATCTCCTTTTATGCCATCTTTACTAGACATTATCTACGTAGATCTGATTGGAACAAAATTCGTTTTTGTGTGTTTTTTAATACTTGACACTTTAAATTTCTTTATTTTTCATCTGTGGGGTCAGATCTTATAGCACAAACATTTTGTTATGAAAAACCCCACCTCAAGACTCACAAACACACAGATTATATCGTTCAATAAAGCTCTCTTCTCTCTCTCTCTCTCTCTCTCTCTCGCTTCTCTCTCTCTCTCTCTATATGATAATATATATATATATAGATATATATATTCAAATATATATATATAGATATTTATATATATATGTATATATCTATATATATATATATATATATATATATATATAATATTATATATTATATATATATAGATATTATATGTATGGTATATATTCTATAAAATATATATATATATATATATATTCTATATATATATGATATATATATATAAAATATATAAAATATATATTATATATATATATATATATATATATATATATATATCTATATGTATATATATATATATATAGAGATATATATAATGTATTATATATATATATTAAATATAAATTAAATATATATATATATATTAAATTATATATATAAATATATAAAAATATAAATAATATATAAATAGATATATATATAATCTATGTATTATATATAGATAATATATATAATATAAATATATATATATATATATATATATATATACTACTATATATATATACCATATATATATATATATATATATATATATGGTGGTGCATCACTAGTTTCTTTTATCCTTCCTGTAAAAGAAAGGATAAAAGATAATTTTAAAGGTAATGTTACGATCGTTAGACAACCGACAAATCATACATACATATACATACATACATATATAATATATATATCATATATATATATATATATATATGTGTGTGTGTGTGTGTGTGTGTGTGTGTGTGTGTGTGTGTGTGTGTGTGTGTGTGTATGGAGGGAGGGGGATTTGTGCATCAAAGGAACAGGTTCATTTTCACGGGATAGGAGAAGGGGTAGTGAAAGGAGTATGGAGTGCTAGATTTTTGCAGATAATTCATCCTTGACCACTGAAGCTATAGAGGAGCTCCCGAGACCACCGTGAAGTAATTTGGAAGGGCTTTTAGAAGGAGAAAATTGAAGGTGAATAGTCACAAGGTTAAGCTAAGAATGTAAGACAGATGGTGGAAGAATGGAAGTGGTAGATTGGCATAGATATTGGCAAGATTACGTGATGAATGGATGACGTTGGGATGAGAGAGACACAGATCACAACACATAGGAAGGCAGCAGGAGCTCTGCAAAAGGCTTGGAGCAGAAGAGAAGTACTTAACGAATCAAAACTTTATATATATATTATAATATATATATATATATATATATATATATATATATATATACATATATATATAAATATATTATATATATATATATATATACATATATATATATATATATACATATAAATACATATATATATATATTTATATATTATATATATATAATATATATATATACTATCAACTATCCTTTAAGAATGTTGAGGAGAAATGAAGAATGCAAAGATGGCAACTGTTGTGGAATTATGAATTGAAAAAGTAACTCCTGGTGTGAGAGAAATGTTGCAGGTGTTTAATTTCCAAAAAGCAAGATATGTGTGTGAAAGACAGATAAGTGTCCCTTTCTGTGCGTAGAGTTGGTCGATTTATTTTATGAGAGATGAATAAACTGTAGGGATGCACCATTAAAGAGAGAGAATGTGAGAGATAGTGACTAAAACATTATATTTTTGTGGCAGAGGGAAGCTATGTTAATATCCGGCCTTTTATTTCCCCAGCGATTATGACAACAGATGTCTCCATTATCTTTAACTGCAATCCCAGATGAAGAGTTGGGAAGGCTTTGTAAACTCCCTCCCTGAACGAAAGAAACCTGAGAATACATTAGCGTTTTTAAAAGAAAGAACTCGTGTTAGAGAGAGAGAGAGAGAGAGAGAGAGAGAGAGAGAGAGATTCATGGAATTCAGTCTTCCGTAAGAAATAAGGAAGAAGGAAGGTCAAGAGGAAGGACTTTTTCGCCTTTGCGTTCC
Source organism: Macrobrachium nipponense (assembly GCF_015104395.2). NCBI lineage: Eukaryota > Metazoa > Arthropoda > Malacostraca > Decapoda > Palaemonidae > Macrobrachium > Macrobrachium nipponense. Next base: position 47,236,767 of record NC_087202.1, on the reverse strand, counting down.
TTCCCTTGTTCTGCAAAATGAAAAAAAAAAGATTAGACGAGGGGTGGAAGGAAATGGTGTGGAGAATGAGTATATATAGGAAGGGAAAGGAAAGGAAAGCGTGTTGCTTCTCTCTCAATATATATATATATATATATATATATATATATATATATATATATATATATATATATATATATATATATACTATATACTATATATACAAATAATACTATATATATATATATATATATATATATATATATTATATATATTATCACATCTCCGTGATTCATATTCATATATGAAGCTACAAATGTCCTTTAAATATCCAGTTCGCTCTACCTTGGAATTAATATATTTTCATACATGTTGACCGACGGCAAATTTTTTAGTTGATAATAATTTCGTCCTCTCGTGGGTTCGAACCAGCGCCCAGCGGACAGAGGAAAAATCAGGACTTCAGTGATGTTATCGATTCGGCCAACGCGTGAGGTATGAGTTGATACCGAGAGAGAGAGAGAGAGTCTACTGGTCACTTTTTACAGATACCTATGTAATTGTAATAGCCATAATGCCATCTCAGCTTTATGAAATCTTCACACTTTTGGATACACTTGTTACTGCAAAGCCCTAAATACAAATGCAGGCAATATCAAGGAATTCTGGAGTTAAAAAAGCATTCTGGCTATTACAGTGACTATAGTATGCATGTATGTTGTTTTTTATATACTTAAATATATATATATATAGTATAAATTATAGTATAAGATATATATATATGTGTGTGTGTGTGTGTGTGTGTATATGTATATATATATATATATATATATATATATATATATATATATATAAATTGCATATTGTCTAATTTAGTTACAAATCTCTTATAAACTTGATCTTTCAAGACTAAATTCTTATCAGCGTAACTGTCTGCATTTAACTTTTAGTAAAAAAAAAATGAGTAAGATCAATCGAAACGCAAATATTGGAAATGTCTTCAATAAGTGGCCAAGTAACTTAATTTATGCGTATATTCCAAACCATTTACATAAAAAACGAAATACAATTTGTTTGAAAGAAGTTGTGTTACAAGTAGCCGTCGAAGATAACCTTGTATTTATGCCCCACACTTTCAAGATGTTATCCTGAAATGAGGAGTACGTCAGGAAATGGGAAACGGAAACTTTCCCCTACCTTACCCCCACCCCCCAACAGAAAGGGATTGGAAAGACCGAAAAAAAGAGAGAAAAAAAAACGTCGTTAAATGTCGTTCTTTCGAAGACGTTGAATTATGGGTTGACCTTTTTAAACTGCGGTCTTTTATATTTCAATCTGAACATTGATGATTTCCGTTTCCAAAATTAAAGCCAATGATTTTTGGAACTCGTGACTAGATGTACATTTAATTAATAAGAACAATGTCATTTCGAAAGGTTCAAGATCATTTTCTCTTCTGTACGATTTTGGCTTTATCATTTTTACCCGAACTTTCTCTTGAAGATGAAAAATAGATAATTATTTAACGTACAGTTAAATTTTCACTGTCTATTTTACACTAAATACCTTAAACATTCCGATTACTTCGAAGATAGAATATCGAAATTTCAAACTAAATATGAGCCCGACGAGGATTCAATTTCTAAGCGGGCAGTCAAGTTACTGTAGTTGCTTTAGAGAGAGAGAGAGAGAGAGAGAGAGAGAGAGAGAGAGAGAGTAGGAGTTCTAAATGCATTATGCGAAATCGCAGTTATTCCCGAGTCCTTGATGGGGGATATCCTTTCTTCCTCTTCAGGATGCGATAAACTTGATTTGTGACGGAGAAGAGATTCCAGGGAAGGAGGGAGATCATTCCATAAACACACTTAAAACGAGAGGCTTTACTAGACATTTTAAGGACCCAAGGAAAAAATAAAATAAAATAAACACCGTGAAGATGGTATTGAAAGGAACGCGCTAAATGCAGGACCAAGTGTGCCGTGTCTTACGCTGGATATGCTCTGATTTAGTAAGAAAATAATAATTAAAAAAAACAGTAACCTTTAGGAAAAGAAATTTGGAAGACTTCTAGAATATCTGTTACAGAACTTTAAAATTGGGATTAGATGAATCCAGTAAAAATAAATTTCAGTTATGCAAGTTACCAAAATACTAAGTAAAATTTTTAGATAAAATGCTGAATCAACCTTGGACTTCCTTGCTACTCTGGAAAAGGGAACGTAGTAGGTATGTCAACCTTGAGAAAATAATGTCAACATCTTCTGGTTAGTTTGGGACAGACATAACTCTCCCGTGAAAGTCCTGTTATTTTGAGAACGGACGGGAAAGGTAAACACCAAGTTTGCATTTGAATGGCCAGAGTGGTCAAATCTGGGCTCTGGAATATCCTTTTGACCTTGGCCATCCACTGTTGTAGATTTGAGATTCGTTGCTAGCAGGTGCACCCTGACTCGCTTTTATTTGGTTACTTGATGATTATGTCATCTTTTATACATTACTGTTATTTTCCCCTTATGCAACATTATCTTTATTTTTGGCAGATGGGCCTTCCATTATGTGTAAAGGTTGCTTAGCACGTGGATGGCATTTTAGCTTTTTTCATAAGAGTGATTTCACATTATTAAAGATATAATAATCACACTATTAACTAATTCCATTGCAAGAACTCACTACTGCTGCGCAGAACCTCACTGTGAAAGACAGTGATGCAAAGATGTCCAGTAAAACCCCGAAAGTAGTGTCTGAAATAGTGCTCGAAGATAAGCAGACAAAAGCAGGAAGTAAGGGGGAGGGGGAAGGGCGTGAAAAGTAAGGCTGCCCGCACACAGGGCACTTTCAGTGGAGTGTGGTTGGCCGACTAAGTGGCGAACCACGAAAAAAAATATTGAACACATGCGTTTTCGCGGAAGGCCGCAGACAAGCCACAAGCAGTGGACGTGACTAAAAGAGTGGCTAGGAAGTGGCTGCTGGGTCTATTTTCTTGGCCACACCACAGTCGCTCACCATTAGTGGCCGAGGATAAAATCAGAGCGCGCACACTAACGATTTTGTGGTCGAGATACTTTGGCTGCAGTAGGTGATTGACCGGCTGAGGGGACATACCAATAGTGTCACAATGACATTTAGAGAGATATTTGCCTGTGAATCTTTGATTACAGAGGTGCAGAAAAGACCAGCTCTCTGTGATTTTACACTAAAGGTATATAGTTGTAAGCATATAAAGGGTAAATTATGGACAGAATATAATGCTACTTCATACATTATACA
>NC_087202.1:47201021-47228521 GCF_015104395.2 Macrobrachium nipponense | reverse complement strand
ATTCACACTAACTGGAGAGAAAATATAAATTCAAATTCACCCTTGGTAAAAAAAAACTTGTGTCAGCTATGGCTAACTTCCAAAAAAGGAGAAAAACTCGCTAGATGTCAAGCAATTATCTGCTGAACTCATAAAAAAAGAAAAAAAACTAAAATGTGTTGTTAGTTCCTCCCATATTCAAAAAAGATCTCACCTCCCTTGATAGCATTACGGCACCCACGTATTAGTATATAAAAAATCAGTATCAGAAATATCATTATCACAAAATCACCAAAAAAAAAATTGCTATCATCAAAATCACCAGTATCAGTACAAAAAATATCACCAATGTTAATGCTTGTCCATTCTCCAAGGAATTCAGCAAAAAATTCAGCAAAAAGTCAGCAAATTTCAACACAATTCACCAAGATTCAGTCAGATTCATCAAGATTCAGCAAAACTCATCCCCGTGAATCACTGAAATATTCTCCAAAGTTACAAAAACTCAACAATTAATTAACACAAGACTTCTCCCATTAATTCATTGTAATAATTCTCCTTGAATAATTATCTGTAATAATTATCAACTGATCTCCCATGAAATATCTCAAAACTCTCTCGTAAAACAATTCTCCCGTAATGATAATTATACTTAAGCAAACCCTCCCGTGACACATCTCAAGTATAATGATTATCAATAATAATAATAATAATAACTCTTCATAGCAATAATTCTCTTGCAAAAATCTCAAGTAAGGGTGAAATTCAAATAGCATACAACAGTATTGCTGAATCCTATGACATACAATGTCTCCAGCATGCAACACCATGACATAACACCATTGCCACACAACACAGATACAACACCAATCATCGGCATTTCAAAGTAATTTCTCCAACACAATAAAAAAATAATCTGTGTATCCCCCTTATATTTGTGTCTTTCAAGGCACAAAGAAACATATAACACATCCCGTGCATGTTAACTACTTTTCCCCTCATTCACGGAAAAGAAAAATCTCTTTTTATTTCCTTTTCTCTTCGTCCAAGAGAGAAAAAAAAATCTCTTTTCTAAAAAAAAGACTCTACGGGCGTTTCACTTCATCAACTAATCAATCAGCTGATATCTTAGCATCCAATGTCAAGGGCAAATCCATACCCCAACACAAAGAAAAAAAAAGGAAAAGGGGGAGTTCACCCACACTGAGAAAAAAAAAATTTCTCCCCCCCCCCGTGAGAACCCCTCAGTCAAGCGGCAGAACAGCCCGAGGTATACACCAGTGGTACCCCCATCTCCCCTTGAACAGTGTCTGAGGACCCCTTCCCAAGGTATACACTAGTGCCCATCCCTGCACTATCTCTCGAGGGAGGCCAGTGGTACCCTCCATACAACTATCCCCCCGAGGGATGCCAATACCCTCGCAACGCGCTTCTCTGCAGAAATGTGCTGAGCCCGTAAAATTGTGGCCGCTTATCTAAGCACAGTTCACATGCATAGAAAAATACACTCCTATGTTTTAAACAAAGACGAATGCATACGTCTATTACAAACACGTGCAAATAAAGAAAACACGTCACTATGGGGCAAAGACAAGAAAAAAATTTTTGACCTCTTGAACCAATCCCATAACCCTGAAATATTTAAACAAAAACCCTCTCCTTCAAAACAATAGTTAACACTCACCACTCCATAATGGGACAAAAAGAACTCGAAATTCTCGTAAAACACGTAAATCTCGTCGGCACAATACAAACGCGATCGGTGAAAACGCACCTAGCAACCGTCACTCATGAACTAGACTGAGTTGCTTGTCTCACGGCTCACGCCCTGAAGAATCTCGGTACGAGCAAATTTGATGACCCTAATAGAAATTTTCTTTCCTCATCCCCCCATCCCACAGACGGACATTTTCTCTACCCCTTTTTCACTTAGCAACTGAGATCCAACAATTTAACAATAACCCCTTTTATTTTCTAACTGGCCACCCATCTCTACATTGGCGTTCCCAGGCATAAAAAGAAAGAAGACTTTTATATCCCCTCTTAACCGTCTGCCACCACTGTAACTGGGGGGATTCTTCCCCCCATCATTCATAAGGTAAGCGTGACACGAAACGGAAGGCAACCACACACAACATTACACACACAGCCTCTCTCTCTCTCTCTCTCTCTCCTAGGTCCCAGGCAACCCCCTCTCTCTCTCTCGTCATCTCATCTCGTCTCTCTCTCTCTCTCTCTCTCTCTCTCTCTCTCTCTCTCCAAGGAATCTCTCTCTCTCCAACTCTTTCTCTCCATTCTAACAGGTAATGAAAATGAGAGAGTTGCATCATAACATTAACGTTTATTAACAAGAATAAATAAATCAATCAACCAAGTAATCCAGTCTTACAGACTAACTCAAAAATAGTACAATGTCTAGTCACCAAAAAAAGTCTACACCCCTCTGGGAATTCTTTGTCCCCCGGCATTCCAGATCCGTCTGTTTCAAAGATACAGAACACATCCCGGTAAGTACACACACAAGTTTAAAGACAAAGTTAATAAAATGGAACATCTTACAAGATATCAAACAAGCCATCCCTTTGGCTAAAGCACTTCAACACTTACCCAGACAACCGGACACTAAACACTATTAATAAAAAACTCCCCCGGCGAATGCCACGGCATCTTGCCTGTGACTTGAAGCCCTCTGTCAAAATCCCTCCCATAGGCTTGGGTATAACACTTTTAACAGAAAGAGGCGCACACGCACATACGAACACACAGTTCGATAGCGCCTCACGGTTCTAGCTGCATCCAGTTTCGCAAAGGCACTTTGAGAAGAGTTCATAAAACTGTCGTGCATTGACTTGTCGAACTAATCATTTTTATCTCACGCCATCCCCAGAAACTCATTGTTCAGCTACTCTCAGGTCGTCACCTCTGCACTGTTCTCCACATTCCATAGGTCACAGAGAACGCATGGATAATATATTATTAATCAAAAACCCTAGGCCTTACATATATATATATATAATATTTAGCTGCCAACTCCTCTATTACAGACATAAGGAAAGAATTCCTGTGGATAGGATAGCTAGACCAGGGCCCAGAAAGGGGACTACATACTACCCTACACGAGGAGAGTTTTTGCGATGGATTGTAGCAAAAGGTCAACTCGGTACCCGCCAGTCAGTAACAGGGGGACATCTAAATGATAGCGTTTATGCCCCCCTTATTATAGAGGTGACTTACTCTAGTAGTCTTGCCTTGAGCTTTTTACTGGTCTTAAGACAACTATTCCAGAGCACGTGTTTTCCCAGGAGACGACCAAGCTTCTCAGAGGTGGGAAAAACACCACTACACAGCCAACCTTCAATCTGCACAGACATGTGGCCAGTCACCCCAGGAAGGAGACATGCCTACTCTTTATCTCTGAAGCCACTGGTAGCCAAGGGGTAGAAGCACCCCCATTCAGTTGTTGAGAAAGGACCAGACAACATCGCCTTTCATTGACAAGTTTGTGCAAATGTAGGAAATAACATGGTATGTGTCTGTGAATTTCCCTAAGACTAAGACCTCTTATTTCAATTTCCTTTTCTCTCCCTCCCTCGCCAATCTCCTAAGCTCCCGCTACTATTCATTTGTGTGCTCTTGTCATATAAACTGAATGGTTTAATGTTCTTTACATGAATTAAATTAGGGATAGAATAACCTTTGCTTCCAAAGTCATAAAGTTAAAATTTCCCTCCTTAGTGATAAATTAGCACTACTGAAAGGGTTCTTTTATGAATTGGGTTTAACTGGAATAATATATTTCCAGAACCGTGTGTCTCGCCCCCACATTGATCAGCAACCACCGCCTTTGCGATTCTTACCTCAAAGAGGCGCCACTCACTCTGCTGCAACCAGCCATCGGCTCCTATTGTCTGTTGCAAGATTATCAATCTAGGGCAGAGGCTTTACATCTATTATTCATACTCATTTTGAATATTATTTCGAGTTATGTAAATATCATGTAACGAGGTTTATTTAATCATTATCCATTGTCCTACTGGTCTGCACACCAGTCAACATTTATTCCAGTGTGTAACTGATCCATGTAAATCTCAACTAAATCCAAATGTCTAATGTTGTGTTGACTGTTTGATGTCATTCCATCACTTGATTTGCCAGGCTAGCTTGCATCCCAGCCCTCAGTTACCCCCATTGCTGCTCACTGTAAATAAAGTAATCTAAGTACCTCATTTACAACTAGCTTTCCAATGTCGACCTGAACATCATTTTCAAAAGACGTTAAAAGTAAAATACTTTCATATTGTTGTCAACATTAACAGTCGTTCGTAGATCATTTGCTTCGCCTACAAACCTCTTGTTATTCTTTCCCTTGGCGATCTTTTCATTCCCTCCTAAACCATGTGGCCGAGTTAAAACTCCTTTCCAGGTCACTTCACCGCCCTTAGAGACAAGCCTAGACTCTATGGTCGCCCCAGGCATTACTTAAGGGAGTTCCTGAGTCAGTACCACAGGAAGCACTAATCCAGGACAGCTGGCCCACGCACCAAAAGAGAAAGTTGGGCGACCACGTGACACGAGATCACCCATGCGGGCCTGATATTTTAACATGCGGTCAACAAAGCTAAACACAAGGTCAAGGCGGCACGATAGAAAGCGGATGACTCCTGCAAGAGGGGTGAACTAGTCCAGACAAGATAAGAGGACCAACACATGACGCCTCTCATCAGAGAAACTCCGGACGCAGTCCTAACACCTATCCTTTGAACTCACTAAGAGCCATTTTCCCATCAACGTAGCTGACTTCCAGTCCAGTACATTTCCCGTGCCAATTCGCTTACTACCCCACATCGGTGCATCTACAAGGTCCCATCTCTCCTAACACAAGGTACAGTGCCAGGAATTCAAATTTTGCCAGTCACTTAGTTCCTTTTTCTTTTGCTATTCCATTTTCCATGATCCAATACAATTCTCATACAGACCTGGCTTAGTTATTATATTTGTGTTCATAAGTGAATTCAGCGGTGTTATACCTATGAATCGCTGGGCAACTTCAGTGCATACTTGAACCTTTAATTGCGCTAATTTCGTCAGTTATCCCATGCATTCTCCATTGCAGACAGAGTTTTCTCGCTGCGGATCCTTCTGCTCCCATTGTGCTTTCATTGCCGTGGTAAACCCACTGCAATTTGATTCTCAATGCCCTTGAAGTGAAATCCCCGGCATCCCGTTATCATCTGTCCATCTTAATTTAGTACTCCGACTGGATCCCATTTACCGGTCTTAATTATGCCCACCTTCTGATTTGTGTTATTGTAAATATATGTTACTCTAGTTAATACAAGAGTTTATCTAAAATTCCCCTTTCTAGTAAAGCCCTCAGCTCATTATTTTACTTCTGTGTTCTACCAACCCAGGAACTCTAGTGAGATTGCATCATCCCTTGTGGTAAGTCCCCTTCCCGGGTTTAGAATATAAAAACATATAATTATATATGTATATATACATACATACACACACAAACACAATTATACTGTATGAATGAAGCTTAACTCATTCACTTGTAGGTATTTACATCATTGTGGACATCATATTGCTTAAGCAAATTAAGCAATCAAAACTTGCCTATTTTAACCATGATTTATTTATCAGCGTTCGTGATGCATAATTCTTGACGGATTTTGTCAGGTTTAACGACAGAACGATTATCGGTAATACGAAGGGATTTAAAACTCAGTTGTGATTAGTAAAAGACTAATGGCGTACAAGCGTTATTGTTGACATGTTTATTTCCTGCACACTTCACGCTTTAAGTTAGAGTAACGGTGTAGGATTCATAGGCCTACCGTTATAACGATAGCTATTATTCATAATCAATGATTGTTCATGGAATATCATGATGATTCACGAGGTATAATATCCAGTTAATTGTTTCAAAGATACAGATAAACATCAGAAACAAAAAATCGTTGCCAGAGAAACTTCTTGCTTTTTATCGTTTTTATATAAGAAAACATAACGAATGAAGAGCTTCAAGAGACGACCGTAAAAAACAGATATTAAATATGAAAATTCTATCGAAAATTTAAAATATTTCTTAAATAGAAACAAAGAAAAATAAGACCGTTCGAAATTAGTAGTACAAATTCGTCTTTATTCCACTGCAAATCATTAGGATTTCCAAACACCCAAAAATTCCCATCGCCAACGAAAAATACAAAAACAAGTCGACAGATAAAAAAAAAAAAAAAAAAAAAGTGACACAGAAGCAAACGCTGTGGTTTGTTCCATCCATTTCCCGGCGGACTTTGAGGCCGGAGACAAATCTAGCTGGCGCAAAGTTCCTCTGCTACAAGCTCTTGTTGTTCCCGGATTCAATTTTTGGGGATGTTGATGGATTCCGGTTTTTTAAAAGGTATTACAATTTTTTGAGCATTTTACTGATATCAGAGGACACGGCTACTATGCCAAAAAAAAATTTTTTTTTTGAATGACAGAATGAGGATAGATATTCAGGGTTATTTTTTTTTATCTTTTTTCACACGAACTTTTGTTGTTGTTAAAAGGGCCAATCTGAATCTATACGTGGAAACAGATATTCCGTTCCGTTCAGTGGGTCTCTACAGTGTTTTGAAATAGAAAAAAAAGCTGTAATGCCTTGTACTGGTAGCGTTCACCTGGAAATCACAGGTACAGAATGAAATTTTTCCTACCTTGTATTAGACGTAGAGATTCCACCCAGCAACTATATTGTGGTTCATAGGGGCATTCAGTGTCTGAATTCACATATTCTAATTTAAGAAAATTGATCTAAATCTCGTTCTCATATTTCGAAAACTTCCTCCGCTAAGAGACAACCAAGTAAATTCTAGCAGTAAATAATTATCGGGGAACAAGAAACCGCCCGGGAACCCTATGGGCTTATCTTGGAATTCTTAAGACTGAATAATAATTCATTTACTGTGATTTTTAAGATATGCGCCTTAATTCTTGTATTTAAAGTTTAATATTTAATTTATTTTTTTTCGATTAGAAGCTATCTATTTTTGCTATAATTTGACACGTTGTTTCTTAAAATTCGTCTTAATCTTATCACCTCATATCAAAATTATAGCTTTATTTTAAAACAGTCTTTAATTAATACCATAATAAAGACGATGACATAATTTTGAGATTCAAAATGAATTGTTTTGAAATTAGAACGATTTTTTCAAACTAAAAAACATATTTCAAGTTCTAATAAGTTTTATTCTAAATGATTTCACCTGTAAATTTATATTGTTATATTACATATTTATATTTGTTTTAATAAAATTTCTATTCATTATAGCTTTGGCATTCTCATCTTTCCTCCATGTTGCATGATTTGCAACCCTATATTGTCTAAAGGATGATCCATTAGCTCCTTTACTGAGGGGGCGAGTTTTTTCCCTCCCCCTCTTGTCCGAGTTTCCCACAGACAGATAGTTCCACGTTGAACGAGACGGTTATGTGCTCGACTACCGATCTCAGGGTCCGGGTTCGATTGCCCGCTCTGCCAACGCAGAATCAGAGGAATTTATTTCCGGTGATAGAAATTCACTTATCGTTGTCGTTCGGATCCCACAATAAGCAATATGTCCCGTTGCTAAGTAACCAATTGGTTCCTAGCCAGTAAGGAGAGCTATTAATCAGCTCAGTGGTCTGGTAAAACTAAGATATACTTAACTTTTCCCTCAGACATGGATGGCCTAGACACCGGCAATGGAGTGAACATGACTAATCGACTACATGTTTAGTACATGTGCGCTGATCATATGTGGTCTTCAGTCGCTTGTTAAGAGTCTTCCATATAACCGTATATCGTGTAGGTGTAAATGTACACAACTAATGCTGTAGTGTTTACACACTCAGTTACTTCAGCATTAGTTATCCGTTAGGAGTTATATGGGCTATGGATGTTTGTCATACTGTTTAATCAAATGCCAGAGCTTGAGGAAAAAGCTGAAAAGAAAAATGTCCAAAGGTGTCACGCTGTGCAGCACTTTGAAGCAGTGCTCTATTGAGGCTCAGCTGTAGGTTCTGTGCTGGTTTTATTTGGTTTAGAGTTCCATTTTTTTATTGTACAATGCAGTACCTTCCATAACTTATCTACTTAGCTCTCATTTACATAATTTTACTTTCTAACAGCTGCTTCTATACTTGTATATGATATAGATGAAGAATTCTTTATTTTCTCTGTTTTGAATGCCCTGTCGGGGAAATGTGTCATCAGTGTACCTTATGTAGTGCATTGTAGGCATCACTAAAGGGTTTGCCGCGTCCCTTCGGTCTCTAGCTGCATCCACTTTTTAGCCTTTTACTTGACCTCCATTCCCGATTCCGTTTTTGAAATCTCGCTGTACAACGACTCCAACTCCCTCCTATTCCTTTCACCGTTTTAAGCTCTGAAAGGCCGGAAATGTCCTAGTGCTTGACTCGCCAGCCGATGTATAATTGAATATTCCATTTAGAGGAAGCTTAAGAATCAGCTCCCGGCTACGTGAAAATAGTTTATAATCACTAGGAATAACGTCAAGTCAGTTGCTTCCAGGATCTTCCTATGTAGAAGAACCCCAGCAGTTCGGTCTCGTTTCATCTTTCTGGTGTTATTTTCGGTTGATTGATCTCGTTTCACGGAGCCATTTTTAGTAAACGACGAGTCTTTGTCTCAGATCCGATTCTTCGTGAATAGCATTGATTCTCGATTTGCGAGCGTCTTGGGGCTTGGGGGGCCATTTGTCGTTTCGTTTGTTCTCTTTCTTCTCACGACAAGATGAAAAAGAAAGAAAAAGTTTGGAACCTTGCGGTCGAATTATCATACGGCGACGTCGTGACGTTGGATTTAATGTTATTTTTTTATTGAAAATAAGTAGGACTTGCACATACACGTGTTTATATATAAATATATATATATATATATATATATATATATATATATATATATATATATATATATATATATATATAAATATACATATATGTATTAATATAAATAATTTATATATATCTTCTTATCTTAATCCTCTGGGACCCACGGGATGCAAAGGCCCTCAATGAATTCACGCCATATGTCTCTTTCCTGTGCCATCTCCCTGAGCTCAACCCAATTCTGAGATACAACCTCCCTCCGCATTGTCATCAGCCACGTTTCTCTTGGTCTACCACGTCCTCTCCTGCCCAGCGGCTTCCATTCAGGTACATCCTGGACTAACTCATCTTCTCTTCTTAGAATATGCCCCAACCATCTCCATCTTGATAATCTAACTATAACGTTCACATTGGACACCCCTGCCACCTCGCGAATTGCCGCATTTGTTAATGCTGCTGACATTTGATTCCCTAAATCCTTCTCAGAACTTTATTCTCAAAGGCAAGAAATTTTGCGTCAATTGTCACAGTGCTGTACCACGAATAGTGCCCGTTTGATTTGACCGCCCAACTGTCTTTGGCATGCCCATTGCTTGTTCTCCCCTCCCTATTCTCTCTCCCTGAACTCTGTACCTAGTGATCCATTGCTGGTAATAATGGTTCCCAAATATTTGAAAGCGTCTGAGTTGGGTAATATTACTCCTCCGATAAAGCAGTTCGTCTGATTACCACTCTGATCTGCATGACCTCAGTCTTTCTCTGGTTGATCACCAATCCAACCTTTCTCCCCTCCAGTACTAACCTATCTATCATTTCCTGCATTTCATCCACTGTAGAGGCAGTTAGAACTATATCATCTGCGTATTCTAGATCACATAATCTCTGGTCCCCTTTCCATTGAATGCCACTATTCATTCCTTACATTACCTTGATCATAACATAATTAATCACCATAATAAACAGTAAAGGGGACAGTATTCCACCTTGCAGTACTCCATGTATATACTGTATTGGATATCAATAATTCATATATATATATATATATATATATATATATATATATATATATATATAATATATATATATATATATATATATATATATATATATATATATATATAATATATATAAATATATATATCAATAATAATAATAATTAATAACATATATTGGAAGGAGACCCTCTTTCAAACAAGTCTTATTGAAAGATATTGCTGCATCAGCTGCATTCAACTTGTAAATAGTCTTCTCTATTTTTCTAATAATAGCTTTCTCTCTGCTATTACAACTGGCGAGTATTGCGCCGATATTACTCATCAGGAGCAGTCAATTTCAGGGATAATTATTAGAAAAATAGATGGTATTTTTACAAGTTGAATGCAGCTGATGCAGCAATAATAATAATAATAATAATAATAATAATAATAATAATAATAATAAATATGTATCAACCTTGAGGTGAAAATTGCTGCCCGCCCCTGTGTCTTTGTACACCATGACAATAACCAGTCACATACGACTACCTAGCAGTTACCGTACCCAAATCACTGGCAAGGACAAAATGGATTTTCCAATCAACAGTCCTCAGTTGCTCCAGGACGACCGAACTTTCTGGGACAAGAGTCACGATTCCTGCTGTTGTCCCTAACCTGCCGATGGACAGGACGACCAATCTAGCACACCGCTGGGTAACATTTTACCTCAGATTTTTTTTTTCAAGATTTTATCTAATACAAACTTTACACAAAGCTCGACATCTTGTAGCAGTTTATGAATCTAGGCAATACAGTGAAAATTCATTTCCAAAAACCATCTTATCCCAGAACTTTGCTCCTACATTGCATATTTTGCCCTGATTTCTTGAATCATTTAATTCAAAAAGATATTCAACGGCCATAGAGACTTACTCATCCTTGACTTTGCAACACCCATGTCTCTCTGTCAACTACATTCTCTAACACATGCTGTATTTCCATCTTAACAACTCTTAATCTCTTTCTTTTGAGAAATTATCTTCTATTTTAAAAATCCTAAACCTGCTCCGCTTCAAGTTTTTAACATCTACTAAAGGCTTTTTTTTTAAGTTCACGTATGCTACAGTTTTTTCAACATAACCTCAAACCTCTCACATGAGAGCTTCAGGACAAACATTGAAAGCACAGGGCCCTTCCTTGTTTGAATTCACGTTGTTCTTCCCCTCCACTGTCAGTCCCTGTGACCTCTGTCACAACCCTAATACATTTCTTCTCTGATGAAATAAAAAATTTTAAAAATACTATTTGTAGAAGGGTGGAGAAACTACTATAAACATAATTTAACTTTTCCTGTTATGGACATTTCCTTCTTTTATATATATATATATATATATATATATATATATATATATATATATATATATATATATATATATATGTGTGTGTATATATATAATATATATATTATATATATAATATATATATATATATATATATATATATATATATATATATACATATATTACTATACTAGCTGTACCCGTCCACGCGTTGCTGTGGCTCAGTCTGGTTAAATGGAAAAGAAAGAAAAGAGAAAGCCCCTTTCTCTTACCATCTTTCTCTCTCCAACCATCACTGTCTCTCTCCTTCTTTCTTCTCACTAATGCCAAATCTCTCTCTCTCTCTCTCTCTCTCTCTCTCTCTCTCTCTCTCTCTCTCTCTCTCTCTCTCTCAAATCAGTAAGAAATGCAAAGATAAATGAGGATAAGAGAGTTGGATCAGTTTGTAAAGAAAACCCAAAAGAATTCTTTGCGCATGTTAATAGTAGGAAACCAATAAAAAATAGCAATGAGAATAGGAGAGTGGTAAAAAAATGACAAATGCCTTTTAACGTGGATAAGTGTAAAGTGTTACAAACAGGAACAAACAACCCTCATGCCAGCTACATGCTGCTTGGGAATGACATACATAGTGTAGAAAAAGAGGAGGACCTTGAAGTCATTATTACCAAGGAATTAAAATCCACAAAACAGGCACAAAAACTAATGGAATACATAAAGAGGCAGTTCATATTCAGTAACAAGGAAACGGTGCTGCAGCTCTACACATCAATAGTTAGACCTCATCTTGAATATGCAGTACAGTTTTGGTCAGCAACACTAAGAAAAGACATGAATAGATTAGAAGGGGTAGAAACAAGAGCCACAAAGTTAATTCCATCCACCAGGCAAACAGGTTACCGAGGACGACTAGAGACCCTAAACATGTATGACCTAGAAACACGACGACTGCAAGGATAACTAATAGAAACACCTAAAATACTGAAAGGCATAACAAAGTAGACAGTGACCTATCTACGTTACACGATAACCAGACAAGAAATAATGGATGGAAACTAGAACTGAAGAGACACAACACATCCCACTGTGGGAACTTGTGTATGCGCGTGTAATGTAAGTATTTATCCATCTTGAAAGTATATATGCTAACAAAATATGAAAAACAAACAATGAAAGGTTATAGAAGGCGATATGAGTTGGCCATTCAAACCATAAAATACGAAACAATATTTTAACCCTAACGTGTAAGACGCACAGAATGCCAAAGAGTGGTAATAGAGGGGGAAAGGGATACACCCTTCCGGAGAAAAAGAAAAGACAAACAAAAATCCTCCGCCTTCCACTGCGTATGAGACATGGAGGTCCCAGCTGCGCTCTAGGCGGTCCTTCACCCGAAGTCTAGGGCGGTAGACTATTAGCAATCGACAGCTAACCGAAATTTAAAGAGCAAGCTTACAAAAGGAGACGGAGGCTCCCGGAGGGAAGGCTGGAATTCGGGAAGATATACAATCTCGGTGGAGGAATCCGAGACAGAAATCCTAATCTGGAAGGCCTCGTCCACCTCCCTCCCAGCTCCCTCGCTTATAAATCCGTTCGCCTGCCCCTTTCGGATCTATGAAGGCTTTTGCCCTGGCTTACCTGCAACACCTTCAGGCTTGTTTTAGAAATAGCGTAGAAATGAGAGAGAGAGAGAGAGAGAGAGAGAGAGAGAGAGAGAGAGAGAGAGAGAGATTTTCTTAATATATATGTATAAAGAAAAGTTATTTTTATCGTTGGCAATTTCCAAGACATCATTCTGGGTTTCCTAATCATCCTCGTTGCTACATTTTAACGACTGTACCATGTCAAAGCCGCGCTGGCACATTAGTATTTTTACCCAGTTATTCTTAAAGTAATGTGATCATCACCATTCAGTTATTATCATCATCACCATTGTTGCTGATACGGTGCACAAACTAGTAAAGAACAAGCTAAAATGGTATAAGCTTGCCCATAGTTAAAGTAATCTCCCGTTCAACAGAATGACCACACAAAACACCGAAAAAGAAAGTAAGCATATAAGAGAATTAAAGAACACACGGAAAGAAATATGCAAAAGCGGAATATATATATATATATATATCTATATATATATATATATATATATATATACACGAATTTCTTATACCTGCATTAAGCTACAAATGTCCATTATTATCTAATTAGCTCCGAGGTAGGGCGAATTGGATATCAAAGGCTGTTTGAAGCTTAATACAGGTATATGAATCACGGTGACGTGATAAAAATCATAAAATGGCTACGTGCGGCAAATGCACGATAGGGTTAACATAGTAGATGTGGGTGGATATCGATTCTAACTACAAATACCCGATTTCGATAATGTTTTGTAAGGTCAGATTCGATATCAGCTTGTTGGCCTGGTCAGTTTAGGCGTCACTGAAGTCTTGATTTCTCCTCTATGCGCTGGTTCGAATCAACAAGAGGACGAAATTATCAACTAAAGAATTCACCTTCGGTTAACATATATAAATTTATATTAATTCCGAGCTAGAGCCAACTGGATATTAAAAAACAATTGTAGCTCATTGCAGGTATATATATATATATATATATATATATATATATATATATATATATATAATATATATATATATATATATATACGTGTATATATATATATATATATATATATATATATATATACGTGTATATATATATATATTTATATATATACGTATGTATATATATATATATATATATATATATATCGTATATATATATATATAATATATATATATATATATATACTATACGTATATATATATATATATATATATATATATATTACATTTGCTATTATTCTCTGTTCTCTGCTTCCAACCTCACTTATTTCTCTTCGCCTTCTCGTCAGCTACCCCTTCTCCTTCCCTCCCTCCCCTTACCAATCCCCTCTCCCTGAATCTCCCTTTTTCTCCATCTGTCCTTTACCGACTTCTACAGCCCCTTCTAAAAGCATGTGGACTCACTTTGATCTTCCACGGACGTTCGCCACTGCACTCTTCCAGCATCTATGGAAATGACTGAGCTAAGGCTTTTTATAATGTTGTTACGCAGCTGACTGTAAATATCAACAACCGATATCGGTTACGGATATTACCCTTCAGCTTCTAAAATTAAAAGATGAAAATATGAAAAAGTAAAACCTGATGAGACCTGTTTCCACAACATCACGACACACTCAATTATCTGGTTAACATTTGCTATTGCAGCATCAGTGGTATTTAATATCAGGTAAATCTTATTACCATTTCCTAAGAATTTTTCCAAAGAACTTCCCATTTTGCAGCTTAAATCCGATAACTATAAATTCTAAATTTTCAAGAGAATAATACTTGTAAGTTTCTGCATTGTGTAGCAAAGGCCCCGTCCTCCAACCGAGAAATGTCACGTTATGTTTACGAAACTCACTCGAATTTAATAATATATATATACAATTATATATATATATATATTATAATAATATATTATATAATATATATATATATATATATATATATATTATATATATAGATATATATATATGCATTAAGCTACAAATGTCCTTTAATATCTAATTCGCTCTAACTCAGAATTAATATATTTTTATACATGTTAACCGAAGAGGAATTTGTAGTTTATAATAATTTCGTCGGCTCCCGGGGGCGAACCTAGGAACCAAGAAATCAGGACGTACAGTGAAGCGCCCCTTTAGCCACACAGCTACAACGAGAGGATATATGTTAGCGCCGCCTCTCACCTACAAATCCCTGTCGCGCTCAGGTATTAGATATTAAAGGACATTTGTAGCTTAATGCGTATATATGGATCACGGTGATATGATCAGACATTATATATATATATATACATATATATATATATATATATATATATATATATATATATATATATATATATATATGTATATATGTATTATATTATATATATATATATATATATATATATATATATATATATATATATATATATTATACAGATCACTAAGTCAGGGACTGTACCATTTGGACCCATATATTTGACAAATGTTTATTAAGGACTTTAAAATAAATGAATTAACTACTAATTATTTAGTCCTACATGTTTTTATGTAAAAAAAATTTTTCTCTCGTGCTCGCTTTATTTATATCTTATGTTCGTTTCTTACCCATTATCTGAACACTTGCAAATTCATGTTGTTACTAATACAAAGTGTATTGTTTTTCCTTTGACCAGTGTGTTTGGCCGCTCTGAAATCCTTCGGCATTTTGCTAATTCTGTACTGTCCGTTTGTATGTGCCTCTTTGTTCCTTAAACAAAAATTTATTGTTTTCTGACTAACTTCCCAGTGACCAAGTGTGGGTGGCTGCTTTTAAGTCTGTAATCTAGTCCATGGGCGTTTTTCTATTTCTTTTAGTGACCTGGACCTTTTGGTTAATCCTGTAATGTCCATTTATATATGCTTACCACTACTGTCTTTCTCATTGTTCTGTTTAGTCTTGCCTTCAGTAAGGGTCGTTAAGACCGAAAGATCTCAGGCAGTTTTCGTTTGTCATTTTCTTCCGTGGCATTACCTTTATTTATACAAAAGCATCACGTCTTACATATTTCGTGATCAAGTCACACTCATTATACTTGTTATCATATCTGTGAGTGACAACGATTATTTTTATCTAAGCGTTTATTCTGGACATTCATATTCGAATATGTACAGATACATGTACATGCAAGATGCATGTAATTTTGCATGCACGGACGCAGACGTACAATTATGTGTATATTTGACATTCAAATTACAGCGGTTGCCACGCGAAAAGATTTCGTCTCGATGCTGAAATGAGCAGTAGTGATCATCTTAGGACTTAGACCAATACAGCAATTATTTTAGCGAAAACCTTTGACGGAAACATCAGTTTTACATCTCGATTTTCGTCGTTTCAGTTCTCCAAGAGATGACCTGTAATCTCATCAATGCAGATAAGATTAAATGATCAAAGTCGCTGGAATTAATGAGCAAACAGCTCCCGTTAACTAACCTTGCCCTCGGCTAATTAAGGCAACGGCATCTCAGCTCGCTGGGCGCCAACAAGCAAAGTGGATGCTATCTCCAAAAATACACTGCTTCGCTGATTCGGTTTCATTCGTAGGGGCTGATTCCTTGACGAGGCCAGACACTGGTTTTAGAGACAAAAATTCTGTGCGCATGATGCAATAAGAAGAGTTTTAAATAGTCGTTACATAGATCAAAATTGGTAGCAGTTGCTCTAGTATAGGGTGTAATATCATAATCATTTTCTGACAATTCTCAAAACATCAAAATTCATCATTAGTATTATGACATTCATGATACCAGAATCAGCAGCACTGGTAATAATAGTACTAGAAATAGCATTAGAAATAATGCTGTTATATTTTTTCAAGTACTTCGAAATTAACAGAGAATTTAAATTGCAGGAATTTAATCAGAGAAACCTTTATATTTACCGATTCAGGTCAAACAAGGAATGCAAAGACAGGGAAAGAGGGGTCACACAAATTTCATTAATTCATGGTTGACCTTATTTCTAAAGTCCTCCAAATTCTTTTCTTAAAGAAATTCCCTTACCTCCGTATCCGGATTTCTATCCGGATTACCACACAAACCCAGTGGATGAGTCCCAGGCTTATGAGAATCCTTCCCTAAAAGTTTCGTCAAAACTCGGCTCAAGGTGTGAACCAGAACCGGATAAACTTATAATCAAATGGACTGATCCCTGATCCCTTAAAACCTTCACTAAAAAAAAAAGAAGAAAAAAAACTGGAAATCGATCCATGAGCCTTTCTACAATTTTCTTGAGAACCTTATTATTATTATTATTATTATTATTATTATTATTATTATTATTATTATTATTATTATTATTATTTATTATTATTATATTATTATTATTAATTATTTTATTATTAGCAAATATATGTATGAAATAGGCATAAATTAGCATTACTTGTTTCACAAGATGCCAATATATACAATACTGACAGCTAAAAAATGAATAAGTGAAAAAAATTAAAGATTCCAAAATATACAATATTAACAGCTAAAAATGAGTAAGTGAAAACAATTATATCTACACGATTAATAAACCAAAAAAGCGGAAAATCTGCATCTATACATAGGCCTATATAAATACAGTTATATAGATTATATATATATGTATGTATATATATATATATATATATATATATATATATATATATATAATATATATTTATGTGTGTGTGTGTGTATGCATATATTATATTATATTATGTATATATATATATATATATATATATATATATCTATATATATATATATGTATATGCACACACACATATTATATGTATATATATATAATATATATATATATATATATATATATATATATATATGGTGCACAATCGACAACATAAGTCAAGTGAACTAAGGATGGAGCCAGAGGCTCTGAAGTCAGTATTGCAGCCTCGTCTCCCAGGTAGTAGCATTATAGCCTCTCCTCGGCTAACGAACACCATCCTCAGTGACAGTGCCAAGAAGACTGTCTTGCAATTTCACCGTAGAGGGAAGAAAGATGTCTGGTCATGGAGATGTGACCTCATCAAAATGTGAAGGTGCGCATCTTGGGAGTTGTGGCACACACTAATTCTAAGGATATGGCACTGAAGGAAACTCAAGCTCCCTATGGACACAGCTATTAAGAGGCCGGACAGGATATCTCGCAAGAGTAAGAATCATAATTCCGATAGCTGTGGCATTAATACCATCACATCCTTAGACTTGAGAAGACTCTGGTGCAATACTTAGCTTTCTGTCAGCATGAGATAAGATTTCATTTGCTGCGAAATAGAAAGCCAAAGGTTTAAGAATCATGGTATGAATGAATTAGGTCTTCAATAAAGTCGGTGTCATATCCCACTTCAATAGAAAAATTAATTATTCACATATTTTTCCTTCTGAAGTTGTACATTAAAACAAGCGTTCTGTTGTGCCCTCTCCCGTTTGCAGAGGGAAACGGCCAACAAAGTATCTAGTACGGTGCTGCAAAGAACAAAGATCAATAGGAAAGTATCTCCTTTACTCTGTCTCCTCTGTCAAACGGGCAGCTAAACAACGGCAAAAATCTACGACGGTAGAGTCGACGTCCGAGAACAATAGGTCTGCTGGACTATCTAAAAAATAGACTGATTTTCGAAAGACTTTGGGCAAAAAATAAAATAACAAAAAAAAAAGCTCAGCAGAGACCTGTATTGGAAAATCTTACGAATTTCTTATACAACAGCATCCATTTTGTTGGCATTTTCACAAATTCCTTCCTTGCGTTTCGGAGCGTCACGGAAGGTGACTTTGACTCCATCTGTCATGTGGGTCGAAGAGAGAGAGAGAGAGAGAGAGAGAGAGAGAGAGAGAGAGAGAGAGAGAGAGAGAGAGAGCATTGAGTTCACGA
Source organism: Macrobrachium nipponense (assembly GCF_015104395.2). Taxonomy (NCBI): domain Eukaryota; kingdom Metazoa; phylum Arthropoda; class Malacostraca; order Decapoda; family Palaemonidae; genus Macrobrachium; species Macrobrachium nipponense. The sequence goes on along the minus strand of NC_087202.1, from coordinate 47,209,849 downwards.
CCGTACCCAAAGAACAACACTTCATTTCTTTTAAGGAAGAAAAAAAGAAAGACCGTGGAAGAGTAACATGCCCAATGTAACACCTTTTAAATTCTGGCGAAACCGGAAAAAGAGTGACCCAGACATATGATTACCCTCCTGCATAACTGTTACAGTAAGAATTCGGAAATTAGGGAGCAACTGCCCTTCAAAGTTCGGACCCAATTCATAGGTTTTTGTTTTCCAATAAAATCAATGAATGAATGTGCGTAAATAAATCTTCCCTATGATACATTTAAATTTGCATAACCATGAAAAATTAATAAAAATTTAACTACATCAGTTATGTACATATAACTAACTGTATAGTGATGTCATCCATCTTAAATAACTAAATATACACACAAAAATTAATATATGGCATGTTAAAAAATTTTGTATATGATATGTTTATGTTTTTAGATATTGTGTCACAATAACCTATTTAGATCAAATTTGCTGTCTTGTGAATATAACTTACATAACGGAAATTATCAGAAATTATTCATAAGTGCTCTTACATAAAATTCACATTAGGTTTAAGGTAACGCCAAGGTATACTAAATACGATGATAATTATGGGTATTTGTTTCACTAATGTATGTGTGTTTGTGTGTGCGTGTCGGGTAAAAATGTTCTGATACGAAAGAATTCCATCTTCAGGTAGGTAATGAGATTCATTACCTACCTAAAGAGAGAGACAGGAGTCTCTGAAATATAGTACTTACTTTTTATATTTTGGTGTTTTATGGATTCCTTTTAATAGATATTAAATATATATATATATATATATATATATATTATATATATATATAAACAGAAAATATGACCTAGATAAAACTGAAACAAAAGAGTAGGGTTATTTTGAATTTGAGGCCTTTTTCAGCAAAATAAAAGCGAGAGACTTTGAAATCCATTGTTTCAATTTCCACACCGCTACATCCTGTTACGGTTTTACATCACGTTGTTATTCTCGTTAACATATATGTGTGTACATGTAAACACAAACATATATATATTATATATATATATATATATAATATCATGTATGTATGATGATATAATATACATATTAATTATAACGATTCTTTCCCGATGATCCACTCTCACACGTTTCTCACCTACAATGACTCACTGATTCAGACTTTTTGAGTGAGAGAGAGAGAGAGAGAGAGAGAGAGAGAGAGAGAGAGAGAGAGAGAGAGAGAGTACGGGAATTCCTTACAATCAATCAAAAATCTAAGGCTAATTCATGCCCAACTACCTGTCTGCATGCAATCATAAAATACCCAGTTCTGAATCAATTCTCACTGAAGGTATAGTGCGAACAAGTGAAACAACTAAATGTGCTCTTAGGAGATCAAATGGACTCACAATATTGTTTTATAGTGTAAAACACACATGCCCTTAAATACACTTGAAGCAAAGATAGCTTACAAAGAGCAAAGAAAAATCTTAATTAAAATAATCGATTCTGGAACATCTTTGAATATAATCGTCATTCTTCGGTAGAGTTCGCTTTAATAAATAAATAAATAAATAAACAAATAAATAAATATATTTATATATATATATATGTATATGTATGTATGTTTGTATGTATGTATGTATGTATGTATGTATGTATGTATGTATGTATGTATGTATATTATATATATATATATATATATATATATATATATATATATATATATATATAATCATCGCCTCCAACGCCACGTAACACAAAGAGCCTCAGAGAAACTCTTCCATACAACTCTTCCCAGTGATTTATCTTCCAGAAATCTCGACTCATCTCTCCTCTCAGCGTCACATTTCTCATCCAAGCATCTCTGGGTCCTCCAACTCTTATGGTGCCCGGAGGAGCCCAGCTGACACCATCACGTTCTATTCTCCCAGGAAGTTGGGGAAGGACGTGTCCAATTCCATCTTATCTCTCCTTCAACATTATTTCATTTACATAGGAAACCTCCGTAACTTTCCTTTAAAGCATTATTTCTACGCCTATCCTGCCGTCGGAGTACTAAATACTCTTAGAGCTTTATTCTCAACCAGACACAGTGTACTTAATGTCTTTACGAAATGTGGCTCATATTATACTTATATAAAGTATATATTTATTTTCGCATACAATTTCAGTCTGCACTTTATGTTGTTTTTCTTTTTTTTTTGTACTAAGTCTTTCACTAAACTCCAGCACAAAGACAGTCAACTAGATATTGTTCCAAATAACCAAAAGATTCTCCGTAGTTAATCATTGCCCTAAATAATATTATTTTGTCCATTTTCATATGCTCTGTTTTCATTACTTTCAAGTCCAGCCTCTCTGATACTATATGATCCAAATCTGTTGAGCCTCGTGCCTTGCAAATCTTGCTATGTTTCACAGATTAAGAGAGCATCATCTGCCTACATATTCTACGCCTGTCAGGTTTCTTTGCTTACTTCAATATAATATATATATATATATATATATATATATATATATATATATATATATATATATATATATATATATATATATATATATATATATATATATATATATATATATATATATATATATATATACACAATACAAGGCTTCCGGGAATTCCGGAGCTTCTGGGCTTCCATCCACTTCCTCCTCCCCTCTCCCATCCCTCCCCTACCCTTCACTCTTCCCTCCCCCTCCTACAGGGCGCCCCTTCCCTCTTTTCCTGCCTTCCCCTTTCCTCCCCCTCCCCAAAACCGGGGCCATGCTGTAGTATATAAGAAAGTATGGAAATCCTACTTTTTTATCACTATATAAAAATCACCCAAAGGGCCATAGGTGGTCTGGTAAGATAGGGTGGCCTAGGCAAGATATATGATGGACGGTGTCGAGATGCCATGATGTATATACATAGGTATGGAAATGCTCATTTTTTCATCATAATAAAAAACTGACCCGGCGGATTACGTGTGGTATTACAAACACAAATAAATATATATATATATATATATATATATATATATATATATATATATATATATATATGTATATATATATATATATATATATATATATATATATATATATATATATATATATATATATAACATGAGTGTGTTTTTGCGTGCAGATGTAGCAAGTATACGTAATCATTTGCATATGCATTTGTTTGAATATTATTTTATATAAAAGCAGCTTTCCTTACCGCATTTGTGAGGAATACAGGCGATGATGGAAAGCGATTCCGACCTTCAGCCAGGAGTTTTACCGAGATGATGAATCGCTGAGCCTTAACTTTATGGATTGCAAAATCTGAAGACGAAATTGCCTGACTTTCAAACCTCACCCCTGAAATAAGAGCGAAAGATTCACTTTTAGTTTTTAGCGAAGGATATTGTGCTTTTACACTCAAAAGTCAAATACCGACAGACAGTCAAGATGCCGGTAAGATGATATCTGCCTGAGGCTGAGATCTACTTGGAGTCTTCGTGAAACTACTAAAAAATTACCTGGCGTAAATGCAATAACCAAGAAACTTACGAATACTTTGGACGAAGTCCGCAGGAATATTTTAATTTTAATCGGTTTCTACTGATGAAGAATAAAGGCGTTTGGAAGAGACATGAATATATTACAAATTCTTAAAATACGAAATGACCTACATCAACACAGCATATTTCATAAAAGTTCACGACTGATTTGATTTATGAGAATATGAAGCCAAGCACAGGGGCACTTTCAGCTATTCAGCGCTTAGCACTAAAGGGAGGCGTTGAGGTGACTGGAAAATAAGGTAGAAGAAAGGAAAAGAGAACGCAAGCAAAAGGCTAAAAATATATAATTTTTTATAACAACCTTCTATTAAAATGCACTAAAAAGTGGAAAATAAATTTTTTGAGGTACAGCAGGATTTTCTTATAACTAATCTATCTACTAACATGAAAGCGTGGGCTCCAAACATGGAAGGAAATGCTACAAGAAAAGAAGTCTATTTTTTATTTCTTGTTTCTTCCCAGGCTTTTGTTTTTGTAGGCATGATTAATTGTAAGAAAATCCCGGTGTGGCTCAAAAAAAATCTATTTTTCTCCTTTTATAGTGCAATTTAATAAAATCGTGCTTCAAAAAAAATTTATATTTTCTTTATTGTATATTTTCTTTAGGTCTGCCAGATATTGTAACCGATTTATGATTGTAGCTAACGAAATTGATATCTTGTCGAGCCAAAGGAGGCTTGAAAAATCTGTAGACTTGTTTACCGAGGCAAAGACGTTGTTTGTAACAAAGATTGAGTAACCAAGCAAGTTTTCAAATCCATCAGATGAAGGGATAAAGTGGTGCAACTAAAACAGAAGAGAGACTTCTAACAACCCGCAGTAATGCCTATAATTCACAACGTGAGGTGCACTGACAGCACTACCCTTCTACGGAGTAAAACTGTTAAGAATCCGCATGGACCCTCTAACTGCACACCATCATTCAGATATTGTGTGAAATAACAACACGGTAGTTCTGTTTAAATTACCTGTTCTGATCAACCGTGTAGATGAGTAATCGAGAGAACATTAAAGTGATCTTTTAAACAATTGGTCGTTGATTGCTCTGAGAGAGAGAGAGAGAGAGAGAGAGAGAGAGAGAGAGAGAGAGCGTCATTCAAGCCGATGAAGACTTCGATTCAGAGAGAGAGAGTAGAGAGAGAAGAGAGAGAGAGGAGAGAGAGAGAGAGAAGAGAGCATCATTTATTGCCGATGACAGACTCGATTCTAGAGAGAGAGAGAGAGAGAGAGAGAGAGAGAGCATCATTTATTGCCGATGACAGACTCGATTCTAGAGAGACCTTACCTTACAGACCTTACAGTTCGTTCGGGTTGCCCCAGGTCCCTCAGTGTGAGGCACCTCTAATGTCTACCAGAGAGTTGCTAGTACATCTTCCGGTATATTTTGCATCTTCCAATCTTGGATGGTCTGGGATGCAGTTTAGATATTTGTCGAGCTTATTCTTAAACACATCTACGCTCACTCCTGATATATTCCTCAGATGAGCTGGCAACGCATTGAATAGACGCTGCATTATCGATGCTGGTGTGTAGTGGATTAATGTCCTGTGTGCTTTCCTTATTTTTCCTGGTATTGTTTTGGGCACTATTAATCTACCTCTGCTTGCTCTTTCTGATATTTTTAGTTCCATGATATTTTCTGTTATTCCTTCTATCTGTTTCCATGCCTGAATTATCATGTAGCGTTCTCTTCTCCTTTCTAGACTATATAATTTTAATGATTGTAGTCTTTCCCAGTAGTCAAGGTCCTTAACTTCTTCTATTCTAGCTGTAAAGGACCTTTGTACACTCTCTATTTGTGCAATATCCTTTTGATAGTGTGGGTACCATATCATATTGCAATATTCAAGTGGACTACGAACATATGTTTTATAAAGCATAATCATGTGTTCAGCTTTTCTTGTTTTGAAGTGCCGTAACAACATTCCCATTTTTGCTTTACATTTTGCCAAAAGAATTGCTATTTGTTCATTGCATAACATGTTCCTATTCATCATCACACCAAGGTCTTTAACTGCTTCCTTATTTGTGATTGTCTCATTATTAGGTCCCCTATATGCATATAGCTTTCCTTCTCTGTCTCCATAATTTATTGATTCAAATTTATCAGAGTTAAATACCATCCTATTTTCCTCTGCCCAATCATATACTTTGTTAAGGTCTCTTTGTAGAGCGTTCCTATCTTCATCACAAGTAATTTCTCTACTTATTCTTGTGTCATCAGCGAAACTACTCACTACCGAATCCTTAACATTACTGTCTATGTCTTCAATCATAATAACAAACAGTATTGCAGCTAACACCGTACCTTGTGGCACACCGGATATTACCTTGGTTTCATCCGATTTCTCATCGTTTGCAATAACTATCTGTTTTCTGTTGTGTAAAAATTCTTTTAACCATCTTCCTATTTTATCTACGATATTGTGTTTTCTAATTTTCTTTGCTAATATATTATGGTCTACTTTGTCAAAAGCTTTTGCAAAGTCTAGATATACCACATCTGTTTCATTTCCGCTTTTCATATTTTTGAATATGTTCTCACGGTGGACTAACAGTTGGGTTTGTGTACTTTTTCCGGGTACGAAACCGTGTTGTCCTATATTAAACAAATTATTTTTTATTAAATGTTTCATAATATTTTTCTTCATTACCCTTTCATACACTTTCATAATATGTGATGTTAGACTCACAGGCCTATAATTACTTGCCTCAAGTCTTGATCCACTTTTGAAAGTAGGGGTGATATATGCTAATTTGTGCTCATCATAAATCTTGCCTGTATCTACACTTTGTCTTAATAATATTGCAAGTGGCTTTGCGATAGAATGAACTACTTTCTTTAACAAAATAGCAGGGATTCCATCAGGCCCTGCAGCAGCTCCATTTTTAATTTCATTAATTGCCTGCACAATATCAGCTTCATTAATTTCTATGTCAGCTAGATATTCACTATTTTCGTCCCTTACTTCTATATCATTATCTTCATTATCTATTCTAGGGGTGAATTCTCTCTTATATCGTTCTGCCAGTATGTTGCAAATTTCCTTTTTTTCATTCGTTAATCTCCCTTCAATTCTCAGAGGGCCTATTTCTATTCTTCTTTTATTCATCTTCTTCGCATATGAGTATAATAGTTTGGGGTTTTGCTTGATATTTAATAGGGTTTTTTCTTCCAATTCCCGTTTTTCATTTTCTTTTGATTGTATAATCTTTTGTTCTGCATTTTATATCTTACTTTTTAGTTCTATAACTTTCCATGCATTTTTTTCTATTGCAAGACCTTTTTTCCACTTTCTGATTTTCTGGAACAAGATCCTTCTGTCTCTTGGTATGCATGAATGATGTTTACTTTTCTTCTTCGGTATATATTTATCCACTATTTTCTCTAATATTTTATATAATATCTCCGTATTTACTCTTATGTCATCGCTTACGAAAATGTTATCCCAATCTTTGTTTAATTCTTCATTTATTTCTGACCATTTTATATTTTTACTGTAGAAGTTGTATTTTCCATATCCTTCCCACTTTTTCATTTCTTGCTTATCTCTGTTTTCACTTGCTTTGGAATGAACTGTTAATTCTATGACATTATGGTCTGAAATACTCGCATTATAAACTATTATTTCTTTAACATAATTCACCTCGTTCACAAATACTAGGTCCAAAGTATTTTCCTTTCTTGTTGGCAGGTGATTTATTTGTTGAATGTTGTATTCTAGTAGCATATCTAATAGCTTTTCGAATTGCCTCTTATCTTCTGCACTACTATTACTCTCTTTTTTATATGTATAAGTACATCCACAATCTCCTATTCGTTCTTTCCATTCTACGAAAGGAAAGTTGAAGTCACCAGATAGGAGAATAGTCCAGTCCTTGTGATTTCTACATATATCATCCAATTTTTCAATTATTAAGTCAAACTCTTTAGTATTAGGAGGTCTATATATTACTATGTTCATTAATTTTTCAGATTCAAATTCTACCGCTATTAGTTCACATTCTGAGTTACTATATTTCTCATATATTTTTCCTTGTTTTTTGTCTTTCCCATATATTGCGGTTCCCCCTTGATTCCTATTTTTTCTATCTGATCTATAAGTTTGGAACCCTTTTATTTGATCATCATTCCCAGTCTCTTGGGAATACCAGGTTTCACTTATATTCATTATATCTATTTTCTTTTCAATTTGGGTTAGTTCTTCTAAGTACTCTATTTTTCTTTTTGAGTTACTCGTAACTAAACCCTGCGCATTCATCACTATGATGGTTTGCGTGTTTTCTCCTTCATTTAATATTGGTAGTAATAAGGATTTTCCCATGTCTCTTTCCTGTTCTGGTATGTTGTTCTTTTTTTCATTTCCAGAAATTCTGACATTAAAAAATCCAACTTTTCCATAATATTCGATCTTCCTTTATCATAATTATTCATTTTGTGTCTGAATCTGCAATTTTCTCCGTTTCTGCAATATCCTCTTGCATAATAAATACAGTTATTATCCCTTGAGTAGAATTTTGGAGCTGATGCATTGAAATTTTTTGCTGACATCTCTGCATATCTCATTAGTGGTTTGCTTTTCTCTTTTACCTGATATTCTTGATTTCTCTCTTTATTTGTTTCTTTCTTATTTTGGATTTTATTACTTGGTTGGTTATTTATTTGATTATGATTCATGGCTACAGGGTGCATATATTTGCATTTTTTGTCGAACTTACATCCTTTTCCTTCTTTTAGGTTTTTGCATATTTTTGGATGCAGATCTCTGCAATCATCCCCATATCCATCTAGGTATGCACATTTACCATATATTTCATAGTTGTGACATACCTTAGGATGTTTGTAGTAACATCTTTCTCCAAATCTGCAATTCCCTCTTTTCAAAATGTTGCAGATTTTGTCTTTCTTGTCTATTTTTTCCTCTTTCCCGTCATTGTGTAGATCTGGGTAGAGCCTCTCCGGGATTTGCTTTTCTGTTGCCATATCGTAATTTATTTCTTCGTAGGTATGCTGCTTTATTGCCTCATATGTAGTATCAATGAGTATCTGCTTTTTGCCCTCATATGTTATCAATGTATCTCTGCATCCATACTTTTATCTTGTTCTTTGTTTTCCTTATTTTTTTCTGTCATTTCATTTTTGTTTACTTCTCTTCCGTTTTCCTCTTCTTCTTCTTCTTCTTCCTCTTCCTCTTCTTCTTCATCCTCAACTATTTGTACATTCAATCTTGATTTAATAACATTGTCTATCCATGATAGACATGTTGAACAAAAAATTCTTG
>NC_087202.1:47106021-47196021 GCF_015104395.2 Macrobrachium nipponense | reverse complement strand
ACTGACCATCAGTCAGACTGACAGCAAACATGTAGACAGAATGACTTACTGACAAAAAGACAGAGACAGACTGACAGACAGACAGTCTGACAGACATAATGACTGACTGACAGAGAGACAGACAGGCAGAAAGCCTGACTGACTGAATGACAGACTTAAAGTCTGTCAGACTAACTGACTGACAAACTAATTGGCAGACAGACTGACTGACAGAGTAACAAATTGAGTGTTAGACTGACAAACTTACTGACTGACACCCAGACACACAGTCTGACTGCATGACAGAAGGACTGACAGCTATACTTACTGACTGAAAGCTAACACACATAATGACTGACTGACTGGCAGACAGACAGACAGACAGACAGACAGACAGCCTGACAGCTCAATAGACAGACAGACTGACTAAGGGACTGACAGAAAGACTGACTGACAGACACTGTGACATACTGACTGACTGACTGACTGACTAACATACACAGACAGACTTGACTTGCTGACAGAATCACAGACAGACTTAATGACTGACTGATTGACAGACTGACAGACAGACGGACAGACACCGACAGAATGACTGACTGACTGACAGACGTACAGTCTGTCAGACTAACAGATTGATAGTCTGTCACAGTGACAGACTGACTGAGAGACAGACTGAGAGACACTCAGAATGACTGACTGACAGACAGACTAACAGACAGACAAGACTGACTAAATGAATGACTGACTAAAAGACAGACAGACCAACAGTAAAACTGACTGACTGACAGAACTGACTGACAAGAGACAGACTGACTGAATAACTGACATGACAAACAAAACTTTCGGTAAGATCAATGTATACCAAATTGTGTGTGTGTATATATATACATATATATATATTATATATGATTATTATTATATATATATATATAGATATATATATATATCGTATATATGTATGTATATGTATATATATATATATATATATATATATATATCGTGTATATGTATGTATATACGTATGTATATCATACATACGGGCAGAAGCTCAGTACCAAGAACCTTCACTTTTATTCACGCATCGTCGATGCCTGGACAACAGTTAAATAACCGTGAAAGCAAAAAGCACTTGCCGTGGAACTTCTGCCAGTTATTTTCACGCAGCAGCCGCTGTTGCTTCAATAACGCGCGTCTTGTGATTTTTTTACTACATATATAATACATATTAACATTTATGTATTTTTATCATTTGTAACTTTTCACTATATATATATCCTTTTTTCTCTTGTACATATATATATATATATATATATATATATATATATATATATATATATATATGTATATTCTTTCTCTGCATCTTTTCCCACTTCTATGTGGGGTCGATGTTTCCTCCACCTGGCTTGGTCAACAACAACGTCCTCTGACAATTGTTTGTCTCTCAGATCTTCTTTAATTGTATCCATCCTCGTTCGCTTCGGTCTTCCTCTCGCTCTCCCACCAGGCTCCTCCATCCGGATCACTTTCCTCCCTACATACCATGTCTAATTCCTTCTCATCACATGGCCTACCACTGCAGTCTTCTTTCCTGGGTTTTCTTAAAGAATTCTACGACTTGAGTTGTTGGGTTAAGAGGCCAAATAGACCTTAAAATATTCATGCTACCTTGGAACTCGCCCTGGAAACAAGGATATTAGGAATTACACAGGAGTGTTTTCCCAGACTGACAACACAGTGATATAATTTCCTTGGGGTCATATAATCAGCGGCTCGCGCTGACATAAGGCAAATTTTTAGACCCAAGATGAACAATTACATCACCAAGGAGTTAAGTGCGCCAATGAAGGTCTATTCTAGGAAATCCATAAACCGATTGATATTCGTCAAAAATTTTCTAATGAGGTCTATGGATTAGGAGACTTGATGACCTTAACAAGCCAAGTCCAGGTAAAACAAAGGGTTAAAAAAAGTAAGGAGCAGGGGGATAAATAGACGTTAAATGAACCGTGCAGTCCGGTTTTCGCTTGCTTCTACAAATTGAAATTCGGAAGGGGGTGGCATGACAAGTGTTAGGAGGTCGCCTACGAGGGCAAAGAACTTGCTCCTTCGATTCAATGAAATCTTCATTTCCAGGATTTCGAAGGGCTGCTAATTTCTAGAGTAATTAACGACAGTTCCAGCATGATGGCTGTTACCAGGTGTCTGAAAATCATGACCTAAACCGAGACGTGAGAGTTTTGCATTTCAGTCTCCAAGTCCTTCCTATTTCCTTCCGCCTCGTCTTCAAAAGGACGTAGACAGAATGACAGAGGATGGAGAAGGCAGGCTTTCGCTGTTTTAATCTTTATAAAAAGTTCCCTTGGGCCGTCGAGACAAATTCTTTTCCGCCTCATAGAAAAAAATTAAATGAGTTTTCATCATCTTCTCGTTAATAAAAGTTGGTAACACAATTATCCCGGAAAACGTATACGCGCTTAAATAACTAAAATAACATAAATATCGTCTACGTTGATGACAGATGTAACAATAAAGCAATATTCCAAGTGTATTTTCAATACATAATTCGTCATTCATAAAATGATAACTAAAACATTTTCAATGAATTTCTGAGTGAAAAATTATATACGTTACGAAAGGTTATTTGAAAGTTATTCAAGGAAAAGCTGCCTCATATTAACGAAGGAAACGCCAACCAAAAATCTTGGAGAAAAGTCTTCTGAAAACTGAAATATAATTTCAGTTTGATGACTAGTAACATTATGTTAATTTAGTACTGATGAACATCCAGGGTTTGGGAAACTGCAGCAACACTTATCCCTCCCCGAATATTCAACTGTCAAGGGGACATTCCATGATTCAGCTCAATTGCAAATTCACATATAAAGCTTCAGATATATGCGGCATTCGAACTTTATGATGATGCAGTTGGTAGCATCGTTTAAGCGAGAGATTCGGTGGCTTTCGTTTGAAATGAGTAGCTGGTTCCTCTAACGAACAGAAACCGCAGAAACATATCAGCCAAGCTCCTTCCTCAAGTCAAAGATTGTTCATTCTACTAACAGATATACTAAGCTCGGACGTTTGCTATATACATACCGTAACTGCTAAGTTACTCGTATTTGAACGTTTTATAATGCTATATTATCCAGAGAGGCACTAGAAAGCATAAAAAAATAATATATGAAAGCTAGCTGGTAGTATTTGGTGATAAACAAAATGATTAGATTTGTTGGGCAGCAACAAGTGTCACAAATGCTATGGTGACAAACCCAGTTTGTAATTTCCATATTTCAAATAGCCCCAAATTTCTCACATCTCCCACGCCCGAATAAGCCAGGAAACAATAACACAACGACTTTATAAAACACATACTATTTCCCACACGAGTTTTCTACAGACCCTCGACTACCCACATTTCTTAGTAGGGCTTAATACAAATCAGCTGTCCTTCGCGTTGCTAGGGCGTTCTTGTTTGGCGCCTAAACAATGGAATCATGATTGAAATTTGCGTGTGGTGTTCTAGCCATTGTTACACCTGCTTTTGTGTCAGTACGACCAATCACATTTGTTACCATGGCTTGTCCAAAGAGCATACAAAGATGGTGTTAACCACTGAAAGAAAACCCAAGCTGATTGGAAATAACGATGACGTAATTAAATTAAATGAAACTGCATTGCTTTATGGTACCGAGCAACAGCCAATCATTGATACTTAAAAAATAAAAGAAGACTACCTACACCAAAAAAGAATAAACGCAGCAATTTACTACGAGAAGGTAGTGAAAAAAAAAAGTGAAAGGAGAAACGATTAACCCACCTGAGGGCACCATTTCCAAGCAGCTTGTTCAGGAAATGTCTAATGGGATCATTGTTAAAAGTTAAAAGCTGAGGGCAGCCACTGAGAAGCTTGGCCACCACTTTAGTATTTCCAACTTGAGGGCATCTGATAGCTGGCTGGCCTGACACCTTCATCACCATGCCCTATCAGATTGCCATATTCAGGAGAGACTGTTGGTTAACGGGCATGAATTTAGGGTTCACATCCAGAAAACTACCGACCGCAGAAAACTGCTCTCCCAATCTACATCAAGCTTCAACTATTGTACGATGCATTCCTATCACTACCCTGGCAGACAGGCAGAAGCAAATAACCTTAGGTTTAAGGTCAGTGAAGATCACAAACTCATTCTTTGTCGTGGTTTTAATTGCTTTGAGGCCAGTAACTAAACATTCTTGAACAAAAGGGGATTACGGGTGCTGACAGGACGTTTTATACCATTTGGGAAGTTCCTAATAATGTATAGAAATTATTTAGATTTCTCTTTATCATCACCTCCAATAGCATTTTCTCTTCCTTGTCTACTGCCACGAAGAAAATTACACGAGCTTCACAGTATACGAAAAGAAACAGTGTTCGAATCTACAATATGTGGATTGCTGACAGCGTGTAAAACTTGATGATGAAAGGAACTTAAACCAGTCGTAATACAGCTATGATTGTGAAAAGCTGTCGCAGCACTGGGTTCGTGAACACTGGTTCAATGACTAAACAACTAACAAAAATCTGCAAGGTACAAAAATCGATACTAAAATCAAGCAAGCAAACCTTAATAAAATACATATGTTCAACACCCAAACTACCATGGTCCCATTTTTAACCAATAATCGATTCCCATAAAGGTATGCTTTCTGAAAGTATGAAAACACCAGCAACTATAATATTCATCACCTTAACAGTGAAATTAAGGATGAATACTCTGTGCACAAGGCCTACACAATTGCACAATAGCGGCGACATGTTACTGAAGCAAGATTTTAGTAACTCAAAACTATAGCCTCTGCCTTCAGGTATCTCCTAACACTTACCAAGCTACTGTTACCCTCATATCTTATGAAGGAATCAACAGTCCTAGAAATGCCCGGTTCAGCGACCGAGTCTTCGTCACTGGCAAGCTTTGGAAATCTCTCCTTCCACCGATGTTCATGATTTTTATCATTTATATTCGCTCCTACTTTCTGTTTGTGTTACATGTTCTGTTTTCTCTTCATTCTCCTTTTATTCTTTGTACCTTTTTTTCCTTTCTTTTCTCTGAATCCCTGAAGCATCGATTCTACTTGAACACTGGACTTCACGTCCTCATGTTCTTAGCATTAACAGAACGACTGAGCAGAGTAATGAGAATTCGTCTTGAAAAGTGAGGTCAATCACGGATAATGAAGAGGAAAAACTCTTTCTGATTTTTAAAATATTATCATCCTCTTAACACATCATTCCCAAACTGGTTTAAGAATGAAGTGATGAAAAGCAAACTGAATGTTTAACCTAAGATAGCAAAACATTTAGATGGGGGTGTAAAAAATGGAATATAAAAATATTTGTGAAAATAAAACAAATGAAATTACGTTCAACAGAGAAAACAAATAAGTTTCAAAAATAAAAATCCGTTTACAAAGAGAATGTCTCGTTACAAGACAGAAATAGCAGGACGTCCAGAAAAAGAAAACTTTATTTCAACATAGCAATAAAACAAAAGAACAAAAAGCGTTGTGAGCCAAGAGTCTAAACTGCTGAAGAGGATAAAATAAAAATCGGGATTCTAAAAGATCCACTTTAAGGGCATAAATAATCTAAAACCATTAAGTACACACACACACAAACAAGTAGACAGAGGGGAGAAAACTCAAACAAACAAGTAGACAGAAGGAAGAAAACTCAACGAGATTTTAATATGATGGGAAGCTAATGATCCCTGGTTGACGTTGAGAGAGAGAGAGAGAGAGAGAGAGAGAGAGAGAGAGCACATACGCACACTCACTCTCACTCTTTCTTTCACTCATATGCATACACAAGAACACTCACTGACATCTCAAGTTTATTCGTTTCATACCAGAGCGATGCTCGAGAGATCAGTTTGCATCTGTTATGCTTCGTAACATTTTATACTGCATTTCTCTCTGAATTATTATTTTATTTTTATTTTATTTTATTTATTTATTTATCTTTTTTTTTTTTTTTTTTTTTTGGGGGGGGGGGTGTTCTACCACACTCCTCCAGTCCGACTGGGTGGTATTTATAATGTGATGTTCCGGGTTGCAACTTGCCTCCTTAGGAGTCCACCACTTTTCTTACTATGTGCGCTGTTTCTAGGAGCACACTCTTCTGCATGAGTCCTGGAGCTACTTCAGCTTCTAGTTTTTCCAGATTCCTTTTCAGGGATCTTGGGATCGTGCCTAGGTTCCTATGATTATGGGTCAATTTCCATTGGCATATCCCATATCCTTATTTCTATTTTCAGGTCTTGATACTCAATTATTATTATTATTATTATTATTATTATATTATTATTATTATATAAAAGGATGCCAACAGGTTAAGCCAGGTCCTCCAGAGAAAATATGAATAAGGAGAAATTGGAAATGAAAAGCCAGATCAGAAGTAGACATAAAAAATAATAAAAAATGCACAGGTAAGAAGACAGATAAATTTGTATATTAAAAGGAGCAAGAAATATTATGGAAAAAAAGGGACTGCAGTTGTTGGGTTTATTCATTATATTCTAAGCGTGATCTCGTCTCTGCTTTCTTTATTCACATGGGGGTATTCTAAACTAAAACACTATACTACTACTAGTACTAATAATACAACAGAAATGGAATCAATGCCAAATGAAACAATTTCATCACAAACGTCAAACCATGATGAGTTTTTAGTTACAGAAACCGATTTCCGTCTTATTTACTAAAGGAAAACACGTGTAAACCTTTTTGGGCTTCTGATGACTGAAGAAATACATAGAAAGTATACAGTGAAGGAAGCGTCAAGGGAAAGTTGACTCTCTCTCTCTCTCTCTCTCTCTCTCTCTCTCTCTCTCTCTCTCTCTCTCTCTCTCTCTCTTAAATAGAATGCTGTTTGCGCAGTGTTCAAAGCATAGTACAGCGATGTCAAAAAAAAAATTCGGAATCAGTTTTGAATGGTATTCTTACAGAAAAATATTCTGGCTGGAATTGCAATGATTTCGAGAGTTTAAAAGAAAGTATCCCAGAAAAACCGAAATAAATCCCACCCATTGATAAATTTTCTGTCAAGTGCTCCTTCGACTCCTGGCAGAAAAATTACATTTCTAGTAAAAACTCCCAGTACAACCCTTTCAACAAGAATACAATTTCTTAGGCACAGTTCCCGATAAACCCTAACACGAAGATGAAAGGAAAAAAATAATAAATCTATAAAAAAAAAAACACGCACACAAAACGGTCAACATCCAAAAAAGGGCAAACCAATCAGGAGCAACGAGAGCTGACTGAAGAGGATTTTCGTACCAAAGAGATTCGTCTCCCGCCTAGAAGTCTACTGGGAAAGGAATGAAATAGCAGAAATGTTTGGTTTTTTCGCACACACTGATTTCTAGGAGATATGAATTGCTGGGTTTTTGCAAACTCTAGAAATCAGCGAACGAAGGCAACATCTTTTTCCTTCTAACGTCCAGCTGTGAAGTCGACGAGGACATGTAGCAATGTCAGACTTGAAAATATTAACTTTTCGTTTTTCAAGTTCTGACATTCTTGCCGTAAAACTGACCACGTTATTAAAGATTAATTTTGCATAAACGATAAGAGAGGCCTCTGAGTACCAGTCGTAGTAACTGTCATATCATTGGTTGGGATTTGCCTCTGAAACGGCTCTCTAGCTCGTTCTGTTTCTCTACTATTTCTTCTGGTTTCACGACTGACACTAAACTCTCCAGATCACCAGACTTTGGTGCCGAGAACTACAACAAATGTTCTCCATCACAACCAAAATATTTATGATCATATGTGTTCTTTTCGATATCTTCTCTTCATAGAAATCCGCGAAAACTAATAAGAAAAACTACGACAGCACTAATGGTTGATGAAACATGTCAGTTATACATTGGTAGTGACCACGTGGCAGAAATGTTATCAAGGAATTTTCTAAAGTTCCCTAATTTCAATAATAATAAAATTTACATAGAATATGCATAACCAAATTTACACAAATGGAAAAGTTAACACGGTAACTAATATCTACACTTACCAAACCGTAAAAAACACATGATGATCCGAAACCAATATCTACACTTACCAAACCGTAAAAAACACATGATGATCCGAAACCAATATCTACACTTAATTAACAAAACGTAAAAAACACATGATGATCTGAATCTACCAACATACAACAAATAAATAGCAAGAGTTCCTAATATGAGAGTTGGAGGATGGTTGTGGTTTAAATGAAGCACGAAGCCTCCCTCAAAAGCATCCCGTAAGTGATAATAAGATGTTGTTCAGTTGAGTAATAAGAGCGCCCTTGTGAAGGGCCTCTGGATACAAACCAAATGGGACATCTTATTGGAAGTTATCGAGTTTGACTTCTTTCCTCCAACCCGCCACCCAATCCCGACCATAATCAAATCTGCCGTTCACATCTAGAAACGCCTTTGCTTGGTCTTTTAAAAAAATCTGAATGAAAAAAAAAAAAAAAAAAAAAAAAAAAAACACGTCTACAACCACTTGCCCAAACTGCCACCCTTCAAGGAACTCATCCAAAGACACGACTAATAACTTTATCATCATTATTACAGTTTACACCGGTCTGCCCTGTCTTTCTCTACTATAACCTTTCATACTACCTACCAATTACCAGCTCTTCCATTCTAACCAAACAAACCCCCCCCCCCCCCCCAACACTTCTACTCATATCGCGCAACGTACACCAGTCCCCAGCACCATACCCTATTCATACTCCATGAAATAAGCGCGACCTTGACTCACCGCAAAAGTTGTAATCATACTTCCCCCAAAATCTAGGGCACGACATTATTAGTCCTCGACGGTCACCAAAATTGAAAGGCCAAAAGCACAAACGGAGGACGGGGTTCACTGTAGAGGAGGCGGGAAGTAGGAAAGATCTAGTACATCTTGAAGGGAGAACGATACGGAAATCTTAACACTAACGGTAGACCAACCGGCTACTACCTTCCCCCTCTCTCCCCGTTTGTGTATCTCAACCTTCCTCGCTTGTCAATTTCCTCTCCTCTCCCACTCCCTTTCAAATTTATGGTGGCTTACACCAAGGCTTAACTGCAATACCATCGACAACGCAGCCAAGTTGGTGGGTTTGTTTGTTTGTATGGTGTTTTTACGTTGCATGGAACCAGTGGTTATTCAGCAACGGGACCAACGGCTTTACGTGACTTCCAAATCACGTCGAGAGTGAACTTCTATCCCCAGAAATACACATCTCTCACTCCTCAGTGGATGCCCGAGAACCGAACTCGCGCCCAATAAGGTGGCACGCCAACACCATATCGACCACGCCACTGAGGAGCTGCCAAGTTAATGGGACTTGCTTCAGTAGAGAATATGACTATACTTAAAAATTATGTAGAAGTGAACACGCACTCGAATAAATCCCCAGTTCGACAAAGTCTTTTCCTCACAATTATGTCTTATTTAGGATTATTTTAAAGATCTGCATTATAGAAAAACTTTTGGTAGTCTTCATTAATTCGTTTTCATGAACCTTTCAAAGCTAATATTTATGCTCAGTTGAACGTTACCGTTCCGTGGATTTCTGCAGAATTAGTACCACAAAGAACATCATTGCATGCAAAAATCATTCGTACTTTCGACCTGCCCCCTTTATATCAAGGACTCCATTACTTCAGGGACATGTTTCCCAGTACATCACTAATATACAAACCTTCCATTGGCAGATACAACGAACAGTCTTTCGTGAAAAAACAAACAAACTAGTCAGAGTATTCTGAATATCTACCTAAAACGAGCAACACTCAGCATCTTTGCAGCAAAGCGACAATTTAAATACAAGGTCCGTTTGAGTTCAAAGGGTGCGGTTTTAAAAACCTCAAAAGTTTTGCTGTTTGTTCATCAGACGTATTCCGATCACTGCTTTAAATAGCGCGTTACTGGTGTATAATCCGTACATCACACAAAGCTTCTGTGTTTCAAGGAAAATACAGCACAAAAATCTGATCCAAGGTTTGGAGGAAGACGCCTTCAATATCAAACACAGACAAATTCTCGAATGTCGAGGGATTATGTTATTGGCATTTCATCATATTCCTGTCCTTAAAATCTTATATTCCAATCCCTAAAATGATCGTTTACGTTGGTAACCAGACTTTCTCGTTTTTTCTTGACTACAGAAGAGGAAAGAATCGTGCAGAGCTGAAGCTCACGAAAGTTGAAGACCCAGGAGAGGTTGCAACATTGCTCTTGAGCAACAAGCCTATAGTCTTTGTGTAGATAATGAGAATGAAGAACTCCAAACTGATTAATCAAGATGGAGTTGCGCTCAAATAAATAGTAATAATAGTATGACAGAGTTTTAGGTTCTGGTATGGAAAGGGCAACATTCAGCGAGCCTGACAGACCACGCAGGTGGCACAGTGACTATCATCTACAGACAGGCTAGTGGTGAACCCTGTAAGCAATGCTGGTATAAGGAAAATGTTAGCCAGATATACGTATTACTGCATGTACAGACTCTAATTCAGAATACCGCTGTATACTATAACGACAAATGACTACTGATGCTGAATAGTGTAAATTCCATAGGTATAGGAAAGCTGCCTACTGAGACTGAGATTAAAAGGACGTCAGTATATCATCTGCCATATTGGACATGGATGGGTCTCGCTTACGTGAATGAAGTGGCTGAGAATAACAAAATAATATAAGTAACGAAATGATACAACCATGCAGTTACAATGGATCTCGACAACAATTAGGGCAAAGCACCTAATGCAAATTACCATAAATCTGGAGACATCATTCATCACGTATTCGGTGAAATTCGCCACTAATCGTCATTAGGACAACAATCGAGCTTCCCGTTCACTTCCATTCGTACATCCGAGGGCTCACACTGCCAAATGGTAGCCTCTTCGACGGATTCTGCTCTCTGATTATGACTGCCTAGGACTCATTCGATTTTTGAACAAGGAGTCCGCTGATAAAGTCTAATGCACAAAATATTTCCATACTTTCAATTCAAAGCATTAGAATAAATTATATACTTCCATTTTCCTCGGGTATTAAATTCTTCCTTCCTTAATGAAGGGGACGGGACTATTGCTTATCTCATGATTAACCATCAGGTTTCCCCCATTCTCCTTCATCTCGTTTCCTTCGCACCTCACACTGAAAAGTCGCGATACTGATCTCTAGTCTGACAACCTAAAGATTACCCGAGTCCTCTGGGAATACTTCCATTAACAGGGACCTATTCAAGAGGTGAAGAAGTAACATACGCGTTAACAACCAGCCAATGCCAGTACACTGGCAGATTCCCTGATGGAGACGGGAAGCGACAAAAAAAGATTATGGGAAAGAGATGATTTTTGCAATGCAACAGTCATGTATTTCCTAAAGATCAGATTTTGAGATGGAAATGTTGGATGGCAATTTTCAGACCATAATATGTGTGTGTGTGTGTGTGTGTGTGTGTGTGTGTACGTAAAATCATTAATTAAGCTATATTTTTTTCGATCAGAAAATAATATAAATGAGCATTAAGCAAACGAAAGTAAAATCTGCTAGAAGCATGAGAGAGAGAGAGAGAGAGAGAGAGAGAGAGAGAGAGAGAGAGAGAGAGAGAGAGAGAGAGAGGAGGGGTTAAGCCTTCAAGAGATGTTGTTGTGGGCAGCTGAGCGTGAAACTAAGCTATGAATTAATGGCGGCAAGTTTCCTATCCTAATTCTTCCCGCCTCCTTCGCCTATATGCAAATCGTCGCCTTCCCAATCAGCTGTTTAATCTCCACAACAGACGAAGATTTGTCTTGCAGGAATTTGCCAGCGATGAATGACGGCGTGTACTTTCATCAGATGATAATATGCTGACAGAATTTCAAATAGGAAAGAGGTACCTTTCACCTCAAATAGGAAAATTATTTCTTTCACCTCAAATAAGAAAGCGATTTCTTTCACTTCGACGGACAGTATTTATTTAATGAAGAAAGTTGACGCTGGAATGTTCGGGGCAATGGAAAAACTAGTACAGCTTTGTTTAAAATAAAATTCTATTTCGTTTTCCTAGTTCTAAACATTTTTTTTTCCTCGGTATATTTAGCAATGACATGAACATGCTTCTCTCCGACTTCAATGCAGAACTACTATATAGCAAATGTTGACAAAGTAGTGCAGCCCTGAAACTAACAAACAACTTTAATATTAGCTTCCTTTCCTATTATACCTCATTATACTGTACCGTTGTGAATCAAAATTCCATACCAACCTAATCGTATCAGTAAAATTACCTATTGATGTAACTTACGCGAAACTTGAACAAAATGTAATGGAAGGGACAGGTCGTCCAAAACAAATGTCATCGCATTATTTCGTAACAAAACCAGTCGTTCATAAGAGGAACTGAGAAAGATGACAATTTATTCTAGAGTAAATTTGCGAACCATATCATGATTAGGCATTAGAAGACCGAAGTCACAGATATAAATATAGTAATTCTTCTACAGGCCACGCCCCCACCCCTCTCTCTCTCTCTCTCTCTCTCTCTCTCTCCATTCATATCAACGAAGATGATGGTGCTAAGGACACGAAGACAAGAGAGATAAAGCTACATGAAACTTATGGCAGCATCTCTTCGAACTCCCAGTGAATAGGGGGACTAATGAATCCGTGAACCAGCAAAGGACCTCATGATGCGGATCCTTCAGGGAAGCGTTATGGCTCAATAGGACATGCCCTCTCGACTGACGACCTTTGTAATACACCTCTTGGCCTGAAGAGAAATGAATGAGACCCACAAACAAAAACTAGAAAGAAACTTTTAAGACTTACTCGCTACAATGCACCACTCATTTAAATTATAGCATACAAATTTAAACCATGATCATGGGTATTACTTACAAAATGTAGGCGTAACGATATAAATAGATCCATGATATCCTAGCGCCATGATTGCCTCTTGACTTGAATCAACCTTGCAGCCACAAGTAACTTTCGTCATCTCAAAGCATTTTTTCCGTTATCTTAGAAAACATATCTCGGAAAATATGCTCAACTAAAGGAGTGCGTAATTGTATTAGATTTCAGATTTGTCCTCCATCAACTAAAAGGTCTAAATACCTAAGCAATACTCCTCCTCGAAAAGCCAGTCCTTCCACTGAATAAAGTCTAAGTTTGAACTCGAAAGCATATCAATTTCAGCTTCACATCAAGGCCATTTCTTGAATAACTACTCTCTGAGTTTAAAGTCTATTCTCGCATTCTAAAACACCTCTCTTCACACCATGGATAAACTTTTCCTTTGCCACAAGTACAATATGTATTCGTCCACTCACGTGTCATCACGGATATACTTCCTTTCAAACACAAATAAGGGACAAAATGAATATGATCATCTACAGAAGCGAAGTTAACACATTTATTCACGTTACTACAACACAAATCTTTCCTTCTATCTCTTTTGGAGATGGCACAGAAAACATCAAAATCTCACTCGTGTTTCGCTGCCAAATCAGTCTATGCATAGCTTCACTAACGAAATACAAAATTTCCTTCCTCATTTACAACTACAAGAACCATCTCTCCGTGTTATACATCTGAACCCAATGCGTACTTTTCTTGTTCTACGGTCAGTTAGCAACTGAAATTTCTAGTAAAAAAAAAATAAATAAATAAAGGAAAAGGTTTCCCGTATCATCTGGCCTGCATTGATAAATTTCCATTTATTAACAAGCTCCATGCCTTACTTCAAACTCAAATTAACATGATTTCTAAATTGATATTAGAAGTGTAACTTATATACTACATCATAGCGTCAAATTAAAAAAAAATCACCTTCAATCAACGCTACACTGCTTTGATTCAACACCGGTTGGGATTTCTGGTCTCCATGTTGTTTATCAAGGGATATGATATGGTAGTACGTACAGCCTCGGAAAAGACAGCTGAGCTGGCAATTTCCCGTTGGCGGACAGGTTGACAATTACCCATTTGCATACGAATATGATGCGTTCGTCAGTAGCAGATTCTGATACAGCGGGAGAGTGCGAGAAGGAGAGGCAAAGAGAGGGGAGAGGCCGCAGAGAGATCATGTTTGTGAGGGAGGGGAAACTGAGGTGATAGAATTACGGCGAAAAACACAATAATACTGAACACTGAGAGAATGGAAGTAAGGATGGCTCGTAATAAGAGACATTATAAATCTTATTATAGCAATAAAGTTTTGAAGTTACAAATCCACAGGTATGTATCTATGTACATATGTAGAAACTACTGGTTATTTTTTTTTTACCAGATACACATATGCATATACAACTGTAATAGCCACAATACCCTCTTAACTTCTTGAATTCTTTGCTCATTTTTGGATACGCTTGTCACTACAAAGCCTGAAGATCCAAGTTCAAAGAAATTTATGAAGGAATTGCGATGTCTGGTACCGGGAAACGCACCCAGGTTCCATAATCACAGAGGTCACGTTGCCTTCTCGTGGTCAGGTCGGCAACGGGACTTCTTTGTGATTATGGGACCTGGGTTCGTCTTCCGATACCTGACATTACGATTTCTTAGATTTCTTGGATCTTCAGGCTTTGTAGTGACAAGCGTATCCAAAAATGAGCAAAAAAATTCAAGAAGTTAAGAGGGCATTGTGGCTATTACAGTTGCATATGTACATATATTTAAAGATTAATCTGTGCAGAAAGCTTTCGGGGAAACTGTTCGATTCCTTTTTCAGAGACTGAAAAGGCGAATCGAAGTTTCCCGAATGCTTTCTGGACAAATCCATCTTTAAATATATGTATATATACATAACTTTGGATTTGTGTCTCCATTTCAAGACCCGTACTATTATAAGTATTTTTTAATATATGATTTAATGCAAAATTGGAACGCAGTGAGTAGAAATAACGATAAAGTCTAATAAAAATTATGACAATCAATCAATCATAATAAATGTAAACAATATCAAGATTTTGCACTACTGAATCAAGACCACGACGAAATCATCCTGCGATCAACCTATCTTTCCATCCTCTTTCACCCTTCAAACTATTCCCAAAATCCTCTACTTCCCTTTATAGGCCTTCTGACGACACCTTTGCTTATGGACCCTATAAATACATCACCAAATTTCATTCACAGGTGTCAAAATAGCATCTGCAGAAAAGGATATGCCAGTCCATCTTGCACTACAGAATCTACTTGGGAGTTGGAGACGTAGATTAGATAGAGCTGTGATTCTGTTCTATTAGAAATGAAAAAAACCACGATAAGGAGATAAATATTCCAGACCAGAATGGAAAGACAATAAGTTACAAAGTTACAAACCTGCGATTTAAACTCGACGTTTCTTTAACATAAAGGGGTACAATGAATAAGCATTGTTTACAGCCACCTTGGAGAGACAGCAAAATTTAAATTGTACATTATACTTAATAATTACCGGCTGCTTTCATGTGGAGAGGACATCACAGTCTTTATCTAGACTTGTCTGGAATAGTGATCTCAAACCTATCGATTTCCTCAAACGCCTCAATTCTTAACTGGGCAAAATCAAAGCTAATTCCCATCTACAATACCTCCAACTCTTCTGTAAATTCTGTTTCTCCCGCCAGATGAACTCCCACTGACTCTTCACCAGCTGTTGATATGTTAGCTGGAGATTTTCTTCCCCTCAAACGTCAAGAAACGGGATTTTAACCAAGACCTTGTTTTTATTGTATCACGTAAGTGTTTCTCTTCTGTTTGTCAAATCCTATAACACTATCCCATTCATGAATTTTATTCCTACGGCTGTGTGTGGCTTTTCTCCTGTACATATCTTCAATACAAGCACATAAATATAAAATCTTGACAGTAATTATCTCCCAGACTTGCAATGATAATAATAATATTCTCACTGTATTGCGTCAGCCATAAAAATCGCCTCAACTAACAATCTGCCACAATCCAATGAGAGTTAACAACGCTGGTATTAAATCCACTAAGAGTTGCTAACAGGGGTATTAATTGGCACTATTATCGTTCTGGTGCTGTACGTGGAGGTCGCAGGCTCCGGTAATGGCGCTCCCTAATGACGTCCTTCGTCAAGGATTATGCAATAATTAGTCCTGTAGGATCTCCCGCTCCCCTGCCCCACTCAGCCATCTAAGTGTTATACTGATATTGGATAGTGTGTGTGTGTCTGTGTGTGTGTGTGTGTGTAGTATACACACACGTACAAACGCATATGTGTGTGTGTGTTAAACATGGAGTGAATCTGATTACCACCCGATGAATAGTCCCAGCCAGCGGAGGAGAGAGATTAAACCCTACCATTTTTAAATACGATATGCTGTTACAAAATTATTTATATTTTTACCTCCTCTTCCCTTCTGTTGCCTTTTGTTCTCACTTTCAGGGAAGTCCATGACTTGAGAGAGAGAGAGAGAGAGAGAGAGAGAGAGAGAGAAAGCGCTCTTACAATAATTAGACTTCCTACCCTCCGTGATGCTGGAATTAATCCAGCATAATCACAGAAGGACTTCTCAAAGCGTATAATATATTTTAATCCTTATTTAGTTAATGAGTATTCTAGTCTACACATTTCATAGGTTTTCTCTTCAATTTCTATCATATTCCAGAGGTCACAAAAGCGTGTATCGTCCTTCGTTCCATTACAAATGAAAGACATAAATATTATGAATTCTGTTAAACAAAACCCACATCAAGATGGCAGAAACATACGGAATTTTTTATGGAAATTAGATTTCGGGGAGAATAATTCGTCTGAGAATATGAAACAACGAACTATTAAAACTCTTCTCAATAAAAACGTCAAGGATAAGTTTTCTCATTAACAGGAAGGAAAAAATTCAATCAAAATCTGACGGATTTTATGAAAATTTCTGGTTCGCCTGATGCAAAAAAGAAACAGAAATTTATTCCTGCACACAAGGGAACAGCATTTATTTATAAAAGTATAAAAATCTTAAAGTTGAAACAGTTTAGTTTTGACGTCGTCAATTATTATTAAAATTTTAACGCCTTTGTAAAAACCTCATTGATTTTCGCAATGATTTTGAATTCAAATACTGACGTCCCTAGTTAATACCATGAGTTTCGCGCCACAGGAGTGACTGCATCAATCATTACGAAGCCTTAGGCGCCTCTGTAATAACGTCAGCGATCTTTATGCAGAACCTGGCGCCTTTGTAACGGTAGTATTCATCACAAGATTTTTGTGCATTGGTAGTGACGTCACATATCACCAAGTTAGATTTCTTAGCCTTTGCAATGATTTTTATTTGATGAAATTTACGCTGTCTAGGGAGCACTGGGCACTTCCGGCCATTCAGTGCTTGAGACAATGAAAAGAGGGAGCTGGAGAAGTTGGAAAACAAGATAAATTGCAAGGATATGAATGCGGAACTTGAACAAAATCCTACAGTTGCACTGATCGTACGAGAGGTTAGATAGCAAGACTGAAGAAAGGAAGTGGAAATGGAAGTCAAAAGCTAGAAAATGGGTGCAGATAGGGGACGAAGGGACACTGCAGACACACTTTAGTAATGCCTACAGTACACCCTGAGAGGTATACTAGCGGCACTACTCACCTACGGGGGATGACATTACCAGTTATCTAAATATCAAAATGATTTTGGCCCCTCAACAGTGACGTCTCTGAAAGCCCTTCTCCGACGGTATTGCCTCCCCTTACGTAGTAAGTAGTTCGCCTTCCCTTCTCTTGAAGATTGCCTCTCTCTCTCTCTCTCTCTCTCTCTCTCTCTCTCTCTCTCTCTCTCTCTCTCTCTCTCTCTCTCAATGATTTGAACTTATTCTGATCTTAAATTTTGAATACCTGTATTATAATTTGAATGATCCGTATCATCAAAGTTATTTCTGGTGTCATACATTCCAATGCAGTCCGGAAGAAAAGAGCGGAACGGACATCTTACGGTCGTTATCTAGACCAGGCCTGATGAAAAAAAAAAGAAAAAAAAACGGAAGGGGACCGACTTCAAAGGAAGCGACAGACCCAACTCTTGAAGAGGCAACCAACTTTGGATCCCTTTAATGTCACTTTTATTCCAATGCATTTTTACTGTTATTTTTGCCTTTTACTGCAACAACAGTTCCGCCTCCTTGAACCTAATCAGTGACTTGTTATGAAGCAAAGAAAGTCACGTTTCAATTGAATTTCGACGAAAAGTTGACAGAAGTGTGAATCAAAAATCAGTCCGCCAAAATACTTTAAGAAAATATAAATACTTTAAGAAAAAATAAAGTCTCTCGTATCTTTCCGCAACCAAGTTCATCTTCTGCTAAATGCCTGATTGCCTCTTCTCTTGAAGACTTGCAACAAAATGCAACAAAGTTACTCGACTGAGAAAGACTCTTGTCCCAAACCCTAACCCCTCCCCTTAACCCAGGGGTGCCCTGCCACCAGAAAGAACGGAAGAGAGTACAAAGTGTGAAGGAGAGTGGTTGGAGAGAACACCAAACAGGAGGGGGCTGGGGGTCTTAACCCCCGACAGCTTTTCAAGCTAAAAGTTCACAAAACTGGTTCGTCACTGGACAAGCGTGAGAGTGCAATATTCTGGTGGATACCTACACCTATCAAGTCAATGAAAAAACAAAGTGAAAATGTTTTCGTTTAACAAATACTCGGTTTGCATAAAATCATTTCTTCAGCATTTTGAAATCGAGAAATAACCGTATCATTACATTAGCCAAGACGCTAATGGTTGGGCATCTCTTGCCCAGATGGAAACTGACAACTTTTTCCACGTTAAATTTCCCTAAAAGTAGTCTTGTTTCAATACCCAAAGGCTTGCGGTGTTAAAACAACAAAAGGGCCATAACAGATAAAATATATCCAAAACTGGGTACTTTCCTTCTCAAAGCAGATTTAAAGCTGTCAAGAAAAAATAGGTAATGACATTTTTCACAGATCTAGAATATAATTTAGGCCCAACGCCTAACGCTGGGACCTAAAAGGTCATTCAGCGCTGAAACGGTAATTGAGAGTAGAAAGGTTTGAAAGGTGTAACAGGAGGTTAAACCTCGCAGTTACGAGTATGAAACAAAGGGACGCTGCAAAGACCCTTAAGCAATACCCACAGTGCACCCGGTGAGGTGCACCGATGGTACTAACTCCCAACGGGATTTTACAGATCTGGCTCTAGGATATAAAAGGCTTCGGTTCTCACGAAGTTAAATAAGGGCATACTGGTTTGTTTTTCAACCCCAAAGGTCACACACAGTATGGTCACTTAGGGTCATTCCTCGAAAACAGTCACTGAAATATTCAGTGAGACCGAAAACGGGAATGCACACATTCACCGCTCCATAATTCTAATCAAATTACGTCAAAGGGAATTTAGTGTTACATTTCAAAAGCATGTCCAGCAAAAATAATATTGATGAATAGATACATTCTCTAATAATGCCAAAGTAGCCATTTTCTGCAAAGACAGACAGACGGGAGGACAGAGCAAATGTGCAGACCTAGTCATGAAACAGACATGCTTCTAAATGTCAGTCTTTCCACATACTACAACATCTGACGAGTACAGGTGGCTCTTGGGACAGCCGACGTAGGTACCCTAAAATTACAATAGAAAATTTGGGTCTAGGTCCGGATCCGGGTGAAACCAGACTGTCACTGGAAATTTGACGATGATCTGACCTAAAAGCTCCATTGCAATGTATCCTTCTTTGTCTGGGCAGTCTCTAACAACCCCATCTGTATATCTCAATATCAAGAAAGAAAATGTAACTGGAGGAGAAGAAATGGTCCTGCAGTCCATTGCCACCTTACCCATAAATTTCGATGGGAAAATGTCATGATTAATACCGAAATTTGAGATTGGTTGATAAATCATAACGCAACTTTCTTCAATTTTTTCATATCATAATACAAAGATTCATTTGTAAGTAACAAAAGTAAAACTGGTTTAATACACCTGGCTGAAAGCATAACCATACTGCGCGAATGACCGAGCCAATGGCAAGTGCGCTGTTTCCTTCAAAGAGTTGAAAATGCCCATACTCATCACAGCAACAGTTCAAAAGAACACCTTCTATCATCCACCAAACCCAATAAAATTTTACCTGAAGACTAGCTATGAATTTTAGGGACCAAAGAAACTGCGAAAAGGAAGAGTCAACCTTAAAACACTGCCATACACAGACGGGGATGCGGGTCCACCAATGTGACAGCATAATATAAGCAT
The DNA here is from genome assembly GCF_015104395.2 of Macrobrachium nipponense. Taxonomy (NCBI): domain Eukaryota; kingdom Metazoa; phylum Arthropoda; class Malacostraca; order Decapoda; family Palaemonidae; genus Macrobrachium; species Macrobrachium nipponense. The sequence goes on along the minus strand of NC_087202.1, from coordinate 47,175,808 downwards.
CCAATATTTTGAGAAGTGTCGAAATGCCGCAATTAATCTACCCAGACATGTAACGAGCACGTAAATGTGTCTTGCGTAAGACCTCAGAAAAGGAAACCGTCTGTTGAATCAGTCAATCAATTGAATGCTCAGACGCTCAGATTTCACAGGAAGAAGAAAGAGAAAACGGATGGGCGAGACATGTTGACTGATGAGGGCGCTCTCTCTCTCTCTCTCTCTCTTAGGAGTTATCTTTTTCTTCCGTCTACAACACCAATGAAATCAAAGACTAGCGGGAAGACCAGATCACTATAAGATAAACGTCGAAGTTTGTTTCCTGTTGCTCTGAAAACAATCTCAATCGGGATCCGATGAAACTAAGTGCAATTATTTTCCCCCGCGCTTCAGAATGATCCACTTTCTCTGTTTTTCTCTGTTCACGAGACATTTCTCGGCTAAACAGAACTGTCCCGTAACTTCAAAGTGGGTTTACCGGTAACTTTCATCAACATTTTCCTTCTTGGATATTTTACACAGGGGATCGACAAGGAAATCTGGATAATCATCCAAACTGGACAGTAAAATTAAAGGAAAACGATGCACATATGTGGTCAGACTATTCAAAACAAAACAAAAAATTAAAATAAAGTTACTGACTTCGAGAAATGCAAAAACCACAGTATTTAATAAAAATTTGGCAGTATATATTCACTGTTAGTTTGGCAGCGTAAATTTTGCACAAGGTGGCAAAGACCTAAACCACATATGACAATACCTCAAATATTGTTTTTCACCTTAACTAGTGTTTTCCACCAAAAGAACAGGACATCTGTGTAAAGAATGAATTCTACTTCTACTGTTATTCAATAATAGAAATCCCTTAATACTGGCAGTTACATCAATAAGTATCTATAGACGACATGGTCCACGCCTGGATATGACTACCTGGATGTACATAATAAGTGAACAAATTACATAAAATGTAAACACGTATATACCTGTGTATATGTGTTTTTTGTGTGATTGTGTGAATAATGATCTGTTTTCATATGCATGAAAGGAGGAGTTACATTCCTGTATGAATGCCCATGTACGAAGGGCATCCTTCCCGTCTTCCTACTTTGCCAAAAAATAATTTCTTTAAAAAACATTTCCCTCCTATCTTCAATTCCTCTAGGAGAGACGCCTTTGTTGTATCTTTAAGAAGGACCCACAAATAGGGTCAGCGTATTAAGGCTGTCGTGATGGTTAGGTAATCCTACCACCCCAGCCTTTGCTGAGACTTTTAGTCCTGATATCCTCAGAGAGAGAGAGAGAGAGAGGAGAGAGAGAGAGAGAGAGAGAGAAGAGAGAGATTTGGTTGGAAATACAAATAAGAATTAATTAAACAAAATAACTTTACAAGCAGAAAGAGATTTTTGTGGAAAGATAAGAGAAATCCACAAAATAAGGAGGGACAAAACCGATTTCCTGATTAAAACTAAAACAATAGGAAATGAATCAACCGACCGACTGCACAGGAAACATACATCTGGCCTTGAGAAATTAAAAGCTTAAGGTAAACGCCGAAAGTACATCTAATTCCTTTAACACGCAATATATCTCGTTAACAGATGTTAGGGAAATAGGACATGAAACAAGTCTTTTTCGAATTCCAAACTTCATCCCAATGGAAAGGGGAAGACTCAAGTACTTTAAATAACAAGGAAATGAGGCTCAGTCAAAGAGAATGGAAACAAGAAACCGAAAATAAGCGAATGATAAATAAGAAATACAAGCAAAAATAACAACTCTGAACGAAGTGCTATTCAATGTGTGAATGAGGCGCAACAAAAATCGCACAAAGTATACTTCATTGAAAGCAACGTAACAAAGGATTATCAACAGACACTAAACCACGTATTCATATGGGAAAAAAATTACGTTATTCCGTTTACAACGGTGAAGCTGGAACTAAAAAAACAAGAAAAAATAATAGAAATTTTGGCCTTCGCCTCTACAACCCGCTCACATGATGTACACTAACACCACAGCCCTCCTACTGAAGATGTTTCGGCACTCAAACCGGATCAGACAACTAAAGGCTGGAACTTGCCTGGATCACGGTCGTTGCAACGCCAGATTAGCACTAAAGAAAAAAAATCAGAGTGCCCAGATATCTCGAACCTTTGGAAGACCTCTTTTCAGTCCTCGACGATTCAGATCAACCAAATCAATGAATTGGAATTGAAATATAATAATAGGCCAAAGGCCATCCGCTGTGACCTACGGGATCATTCAGCGTTGAGCGGAAATCGAAAGTAAAAGTTTTACAGGTGTAACAGACGGAAAACCTGGCAGTTGCACTATACATCAACTGTTAGAAGAGGGTGGAAAGTACGAAGAAAAAAAGATAATATGGATGGAGGCACAGTAAAAGGAATGAAAGCGGTTGCAAAGATCCTTAAGTAATGCCAACAGGTGCACTGACGGCACTACCCCACAAGAAAGTCAGCACAAGAGAACAACGATTTAATAGTAACGTGAGGATCAAAACACACATTTCTAATGGAATTGCACGAAGAAAAACAAGCTCATGAAATACGTAATCCCTTTAACAAGTACATTTAGCAACCAAACGCCAGAGGAAAATAATGAGCCTAAAAAACCTCAACGAAAAATAAAAAACAATTCTTGCTCCCTTAATAACCTCTTCCACGGTCTGCATTACAATCGTTAGACCACCCGTTCACACAATTGTGGTATTCTGTGAACGCACGTTTCACAGATTGTTTCTTTACCCTTACTAGTAAAATATATTAAAAAAATAACAACAAATAAACAAAAAACACATAATATGCAAATCACAAAAATCAGGCAAAGGGGCGTGGCATTATAAAACCAAGGACTGGCACTACTTTCCGCCTTCGTTTCCCCCATTGCTTTACAATATCCCTCTTCGAATATATGCATTCATTTTGAATGATGATATCGGTCGAAAATGGAACATGTTTAAAAAGTCAAGTGAAAATACCGCTTTATTCTCATTGCATCAAGTCACAAAAATAAATTATGAGAGGTTGGTCTTATAGGAAGTAATGCTAAACAAACAATTCGTCATTGGCGAAAGTTACGTAACGACTCCCTCATTTCCTCTTAATCTCTTCAAGATGGACAAAGCTCACGCTGCTCTCAACACACACTGACCAATGAAAGGCAAGGTAGAAAGAAGCTTCAGTGATGTCGGCTGCTGTTGTTTAGTTACCGTCACTCCCTAATACACAAATTCCTATAGGAAACGACAGAGTGAGAGGTTGCTTCATCCACCCAAATAGTAACCCCTTCGTTAAGACTTGATGATCCTTCTCTCCCGCGAACATTGGACTGCTTTTGTCAGTCACTAGACTGTCTGTCACAAACAGTCTGAAGTTTGGAAATGCAAGATTCATTCCATATCCGAATGTCCCGTATTTCCTGCTAAATCTTCCCTCTCTGGCTATTCCAACCAAGGTACAGCATCTCTCTCTCTCTCTCTCTCTCTCTCTCTCTCTCTCTCTCTCTCTCTCTCTCTCTCTCTCTCTGTCAGGACACCAAGGCCAAAACCCGGAAAAGTATTTTTTCACAAATTTATTAGGACAAGTTTCGAGTAACACAATCACTCTTTATCAACCTATAATTCAAAAAGCTTTGTTCTCGAATTGCTACAGAGGCCTCCAAACCATCTCACTCGAGCTGATCTGATAGATTTTCCAATGCAATTGGCAACATCACAACCACTACATACATTGCCATTTATAAATCAGATTGGACAAAATATTTTTTGCAAGGTGAAGTATATTTTGAAATCTAGCTGAGGGTAATCAATGGGCACATTAGAAATAAATGGCTTTGTCGAGTCGTTACTATTGAGTTCCAGTAAAGGTTAGAGGTGAATAAATATCAAGTGTCCCTTAGCGGTAGTTTTGGGTTGTGTGTTTACAATATAATTTCGACAGTTGTTTACCAATATAATTATGCATTCACGTAATTCAAAGAATACCAAATGTTCTTTAAAAGTGACCTTAGAAATTCCAATTTGTCATGCAAATAAAAAAAAGTATATAGTCCAAACACGTCCCAATAAATTTTATAAAGTCGAAACATGTCGCATTAAATTTGTGAAAGTATTCTTAATTCATATGAATCACATCACCGTGATTCATATAAATTATCAGAGCTACAAATGTCCTTTAACTGTTTGTTTGTTTGTATGATCGCTATACAAATCCATATTTCTTGACTGATTTTGACGAGATTTTAAATACAAGTCAATATCAAAGTGGGACAGGTCATGTTGAAAGCAGAATAAAGACTGAACTATTGGTTGGGTAAAGGAGGGCTGTGGGAAGGTAATGAAATATACTGTGGGAAAATAATGAAATGTAAAAATTACTGAAAACAACAGATATTAGTGTCTAATCCATAGTTTTTGAGGTTGCTGAAATGAACAGTGACACTCTCAATGCCCTTGAAGTCCAAGTTCAGCCATAACAGGAAGCAGGGCATGAGGAAGGGTGGGAAGATAGTGGCATTTAAAAATAATCGAAAACTATGGACACGTATTAGTGACATCCATAGTTTTTGAGGTTGCTTGGGTGAGTAGAGATACTCCCAATCCCCTTCTAGTACAAGTTCAGCCCCAGCAGGAATGGATTGTGAGAAGTAGTGAAATGTGTCAAAAATGCTGGGCAATATAACTGAAGCAACTCTCTTTACAGAAATGAGAGAGTGTGTGTGAGAGAGCTGACCAACCTGGCACTGCCCAGGTAATCTCTGAATGACAATCAATAAACAAATAAACCCCTCTCTCTCTCTCTCTCTCTCTCTCTCTTCCCTCCCAGACCCCCTCTTTTCTCTTCTCTCTCTCTCTCTCCTCCCCAGACTCTCTCTCTCTCTCTCTCTCTACTCTATCTCTCCCCCCTCCCCCTCTCTCTCTCTCTCTCTCTCTCTCCCGCTCTCTCTCTCTCTTCCCTGTTAAGACAGTTGCTTCAGCCACATTGTCCAGCATTTTTGACATTCTATATTTCACCCCCTCGCCATCCCCCCATCCCTATTGGGACTGAACTTGGACTTGGTCATTGGAGTATCTCTATTCACCCAGGTGATCTCAAAAACTATGGATTATGCACAATATCTGTAGTTTTCGGTTATTTTTAAATGTAACCATCTTCCCACTCCTCCTCATGCCCTGCTTCCTATCAGGGCTGAACTTGGACATAAAGGGCTTTGGGAGTGTCACTATTCATCTTAGCAACCTCAAAAACTATGGATTAGACACTAATATCTGTCCTTTTCAGTTATTTTTACATGTCACCCCCTCCTACCCCTTGTCATCCCCTGCCTCCCACTTCCTGTTAGGGCTAAAGTTGGACTTGAAGGTCATCGGGAGTTTCACTATTCATTTCAGTGATCTCAAAAACTATGGATTAGACACTAATATCTGTTATTTTCTGTAATTTTTACATCAACCCCTTCTCAACAATGGTCCCCCTCCCTATTGGGGCTGAACTTGGCCTTAAAAGGGCATCAGGATTGTCACTCTTCTTCTCCGCAACCTCGAAAACAGTGGATTAAGCAATAACATCTGTTGTTTTTGGTAATTTTTAAATTTCATTCCCTTCCCTCAACCCTCCTTTACCCAACCAATGGTCTGATTTTAATTCTGTTTTTACCATGACCTTTCCTGCTTTGATATTAACTTACATTCAAAATTTCAATCAAAATCAGTCAAGAAATGTGGATTTGTAAATGTACATACACACAGACAAACAAACAAACAGACAGACAGACATTTCCTGTATGTAAAATTTTGTTGCAGTCCCGCCCATAATCAACAACCTCACTAACAACTTGTACCAGTCTAGTCAGAGCAAGCTTCAATGGATTCTTGGACAAAATAAGGAACCAGTGACTACACTCTCCTTTTCATCTTCTTCAGCGCAGACGAGGTCAAAATGCAGATCCCCATCCCAGCTGGGGACCAGAGCCTTCCGGATTAATCAGTAAACATTCCCGTTAGCTAACTTGACCTTCGGTTAATTAAGGTTGCTAACATTACAAGAGTGACTGAATAACACTAATACGAAACTTGAAACGGAGGCTTCATCGTGTCTTCAGTGTCTTTTATAAGCTTTTTGCAATGTTATGTACTAAAACCAAAGTACGTAAATATTATATAGAAATTTTAGCGCCAATTGGATTGTAATCATTAACATTACTAACTGGAATAACAAATAATGAGTTAACAAGAGAGTGATTTCGCTACTATTATTTTGCAAACTGAGGTGAACGATGTCTTTATATATGAATAAAAAGGTGCAACGAGAAAAAGATATATCTCTCAATGGTCTAAAGTATCTGAAATCAAACTTCAGAGAAGTTCAAGACCAGAGAGAGAGAGAGAGAGAGAGAGAGAGTTTTGATAAAAAATAAAACAAATGACCCATCGACTGCATTCCACCTTCCATGGAAATTCCTTCACATAACATTCAAAAAGCTTCCTTCTTTTGTTACTTCTGAATCCAGATTTTTGTTCAGTAAGCATCCAAAATACAAATGGATTATTCTTTAATCCGTGATCAGTCTTCCCTCATAAAATGATCAGCATTAAGCCAATATCTGAAGGACAAATCTAGGATGCAGTAAATGTCTAGCACTGGGACCTATGAGGCAATTCAGCGCTGGAATGGAAACTGACAATAAATAGTTTGAAAGGTGTAACAGGAGGAAAACCTCGCAGTTACACTATGAATCAACTGTTAGGAGAGGGTGGAAAGTAAAACGCAAGACCGTGAATATGAAGGAGGTAGGTACGGTAAAAGGAATTCAAGGGGTTGCAGTTAAGGGCCGAAGGCACGCTGCAAAGAACCTCCCTATTCTATTTTTATGACATATTTCTAATCACTTCCTAATTATTACTAAAGGTAGAGATGTACAAGCACGCAGACCCCATCATTTAGGAATGAACCCCAATTCCAGTCTTACGTTCAAATGATTCGTCCTGAAGGATTCGAGTCACTTCGCTCAACTGAAACAGTATTCATCGTTGAAATTGACGCCTAGTATTCAAACTTTCTATCGCGTTCTGTAGCCATTCTCTTTGCTCCAGCTATAAATTCATGCTCCATATTCATGCTGGCTTTATGATATGCACCCGATTGAATTCGTAATGCTCGTACGTTCATTTCGTTACAGCATGAATCTGATTTGCCATTTTTGTTCACAAGCTTTAAGTTATATTGCGAATCTCACATATTTTACATTCATGTGTTTTACGTGAGAATTTCGGTCATTTGGCAATCTCTCTCTCTCTCTCTCTCTCTCTCTCTCTCTCTCTCTCTCTCTCTCTCTCTCTCTCTCTCTCTCATCAAGGGCGTAGCAAACATATTTTTAATACGAAAAATACTTGAAGGATACTTAGAAGCTGTTTTCAATGACACCTTCAATAGCGATGTAAAATAGCTGGAATAAGGCAGTTTTCCTTCATATTCATGTTATTTTCAATAAATAAATAATCCATTAGAATAAATATCATCACCTATTGCTCTTGGCACATACAACGTCAACCACCGCTTCTGCCTGAAATATTTGAATCTTTTCACAGCCCTTACTTAGTCTTGGGTATTTCCAACCACTTGTCGACCTCTAATGAATGAAATGAGGTCATTCAGCGCTGAGAGGGGACTTGAGAGAAAAATAGTTTTGAAGGTGAAACACAACGGAAAATCTCGCAGCCGCACTTAGAGCAAACTGTTAGAAGAAGGTGGAAAGTAAGATGGAAGAAAAAGAATATGAACGGAGGTACAGTAAAGGGAATGAAAGGAGTTTCAGCCAAGGGCCAAAGGGAAGCTATGGAGAACCTAAGTAATACTGACGGAAATAAACGCACCCCCCCCCCCCCCCCCCGCCCCACAACCTAGGGGTACCTCTGAAAAAGGAACATTATCATACCTTGAAGAGCCCATGACAGAATTCACGAATCACATAAATGTCAATTTTCTTCAGGACAAAAAGGTGATGAGGGCATTTATCAAGGACGAGTGATATCGAATTACCGGTGACTATTGTATTTATGTCCCCGTTATGTTTTCCAATTTCGTAATATTTTCTACGCTCCATAGAATGATAAAGATGCAGAAACCATCTATGAATATATACACAGACCCCTCGAACTTGAGTTTCCATTTCCTTCATCACAAATTCAGTAATGGTCATTGACTTATAGGCTACGGGAACAAAATCAAAGAGTCAAGGTAATTGATAGTTCCAATAATACAATCGAGTCAAAAGAAATGACACTTAACCAATTACAGCATACGAGAAGGCCTGACGAAATCAAAATATTAATGTGTTCTAGTTAATTCGATGGCACTGAAAAGCGCAAATTCACATACGTACACTCATAAACTTGCTCACATTTACATGCGAGCACCATGCGCTAATACATTAAATAAATAAATTCACACAAATATACACTTGTATTTATATGTATGTATGTAAGATTTCTATATATACCCATGTGCGTGTGTGGACGAAAGATTGAAATCCCTTACCATATTGGATGACGTTTACTTTATTGTATTCGGCAGACAGATCACCTGGGCCTTAAATTCTACGGACAGCATATTCGGGACTTCGAAGCTTGGCTCCTGAGAGAAGATGGAAACATTTCACTTTCATTTCCAGTAAAAGACATTATTGTTTTGATATTCATAGTCAAATATGAAACAACGAAACAAGCAGGCATCCGAATTTCGGCTGTATGATTGTGAATTTCATTCAACTCTTCATAAATGCAAGAAATGAATTCATTAGTAAAGGATGCAGAAATTTAGAGGTAAATTAATCTGCTACTAGAGTGTGAACATTTATTGTATGTTTACCGATATTATTATTATTATTATTATTATTATTATTATTATTATTATTATTATTATTATTATTATTATTATTATTATTATTATTATTATTATTATTATTATTATTATTACACACACACTTGCATTCAAAAAATAAAACGGCCATTACTTGATGAGCCACCTTACATAAAACAGAATATCTATAAACGATACAAGACAGCAAATACCAGAAAGGAAACAGAGATGAAAACAGCAAATAAATTCCAGAAAAATCAATAAACATATAAAAGCCCCACCAGATAAGTAAGAAAGAATCCAGAGAAATTCTAAAGCCGGGGCATATTATCGTGCCACTGTGTGAAATGAAACGACACCGTTGTGTGGACAACTGAACAATCTCATCAGACGTCTTTCATTAGAGTAAAGGATAAAAAGAAATACTGCGTTTACCCTCTCAGGCAATTGGTCTTCCTTTGCTTGGAGAGAGAGAGAGAGAGAGAGAGAGAGAGAGAGAGAGAGAGAGAGAGAGAGAGAGAGAGACGGGTTGAAGTTCTAAGGATATCAGAAAAAAACAAGTTATGAAGTTAAAGAAGAAAATTTCTGAGTTTTTGAGTAGTTCTTTACACACTACTTTGACAGTATACGACGACACTTCGGAAAAGAGAGAGAGAGAGAGAGAGAGAGAGAGAGAGAGAGAGAGAGAGAGAGAGAGAGAGAGAGCTGCTCCGCAGTATTTTCAATGTACGGAGAGTGATGGGTGTCCGTAAAGTCACTTATATGCTGAGTCAAAGGGAAACACGAAACCTAAACGAAACTACTGTACTAAGGGATTCAGAGCTGATGAAACACGGTTTTTCGGCAATACCTTTTTATCAAAGCATCGGATAAAGGTGAAAGTTGGCAAGCGTATACTTTATAACCCACCTAAGTTTTGCCAGCATTATTTAATACCCAAGTTTGATAGTTTTGATAGTAAAATGAAGTCGCCGATGCAGGAACCGAGAAAATCACAGAAAAGAATGCAAAAATCGATACGTGACGGAAACATATGACGTCATGAGGCTCTGCCCACTTACCAGGTAGGCAGTAAGTCACTAACGCAGTCTAGGCTTCAACAAATTCGATAGTGGCCAGCAGAATATAGAATTGTCCCAGCGGTTGCGAGACTGGATTAGAGCTACGACTTCCCACTTTGTATACAAGCGGAAAGATCCGTGACAAGATTTACTAAAGCGTGAATAGGAAATTATTTCTATAATGGGTACTAGTTACTTGGCAATACTCATCTCTTGCTGAAGCAAATAAAAGGCTATAGTTGACGAAACTTCGACAAGAAAGGTTGTACTTTGCGCAAGTTTGTACTTGTATCTTAGTATGTATTTTCCTAATTTTATGTAGTGTTAATTCGTATTGTATGAAAGGAAAGTATTATGTTTTGTTGTTTTTGTATTTAGCTAGGAAAAGCGTTGTGTTTATATTTCGTGTATTAGTTTGTAACTATAAGTGTAGCTAATGGCTTTCACTGCCGATTGTTGGCTGTTTTGATTGTTTGAGTTAATGCCGGTGTTTAGGTATCGGCCAGCGATGTTCAAGAGTATCGCTACATCAACCAGGGTGTGAGGTTGTGCGAAAATGGGTAAAACTTTATCAAGATTGCGTGGCCTATATCTCAGCAATTAGCGCCCAACATGCAAAACATTACAGAGGATAACTTATACTTCGTGCTAAAATATACTTGATGAGACACTGAGACAAAGGTATTTATGCATGCGCCGACCAGGTTCTGGTTACTGCACATGGGCGGTTTGTTCTATTTTACCTATCATATTAGCCAATTTAAATTTAATCCAGGCCAATCAATCATAGGCCTAGGATTACTCCCGTTTCGGCTTGGTTTGTCCACCTTCCTCTGAATTCGTCTATTTGATTTCAACCCACAAACGTCATGGATCTTTCCATCAGTTATGATTTGAGTATTGTTGATATTTCGTTATATTTGGGGATCGAGAGTTAACTCTTGACATTTTTGCAAGGCACAAAGTTTAAAATTTAACAAATAGGTGCTCAAGCTGCCTCAATATTGTAAAATTAAGTTAAAATAATTGATTCCAGTGTGATAAAGTTATAAAGAATGCGGCTGGTCGATGAGCACATTGCCATCTAAATGTATCTGGCTTGACTGGAACTTAGCTGGTGTGCTCACGTAGAGGTTGCACGTGCTGCTAGTGTATGCAAATGAACTGTGAACGACCAGTACAATTTTTGCTGGGAAGTTGTACTACATATAGAAAGTAGTAGTACTCCAATAGGTGGTCCCAGGCAAAATTGTTGAAGTCGACGAAGCCAAGTTCGGGAGAAGAAAATACAACAAAGGGAGTTCAGCGGGTTTGAACACGAATCCAAAAAAACGTTTATGGTCCCGGTACCCGACCATACGTGGGAAACGTTAGTTGCGGAAATACGGAAGTGGATATTGCCAGGAACGAAGATAATAAGCGACTGTTAGGCGGCATACTCACAATTACAAATGGAGGGCAACACACATGAAACCATGAACCACTCAAGAAATTTTGTGGATCCAGAAATTGGGGCATCAACCCAGAACATTGAACATTGCTGGAGGGACACTAGGGCTGACGTACCTAAATATGGCAGAAAAGAGAGCTCGTTCAACAAGTGCCTGGCAAATCATCTCTTCCGCCGAAAATATCCACTTTACGAAGCCCGGTTTCATGTGTTCATGCATGCTGGCGCTACCCTCTACCCCCAACCGCTGTTTCCCCCGCCGAGCACATATTTGATACCTCCCAATAATAAGGTAAGTTTATTGATGTATACGTAAGTCATAGTAAAGGTTCATTGGTTACAGGTAAGAGCGAGTAGATAGTATATAGTATGAAAGTGTTTTTGTTGGCTAGTGGGAGACAGGGCCGTTCACCACATCCAAAAGTCCACTTAGGCTACCTGCGCACGTGTTCAAAACTCCGAACTCGGCCAAAATAGTCATTCTGGAATTCTAGGAAAAATTAGTTTGTTTACATATACAGAAGAAGTAGCTGAGGCTAGTCATGTCTGCTATTCGAAACTTAGAGAAGAATCTATATTAAGCGTACGCTGCTGAACTAGCCATTACTTTCAATAATATATGCTTGAGACAGGGTCTGCTTCCTAAGTACACTAATATTCGGCTACACGACTCTTTAGCAAGAAATATTGAGGACACCAGGAGCTTTAGAAAATCGCTCCTACAGCAGCAAATAGTGATCAAGACTACCGAACTGCGTGCCCTCAGGAATGAAACCAAGAGACTGCGGCAGGAATGGGAGAGTGAGAAGCAGCCCTGTGGCACCAGTGGAGTAGGAGAGGAACCTATTGCAGAACGTCCTAGTGCCCTACAAGAAGAAGATAGCTATGGACTGGACAACACCAAATTTGATAAGCTTGAACGTGACACACCCACTGAAGAAGACAACCCCTCAAGAGAGGAACCAACGTACCCTGGGAACATCAAAAGATGCCTCGACCACCTTCAGGAGGATGACATGAAGCAGTGGATGAGAGGCTCCCTGCAAAAGCTCATCTCCCTAAATGGCGGCAAACTCCCCGTCCCTGAATGAACCAAAGGATACATAAACCTTACCGATTATGACCCCGGCCCGGATCAAGACACCCTTCAGAAATTAGGTCTTAATTGCCACTTTATTTCGAGACCCAGGCCTCACGACAAGAGACTCGAAATAGACTTGCTCCTCAACTCCATCCAGCATCTCGAAGCCTGGAGCATCATGTGAACTACCAATGCTCTCCCACCCGTTTCGGGTGAAGCCCTTACAGAGAGGTGCTCACACTCCAGCAGGATTCTCACATAGGAAATGAAGAAGGCAGCAAAGAAATTGAAGGAGAAAGACAACATAATGATGTGACGCGCAGACAAGACAGCAGCCTTCATCTTGATTGATACTGCTGAATATCACGAGAAGCTGGATGCTATTTTGTTCAATGAGAGCAAGTTTGTGCGCCTAACAAGATATCTGACAGATGACATCAAGAGGAAGGCCAACAGTCATCAGCACAGTGTATGTTGCGACAAATGCTCTGCACCTCCCGCCCATACAAGGAGACTACAGCCATACAAGGAGACTACAGCCTGGGTTATTTATATGGCAACATAAAAACCCACAAATAATGAAACCCCCTCTGGCCGATCATCAGCCAGATGCTCGCCCCTATGTTCGCCTTGGCTAAACGCCTTAATCAAATTTTGACCCCCTACATCCTGAGTCAGTATAGCCTGCAGCCATCAATAGAATTCCTAAAAGCCATCAAGGACTCCCCTGGCACTGGGATTATCACCTCACTAGACATGGAGTCCCTGTTTACGAACGTGCCTGTTGATGAAACCATCGATATCATCCTTGAGCATGTCTACAGGAGTCAGTCAACAGTGCCCCTCAACATACCCGAAGCCTCGCTCTGTACGCTGCTGGAGATCGGCACCAAGAAGGCCCCTTTCTCCACCCACCGTGGCCAGATGTACCGCCAGAAAGACAGCATGGCAATGGGCTCCCCACTGGGAATTCTCTTCACTAACTTTTACATGGGTACCGTGGAGGAACGAGTCTTCGCCAGAATGCAGCAGCCCACAGATATGGCCATTATATCAACAATATCTTTGTTCAAGTCGACAACGAGGATGAGGTAGAAGCCCTTCATCAGGCATTTCATCAGTGCAGCATGCTGAATTACATGGTTGAATACTGCACCAACAATCAGCTCCCCTTCTTTAACGGCTTTGTGAGTAAGATGAAGGACAGCCTCCGTACTTCTGTCTACACAAAGAAAACTAATTTTGGACTTTGCCTCAATGGTGACAGCAATTGCCCCGTCAGATTCAAAAGCATGACCGTCAGGGCCTTCATCACTTCATCAGGAGAGGCTTCTCCCACTGCTCGACCTGGTAGGATACTCATCAGGAACTCAACCTCACCTCCTAAGTGCTCGTGAATAACAGGCATTCAAATAAATTAATCAGTAGAGAAGTCCGCAAAGCCCTGGAAAAATGGTATGGTAGTGAGAGCCCGCAGGGCTCCAGGGTAGTATCAAGCTGTATTATAAAGCCATCATGAGTTCCCATTACTGTGAAGAAAAGGACTTCATTAAGAAGATCATTTCTGAAAATGTAACTCCGATCAACGAAACCAAGAAAATTGACTTAATCATATATTACCAGAATCGGAGGACGCGCAAGCTAATATTGAGAAAAAACTCCTCTCCACAGGTACAGGACCCTCTGAAGCAGACGTATGTGGTATACCAGTACACATGCCTAGTCCGCAGTTGCAGTGGCGCCTAAGTAGGTATGACCAGCATGCGCCTGTCTAAGATTCTCCTACCACGCCCAAGAGGGGGCTATCAAGAACCATGCCTGCACCAAACATCAAGAGGTTGTCTCCCAGGATGTGATCATCCAGAACACGAAGATCATCAGGAAGGGCCCTGATGCCTGTCAGTTATGCCTGCTGGAGGCACTCCTCATCCAGTAAATAAAACAACACTAAATATGACGCAGGAAGAATTTCTCCTCCCCACAAGTATGAGAAGACCTGCCACCAACAATGACACCACTGATCACGAAAACTCTGCGGAAGACAACACCCCTAACGAGATGCTCCTGCTGCCAACGAAAATCAGATTAGCACTGACGTCTCACAGCATAACGCAACGCCCAGCAACGTCACTGCACAGCTCAGGAGATCTAGAAGATTGCATCTATGCAACCAATGTCAAGGCGAAAATGGCTTGAGACCTGGCTCAAGCGACCAATGAAAAAGCAGACTTACCGCCACCAGCCAATAGGAGACAAGCATGGGGCAGACACCCTGTTGACGACCCCAAATATAAAGAGGATGGACACCACCCACACCATTGGATGACTCTGCACACTCAAACCAGCAAAAAATACACGTAACATGACACATTCTTAACACGCTATGGCCAGTAGGTCTGCCCTACTCTACTTTCTCTCACTATTACTTTCCTTTAGCAATCTATTATCCCTTCCATACCTATGCCCTCTTTCCTGGGAACCTCTACGGAGACCCCATCCTAACCTATCCCCCCCATTCCTGATTCCTGATTCCTGACCTTTACGGGCTGCTCGGTGAGAAAGAGCCCGTGCTGACGCAAGGTCAGCTTAATCAAAAACAACACCACCACCAAAAGCCGTCTACCCTCAGCATCCTAGCCTAAAAGATGTCTGGCCGCTCCAGACGAAAGCTCGCAACAAGAAAGAGAGAGAGAGAGAGAGACTGACTTTGATGACTATGATATCATAGTTTATCTGTAAGATTGAAATATATACACCAATCTTGACCCTGTATTTGATAATGACCTCCATAGGCACTCTATTAGCCTCTCTAAGTAGCACGGAAAAAGCCACTATTCGAAAAGTAGAGAAGAATCCCTATAAGTGTAACGCTGCTGAAATAGCCATTACTTTTAATAAAGTATTATTATCATTATTACTATTATTTCAACATGATAACAAGTTGGTGTAAATATATAATGTTCCGCCCAAGTTCAGGCACCGAATAAATTGCTGAAGTAATATAAATTGGAAAAAAAAGATAAGACAAAAATAACTGTTACAACGGGTTTTTGTAGCAGAGACTCGTGGTAAAAAAGCATTCCCGGTGTAGGAAAAACAAAATCTATTGAGCATGAGGAACAGACGAAAGAAACAAGGATAAATATTTCAACGAGTGAGATTTCTGCAACGCTACCAGTACTGATGTCATCAGTCCCAGGCTTTCAGTATCTAGACGACTAGGACACAGGTCCTCCTACGAGAAGTGACTTAACAACTCAAAACGGTGCCTACCAGAAAAGCACACTCGCAGTACTTTTATCAATACCTCAGCAAAGAATAGATAGCTACCATGGGGTTTAACATCCAATTATTTTAATAACAGGTAAGTTTCAATGAACCCTAAGAATGGTTTTAAAAGAACAAACCATAGTGGCAATATTGCTTCTGATAAAGATAACCAAGACCCAGAGCGTTGTTTAGCACAAGGCAGAACAAATTTGTTAATTCTAAATAAATGAATAAGACAAATTGCAGAAATGCTGGTGACATTTTTTCGCAGTAAATTTTAGAAATCTGCAGGAATGACAGCAATGACAAAAAATTCTACGAGGTTTTGGTGACACACTCAACTAACGACATAACATAAATGATAGATGAGGAAGGCCATTTGCATCATTAACGGATATTCATGTGATAACAGGTACCTAGAGGCAGCTACGAGTCATTCATCTGACTAAGAAAACCTGCAATATTTCGTTTCCATCAGCACCCTAAAAAATATAAAACAATACCTAAATTAACAGGATAGAAAGGAAACACAATTCCCTTTAACACTAGAGCTACTCCTATCATTAGTATTCAGAACATGAACCCTACACCGATGATGATAATAATGATAATAATTATGAGCACATACAATAAATTTCTAAAAGAACGATTAATTAAATAATAACAATAATCTGCTTGTTTCTTATAACTTAAGAAAGGACTGCACATAATAGGATATCGTGGCGGACAGGAAAAAAACTAATTATCACATTCAATTTACATCATTAAAAAAATTCAAAGAGGCTTCAGAAGGCAATCCAGCCTCCGCATTTCCCGCAATTCAAAGGGAGAGAGAGAGAGAGAGAGAGAGAGAGAGAGAGAGAGAGAGAGAGAGAGAGAGAGAGAGAGAGAGAGAGAGAACCTGTCTAGACTTTTTAGAAAAAACTTCTGATGATGATAGAAATCTATTTCCAGCACATAATAGAATGACGTTTTCATAACCAACATTCGTTGGCCAGGAACGATACACAGTAAATAAGATGCACAACTACTCTGAATTCTTTACAGCCCCAACATTTTCTTTTCATTTAAGGTTCCCAATCAAGAGAAGGCAGGAACATTCTCAAGTACGGAAAGCAATTCTTTTGGCCAGTATGTAATGGACATCTGCGGGGATACCTAACCTTATAAAGCGGATTCCATTTGGCCAAGTTAGTTCAATTAGTGAGCAGTTTGTTACTTCACTACCTAAACATATTGTATAGACATATTTACACATACGTTTGTGTGTATATATATATATATATATATATATATATATATATTATTTTATGCATGTTACAGGGAATATGTGAAATGACCAATTCGCTTAGGTACATTTGAACCCCGAGGCATAGTACTAAACACGGTGAAAGAGTGATTTATCAACACTTTCACCGTGTTTAATACTAGCCCCTGGGGAGTCAAATGTATTTCGTCGTGTTTAGTACTAGCCCGTGGGGGATCAATTGTCCCTGAGTGCATTTGATCCCCCAGGGTCAGGGCTAGTACTAGAAATGGCAAAACATATTTGAAACCCCAAGGGACTAGTGCCAACGCGGCGAAAGTGTAGATGAATCAGTTTTACAGCTTCTAGTACTAGCCCTCTTGAGATCAAATGTTCCTAAGCAAATAAGTTATTTCACTTATGCCCTAGGGATTTCGTGGGATTCCTTATGACATTAGGTATATAGGTACATAATTTATCGTCTGTGTAGCAAATGCTGGCTTCAAAGGAGTTAACTTTGTGATTCTCAGCTTGTTTGCATTGGGTTACTGGTCTGTCTGTTCCACCCTCTAGACCCCTTATTGCGGATACGATATAACTACCTAGCCTACTTGGTCTCAGAATCACACGGGACTCACTGCACTGGCTTGTGTGGCAAGTATCTTAACCACTCCATCATTCTACCCGTCACCCATAATGGGTTAATTTATTTCAGTCTTAAAGCCTAGTACTTGCATCATTGCATGCACTGTTCCACAAGCTATAGTATGCATCTTTTACAGATGCCACGCTTCTCAGGCTGCGAGGGGTTGTTGACAAACTAGCCTCACACGAGGCACAATTCAATTCGTGAAAGGACAGGAAACGGCTTTTCAAATCACTCCCAGGACCAACTGCAGACTAACTAACCTTTAACGTATCAACGCGATGTTCCTATGCATAATACAATTTCCATAGCAAACAAATTCACAGTAAAACCACTTGCGACAACGATCATTCACTGAATAGGAAACTTAAGGTCTTGAGTTGACGTCACTCGTCCAGAGGAAATAAAAACAAGAAGTGTTAACGAATATGGAAGAGTGTGACGTAGAAAATGGGACTATCACAACACTGACTACAGTATTCAGGAGAAACTACCTATGCAGCGACATGAATCTTTCAAGGATCTGCCGTCTGCAAAAAGTATATTTAACTTTAAAGAAACGTTTTCATATAAATATATACATCTATATATATATTATATATATTTATAATAATATAATAGATATAATATATTATAATTAAATATCAATCAACAACTTACGCTAAAAGCTGCGAATGAATCCCATAACCTGCCATAGGCTTGGGAATTAAATCCAAACCCATTCAATGTTGGAAGGATGAAAATAGTTCCTTCCAAAATTGTTGCACGCTAATTAAGAGTAGCAATTAGCAGTAACTTGGTTTTGATACGAGAAAAATTCAACGGACAAGGTAAACCATTATAGTATAATGGTGCAAAAGAAAATCAGTAACAGGACCACGGAAAAAAAAGTATTTATTGAAAATTGTACTAAACAATTACGAAATTGTTTATTACAGTGTAGTAAAAGAAAAGTGAAAACATTCGTTGTGACTTTATTATACTGAAATTAAACATAGGCAAATAGTACGACGATTGAAGATCGATCGGAAGCCCTGACATATAAAGGTGAATTAACGTTTTGCTACCATGGACGGAGACACTACAAAAAAATGAGATCATTTTAAAAAGAATGGAAGGAGAGGAAAATTTTAAAAACAATTAGATGACAACATGAGTTTTGAGAACATGTTTTAAAAGGATCTACTTCTGGTTGGAAATATATGAATGGAACAAGAAGAGTGAATGGAGGAGTGATGAGACATGAAAAACGGAAAGATGGTCGCTTTCATAGGAAAAACTGCAACAGAGAGGAAAAAATGGAGATAACGACGAATTAAAGTTTGAAAAACATTTACAGATGACGAAACTCGGGAGGAGATGGAAATTGATATAAATTCTACATGTCGCCGAACCTTTCAACCGACAAGATATATGGATACTGAAGACGCACGCCTAGATACTCACACAAACATTATCAATCGTAAATTAAACTGTTTTTACTGCGTAGAAAAAATCTTAAGATAATGTTGACGTTCACGAATATTGCATAAAAAGACGGATTTTTTTCCCAGGAATGTTTGAACTCCAACCCTACCCAGAACTACATTCCTCTCGAAATAATTCTCTCAATCCTGGGCCCACTTTTTCTTTTTGAATTTCTTCAGCCCTCGGGGACATATGAGCCCAGTTACCAATTCCCGATGTTAATTGGAAACACTCTCTCTCTCTCTCTCTCTCTCTCTCTCTCTCTCTCTCTCTCTCTCTCTCAATGGTACGGGTACCTAGAAATCCCTGTTGACATTCCAAAGAAATTCTCGTAACATATTTTTAGCTATATTTGCATTTACTTTTGCATTTTCTAGAAGAATTTAGTCGTTTACTGCTCAATTAAAATTAAATTACTGCTCATAAAAGATGCATTACTAATAAGAGGTAACCTAGATAAAATGGTCCAGAAATCCGACAGACGAGTACTACAATAATTACCCAATTTTCAGTAATTATCTGGAATTTCATTTATTGGATCACTTGTCAAACATTAAAAACTATATGTTATCGAAATATCCAATTCGCTCCAACTCAGAAATTTTTTTTTTCTATATGTTAACAGAATTTTTTAGTTGATAATAAGTTCGTCGTCTCTTGTGTGTTTATGCATGTATGTATGTTGTACGCACACACGCATATATAATATATATATATATATATATATATATATATATATATATAAATATATCTATATATATATGTATGGATATATATATAGAAATTATATATATATATCCTTATATATATATATATATCATATATATATATATTATATATATATACACACATACCAAAATTAACTTATTAATATCGAATTTAGTATACCTTAAAAATATCTTCCACAAAGTGATGTCTTCACAATATCATTCACGTGATGAATCCGAAATTTGTGCAATCAGCATAAAATACATCAGTCCAATTCCTGGGAATCAGAAATAACCAAATATTACTCATTGCAAAGGTTTGCACAAGCCTCTTGCACAATCGCAATATAGCTAATTTACGAGACTGAAAAAGATTCATTTCAGGATCTTTCGAAAATTTTTAGACTTTATACCTCCACAGGGCTCAACAAGGTTTAAGATTTATAATTCCACAATTCTCAACAGTTTCTGAATTATTATATCATGGTTCTCAGGCTTTGAAGCATATCCACTTACAATACGGACGTTATAATGTTAGCCTGAAATAATAACTGTTTAAGTTTTTTCCACTTTGCATAGTTGACCCCACACAAAAAATGCATACAAACCAATCCGCATGGCTATTCGTATAAACACATGCCATCAAAAGTATACCGTGCACCTTGAACTAGGAAAAGAACTGAAAATTAGGCTGAGCTTACTTGATACATGATGATCTAATTCTTCCAGTGGAATCATCTGTAAAATGGATGACAAAAACGTGACGAGATTACCATAATTTGTGATTTTTAATCGTCTTATACTTCGAAAATTTTCAATTAATTTAATTCATGGTTAGTTAATCATTTCCTCAGGTTATCATTAAAGCTTAAGAAATGGAATCTCGGCAATTAACAAGGCAGAAGTATTACTATGACAGAGGCCCAACTGAAAATAATATATTCCGGGAATATTTGCAATGACGCCGAGATATGACATTAGCTAGTTTAATAACTATACTCTTCTTTTTTTTTTCCATCTGTCCATCCGCCTGTGGTGTTTGCGTATGGTAACACTGCGCCCCGGGCTTTAGATAGTTACGTTTTGTGTAAGTTTTAGGTAAATAAAAGGATATCTGGGTGTACATTTGTAACTGAAAAGTGTTTTAATAATTTACTGTATGCAAATTACACCTTTAATATTCGAAATAGGATATTATTATAATTGTTGAATGTCAGATAAATGTAACTATCTAAAGCCCGGGACGCAGTGTTACCATACGAAACACCACAGGCGGATGGATAGATGGAAAAAAACAGAGTATAGTTAATTCAGGACTATTTGGTTCTAAGGTCATCCTCGTACAAGGTTTCATTCACAGAGGAAGATATGAAAGCACATGACCTATGATGATCGTTCTTACCCATCCGTAACTCTGAACGCCGGAAAAGAGAGAGAGAGAGAGAGAGAGAATTAGAGAATTAAGTCGTCGAAACACCACGAAACAACGAATTCCTCTGAAGAAAAGTTTCAAGAGAAAATTTTGTCCGGCATCCCACTTATCTCCAAGTTTAGCTTTCTCTCTCTCGAGAGAGAGAGAGAGAGAGTCTACGACAAGAAGGAAAAAGATCGGCAGAACAACCTTTTAAAAATCGCCTGAAATAAAACACACAATGGCTTGTCACGTCAAGTTTCCATTTTATTTGCTCTTTGTGTTTGACTTTGTCAAGGGCAATTTTCATCTTTTCGTTTTCATTCATTTATTTGAATCGTATTCATTATGTCATTTAATCCCCTTAAGAGCGAGCAAAAATAAATCGATAAATGCAAGAGTGGATATGGTGTGTGCATACAAAAAAATTAGAATTCCTTAAAGAAAAATAGATACGTATGAATCAATACGGCATATTCAGAAAAGATAAAGGTGATCTATGAGAGAAGATTTATTTTGCCTTAATAATAAATGTCATTCATCAGAATTATAAGTTTTGGTGTTCTTCCTATAATGTGCAGCCAAATTAAGGAAAGGGAATTATAAGTGAAATCCAAAATTTAAAAAACTAATAAACAGCTTCCGCTCATTACTGGGAACGCTGTAGCGTCCTTGTTTTCCTGGAGTTCAAAGAAAGCAGAAGGTACATCTACAGCAATCTCCTCTCTGTTTGTATTTGTGTATGAGAGAGAGCTAGCTTTGCGCGCCTTTAGACGGCAAACCGTCGGAAGCTTCTTAGCCGTTATAACGGCTGAAAAACTCTCTCCTTCCAAATATGAATTCCTTCTGCCTGAATCTTCCTCCTCAATCAATTCGTTTATTCGGGATACTTTGTAATCACACAAGACCGCTGTTCCCCATCCGTTTCCATGACATCTAGGTTATACCACATCACGAAAGGATGACCGAGAATCCTTCTGGCTAAAAGTCAGTCCTGCTGCTCCTTTTAGATCCTTGTCTTCCTCATCCTCACACTCCTCCTTTCTTATTCGTTGGAGGAAATGTTGCTCTCTTCCCTCCCCCTCCCCCTTCCCTTCATCAGACAACTCATCAGGAGATCCAATGATTTCACCTCGTCCCTTCCTCCTCATCCGTTCTGAACCCCTTAATTAAAGGATACCTAATATTCCCTTTCCGTTGTCCTTCCTCACGGGCCCTGAAAGCCCAGTTGCCTTTCCTCCCCTTCTTCGTCTCCTAATCCTTCCCCTAACTGATTCCCCTCATCCCCAAATGATCCCTAGGTTGAAAAGTGGTCGCAATAACAGCAGCGTCAACTCCCTAATTAATGATGATCCCTTCAGAAGCAAAAAGTGCCGCCATTCAGTTGTCATCGTCTCTCGTTAATATATTAATCTGACCGTTTCCGTTGACTTGGATTCCTTCGAGAACTCGCAAGAGAAGAATAGAGTATTTTATTTCTAAAGAACGAGTTTCTAGAAAGGATGGTTGAGAGGTGGTGATGATAACAGCACTGCTGGTTTCATTGGGACTTGAATAGTAATTCAAAAGAACAAAATTCAAATGTGTTTGATTGTGTATTTATTCATTTCATGCGCTTAGCCATTAATCTTTCGGATGCACAATGCTTTCTGTCTCTCTCGTCAACCAAAGTTAAGATAGCTGTTATTTTCCTTGCACCATTAAGAGAATTTAACATAATCAAAGATACAGATTTTATATATCACTTCATTCAATGTCAGTAAGAGTCCCGGCCTAAAAGACGCGCGAACACCCTCAACATGATTTTTGTAGATAATGTTAAAAGAAGCATTACGGGAAAAAAGGAATACGTTTGAAACCAAAAGCGTCAAAATGAGTCATTTAATCTGAGCAAGCATCAATACACCCACAATCCTTGGTCAAATCCAGACGAGAATGTCGACGTGGAAACAAAGGCAAGATGACCAGGTAACGAAAGAAATTCAAGATATATATATAGTAATATATATTTTTTATTTCTTCCATTTATATGTGTATGCGTGTATATACTACATATATGTACGTTACATATGTGAGTGCGTGTGTGGAAGAGGGATAAATGCGGCGTTTATATGTTAATACTCCTGATATTTATCATTCGAATTATGATCGTACAAGTTCAGCCTTTAATCATCATACAAACTAAAAACTTAAATTTTTAACATCATGAAGTCAGCTCACTAATTAATATGAATAAAAGATATGTAAATAACTGGCAGTATCATATCCGCTAATTATACTGTAAGCATCTGGATAAAACTGTACCCACTTACATAATTGTCCTTGGGATTTCTTATTATTCACTGCAAAAGCTACTTAATTGTCCATACTAAAAAAAGGAAAAAGAAAAAATAGATGGACGTTATTATATGCAGAGAACCTCTTTCCGCGCCCCATACAGGAGTATTCCTGTCTCAAGATATTCCGTCCGTCCACTAAAGGGAACCTCCCCTTCACAGTTAGCATGTCTCGGAGGTTCTTTTTTTTATTCTTCTCGCTGACAAATACTACGCAACACCACAAGAGCAGTGCTACTTTCGTCTCCAGAATCTCTTTACATTTTCTTGTTGTAGTATTGTTTTTCACGAATATTTTAGCACGGAAAGCGTGGAATCCCTCTATGTTCTTTATTATACATACCGTTTTTCCTATTCAGCGATCGCCTCGTGAGACACATATAAACACACTACATACCTTTTCTCTTCTACACAATTCTACATTGAGCAGATCGACACCACCACCATCACCCCTCCCCCCCACCCACTTTTCCTCCCCCTCCCCCAGCCTAAAAGCAGAAATACAGGATTCCCAAATCATCTCAAATCTGCAATGCTAAATGCCCTGTTACAACGAGCACCTCATTTCCAATTTAAATTTGCATTTTAACTTCACAGCGACAAACTATTCCCTTTCCTCCGGCGGCAACGCTGAGCTGCCCGCAAGGAATGACTTCGCCTTTAGGCAACACAACATAGCTTCCATTTAACATCGTTTAGGATTTCTGGTCTCCTGCCTGTGTTGTTTATAGAAGGATATTACGGTACTGTCTCGCTAAAGACAGCTAGGTTGATAATTACCCATTTGCATATGAATAACAATGACTTCGGGTTGGTGCGGGAGACGATACCGAAATCCAAGGTGGAGAGAGAGAGAGAAGAGAGAGAGAGAGAGAGAGAGAGAGAGAGAGAGAGAGAGAGAGAGAGCAATGCCAAGAAATAAATAAAAAAATGAAATGGAGACACATATCACAACCAATAATCTATTGCAGGACTAACAAATAAAACCATCAATAGAAGAGCTTCTCTGCATGTTCATACGAGATAGAAATCACATGATTAGGCCGGGACGCCATACAAAAGAAAAAAACAAGTATAAGTTATAAAGGATGAGGAAGGGCTATAGTTGTGAGTAAAAATGAAATGAGCCATACAGTCATAGAATCTATGTCTAAACTGATATCGAACCTCGTGAATGAGAAGGAGGAGGAGGAGGAGGAATTGGAAGGAGTTACTAGGATTAGGATGTCTCAAAGACTTATTAGTCCATCTGACGAGACATCATGTGCTCACTTATCTTTAGGAGCAGGTTTTACTGTGCATTCACAATGTTTTAATGATTTTGTCTAACTTTCTTTTGAACGCTTCCACACTGCTACTGTTTACAACTTCTGGTGGGAGTTTATTCCACGTCACATATCTTGTATGTGACGAAGTTCCCACGATGGGATATGTTGCATCTCTTCAGTTCTAGTTTCCATCACTTATTTCTTGTCTGGTTTTCGTTTAATGTGAAGAGGTGACTGTCTGCTTTTGTTGTTTTGCCTTTCAGTCTTTTGAATGTCTCTCTTGGTTGTCCTCGCAATCGTCATACATGTTCAGGCTCTCTTGTCGTCTTTGGTAACCTATTTGACTGATACTGATAGATGGAATTAACTTTTTGGCTCTTGCCTGTATCCCTCCTAATCTATTTTTGCCCTTTCTTAGTGTTGGTGACCAAAACTGTATATTCAAGATGAGGACTAACTATTGATGTGTAGAGCTGCAGCACCATTTATTTGTTTCTGTATTTGAACTGCCTCTTTCAGGAGGAGGAGGGAGGGAGAAAGCTTTGTGACAAAGGATACATATAACAGAGAGAGTGAGTAGAAGATAGAAAATAAGGTTTTCCGTTTCCAGGCCTGAGGAGTTAACGGGGTACTAGATAGAAATATAGCAAAATTTATGTATATGAAGCAATCGGACGCTTCAGTAAGATAATGTATTGGCCATATCCGCATTAGAAGCCTCTAAAATATCGAAGGGGGCCATCAGCAGAATAAGAGCAATATAAGAGGACAGTGATGAAAATCAGCAAAATTAGAGCAAACGCAAGACCCATGAACGGCATCATGATATGAGAAAAATCTTTGATATAATGATAACATTAGGGATACATTTCAATGCTGAAAACAGTAAGATAAACCATCTTATACCAAATCCAGAAAGATACAAAAATAAAAGTCAACAATATGAAACTGAAATACTCAGAAGACTGTGTTGTGGCATTCTGAGGTGCTTCTGCGATTCCTTAGTGTTCTTGAGATGAGATGAAAGTCTATCTTTTGCTAAACACTTGATTGGGTTTCCTCACATAAACACTGCAACAAAATGAAGGGAAGCTGCATGACGATGGAAAGATTCCTTATCATAACCCCTGACCCATTTCCTTCTCTGAATCGCCAGACCAAACACAGAATATGGGAAGGGGATGAGTTTTAGGAATTGTTGGAGGGAGGAAGGAACGTTACGGGGGAGGGGTGTTAGTAGGGTTTAGCTAAGCGTAGTAACCGAATAAGGAAGGAAATAAGAAGGAAAGAGGTAAGAACAGAGCGTTGCTTTAAGTCCTATAAAGGTTTTCTGCTGCCGAACTTGCCGTAGCGCCTTTCCAGCTACAGCTATTTTAGGAGGGAATATTAGCATCGCAATTTCTCTATAATAAATGGCTCCTTCCATTCATAAAAAGATTAGCATATAAAACGCTGCACCGTCATAATTAGAGGCATATCTTTTAATAGGCAACATTGATCGAAGTTAAAACGGTGGCTAAATTACCTTTGACTTTCAGATGAGGACTGGTGTCTTCAGCAAACGACCTCTGAATAATATTACTATTCAGGACTCCTGAATTTACAAAGGAGTGATTTCGTTTTGTAAAATATGCAATATTTCGCTGTGTTTTATAAGAATGAATACGGATCCGAGAGCGTTTCACTACCGATGCCTCGTTTTTGTTTATTCAGATATCAACAGCGGTTGAATAGGGATGATTCAGAGATCTTGGCCGGAGGAGACGAGACTCATTTCATTTCGGAGTTTCAGCATTGGTCCTTTTCTCGTTTCCTATACAAACCTTTTATTTTATATATATATATATATATATATATATATATATATATATATATATATATATATATATATATATATATATATATATATATATCTTGGGAGTAGACCGTCTTTCAAACAAGTCTTGTTAAAAAGGATCGCTACATCAGCTCCATTCATTTTGTATAGAGTCTTCTCTATTTTCCTTATCAAGGATTTCTCAGTGTTGCTAAAACTGGCAAGCAACGTGCCAAAGGGGATCGTCAAATCCGGTAGTCATATTGAATTATATTTGTTACTGCTACTACAAGTTGTTCTCTGTCTGTGTCTCTCTCTCTCTCTCTCTCTCTCTCTCTCTCTCTCTCTCTCTCTCTCTCTCTCTCTCTCTCTTGACACGACGTTTCGCCCAGATCTGCCAGGGCATTATCACAGCAATGGTTGCTGGAGGACTGAATCTTGGTGGTGGTTGTTGTTTTTTATTACGCTGACGTTGTGTCAGCACGGGCTCTTGCTGATTGTGGGCAGCGGTTGCTGGAGGACTGAATCTTGATGGTTGTTGTTTTTGATTAAGCTGACCTTGTGTCAGCAGGGGCTCTTGCTCACCGAGCACCATGGCTGTGATAATGCCCTGGCAGTTCTGGGTGAAACGCCCCGACCAGCGACGCCTACGCCTCCTTGAGGAGTTATTCATCCTAGATCAAAAAACCCTCATAAATACGACACAGGAACCCTTCCTGCTGCCCTCCTGTGTAAGGAAGGCCCAGCCCTCCCTTCAGAGATAACACCAGCGCCCAAGATGGCAGTAATACCAGGAGTGACGTCACCACAGTCGCAGCCAATGAAAACCCAGCTCCAGGTGATGCCACACACCTGAGAAGGTCACGGCGCCTCGAGCGTTTCCGGCACCTGGCCGCCAGTCAGTGTAATGTCGAATATCCCCCAATCCTGCAAGAGCTTCCGTGAGTGCCCGCATGACCATGATATAAAGAGAAGGACTCACCACCAAGATTTGCAATGGGCTGCTCTTGAGCAAGAGCCCGAGGTGGCATAAAGCCAGCTTAATCTTCAACAACAACAGCACCAAGATTCAGTCCTCCAGCAACCATGGCTGTGATAATGCCCTGGCAGATCTGGGCGAAACGTCACGTCCAGAGAGAGAGAGGGAGAGAACAACTTGTAGTAGCAGTAATAAATATAATCCCATATGACTATACCGGATATGACGATCCCCTTTGGCACGTTGCTTGATAGTTTTAGCAGCACTGAGAAATCCTTGATAAGGAAAATACAGAAGACTATACAAAATTAATGGAGTTAATGCAGCAATCCTTTTTAACAAGACATATATATATATAGATATATAGTATATATATATATTAATATATATATAATATATATATATAGTCTGTGTTTTTTTATGTATAATTAATACAAGGACCAGTGAAACGGGCACCCAAATAGTCTTATCGACCTGGTCCTATGCAGGCCAGAGAAAGGGGAGCATGGGATGATGAGAGGTGCAATTACAACACAAAGAAACAACAAACCTACCGCCCAGGGTGTATCCAACTACAATAAAAACATATAAATACTCGTCAGCAACTTATCGTATAAACGTCACAAACACGTTCCAAACAAGTCAACAACCTTAAGTGGAGGACGAACATTCTGCAAATGTTGGGCAATTGTCTGACGCACTAGTTAGGGCTAACAATAAATCACCGACTTGTACTGAAGTGTTTGTGATGCTGTGAGATTGTGTGTGTCATAGTTCCCAATGTGTTTATGGCACGTTTTACTGCAGTGTGGACATATCCTAGGAGAGACAAGAATATGAGCGGATGAAAACAGAACCAGAAATAACATACCACCAAAGTATGCCAGTTTAGGGGGGGAAAAGTCACCGAACAGTTTGACCTGATTAAATGTAGAAAGATGCAGCCTGACTGTAATGGTGGGCGTAATCGATTATTAGTAATCGATTACATCGATTACTTTTAAAAAATCTCAGTAGTCGATTATATTTTCAAGTAGTCGATTACTGTCTTTTTTTTTTTTTTTTTACGATACAAATTTCTTTCTTTGTTAATATCCGTTAGAGGAGCCTTACACTTCGTGGCAGCGTGGGTGAAATTTGAAAAAAGGATTTTCAAAATTTATTTTGCTTTCTTATAGAAAATAACAAATATGTCCTTATTCAAAAACAAAAATTTATAAACTAAATAGAAGTATCAAGCTTAATTTTTATTCCTTTAAGAGTTAAGACATTTATTTTTCATTCAAAGAGAAGTTATTTTTTTCATTTTCTTATCAGTTAGCTCTTCATATCTTCATGAAAAATAAAGAATAAGAATATTCATCTGTTTTATTTTAGGATAAAGACTCTGGGAACTTTTTCTCTTAATTCAATATTCATATGAATGGATTATCGATATAGGTTTAAACTTGAACTTATTGCCAATGCCAGTCCTCATTTGTTATAATCTTCAAGGATTCTTGGCTTAGAGAGAGCGAAATAAACCATAATTGTAT
This sequence comes from Macrobrachium nipponense, assembly GCF_015104395.2. Classification (NCBI taxonomy): domain Eukaryota; kingdom Metazoa; phylum Arthropoda; class Malacostraca; order Decapoda; family Palaemonidae; genus Macrobrachium; species Macrobrachium nipponense. Next base: position 47,146,665 of record NC_087202.1, on the reverse strand, counting down.
GATTTAATACCAAGGACCTCTAGTCTTGATTACTTAACGAAAGTAATCGTTAAGTAATCGATTGATGATCGATTACTGACCACCAAAGTAATCGAAGTAATCGGTTACCAAAAAAGATGAGTTTTGCCCATCACTACCTGACAGGTGTCATGAGGCCGGTTGTGGAGAAACTCTCCAAGTGAGTTCAGCAGAAGTGATTGATTAAAAGTGCCAATAGTAGAGGCCAAATGCAACGGAGGGCTGAGCAATATGGCAGGATGGGTGGTCACACATTTCATTGTGATCAGGCGTGCCAAGGAGAGAAGAAAACAAATGAAATACGCGCGCGCGCACGCGTACACAAACACACACACACACACACACACACACACATATATATATATATATATCTATATATATATAGTACTATGTGAGTACAATGGAACAAATCGGATTAAGATATCTCATCAATGGCTTTTGTAATATATTTTTAAAGTTGTCCTTTTAGATTAGATTTGACTTCTAGATTAAGTCAACTGCGTGCAATAAAGCAAAGAAACTCAAAATGAACCCCCCAAGAATGCCCTACAGAGTTCCTAAAAATAGGAAGCATCCCAGATACATTGTGCTTCCCTTTTTGATCAAGTATTTAAAAGACATGAGGAAATCTTAGAAGATAGATGGAGAAGATTTGCCGCTACTGTTACGATGACTTCTATATCATTTATTTCATTTTGTTGACGACCGATGATAGATTGCGGCGGCTGTGTAACGTCTTCGGAAGGAAGTCAAAGAATGAAATTACCAATTCTCTTAAACAGCGAAGGCCAAACTCCTCTCCTTCTCCTGCCTCCATCCAGCATAATCTCTCAAAAATGAATTGGGAGTGAGAGCCCCTAGTGGCCGAACGCCCTTATTCCACCTTCCCACGATTTTAATTACTCTGATGCAAAGGGTAGTTCATTGCAACATTCTAATAACCCGCCCTCAGAGAGAGAGAGAGAGAGAGCTACCAACGCGGAGGAGTGCAGACTCGTGCCGAAAGAAGACTGACTGACAGACAGACAGAGTTAATTTGCAAAACGTTTAAAAAGTAATTGAATTTTCTTCCCTGTGAAGGAGTAAATCCTTTCATGCAATAGTTCATTCTTTTCTGTTCTTTTCATCTCTACATTATTCTCTTTTCGTTTTGAGCAACAAGTAGCATTCTTCTCCTCAAGTTGGAACGGAACATTATCTACTTAGTTTATCTATCAGGTAAAGTGTTTTCTGAAGGTTGCATACTTATACTAAGAAAAGATTTCATTCCATAGTAGGCAAGGTATAAGATAGGATTGTCATATTGACATTATTTTTACAAAATAGCTGCTATCACTTATTCAATTGAATAACACTACCCCAAATGACTATAACACAAATCATTCACTTATGGAATCATTGTTTAAAGAGAACTTAAGATATAGATCAATAATACTTGCAAAAATACCAATAAGTCCGGAAAAATAATATTTTCCTCTTGCGATATACAGGCGATCATAAATCTAAGAGACCACTGCCACGACCACACCCAAGACCACACCTAAATGATAACGAACACAATTAAAACTTGTGCAGAACACCGGAAGGCCTCTTTTGGCCACCACCGTCATTTCTAGCAAGTTTCGTGGATTGGTCCCCGTACCCATGTGGTTGCCTTTCCCAAGAGATCTGATGGCAAGTAGACAGTTTGGAACATTAAAACTCACTGGTTGTTCAAAATGTACTGTATGGGGATCCTAAACATAAAAAAGAAAAAAAAACTGATAAAGAAAAGGACAAACTTTTAAGTCTTAATTCAAGAGTATCTTTTCTAGAGATGCGTCTGTTTGCTTGTCTGCATGGTGTTTTTACGTTGCATAGAACCAGTGGTTATTCAGCAACGGGACCAACGGCTTTACGTGTTGAAAAAATAACACTAAGTTATTTTTTTTCTCTGTTTTTTTTAATATGGTAATTTGGTAAGTTTGTAAATGATTGTTTTATTTTAACTTGCATTTTTAGTATTTAAATATTTTTTGTTTACATAAAATGATGACAATTCCTTAATAACCTGTTAAAAATTAAGATGGTTTGGGTCGTTGAAGATATTTGCTGCTCGTTATACATTTCTTACAGAAAGGAGAAGTGGACGGCTTTTAATGACAATGAAGGCAGTTCTTAGCCATTTTCACCAGTGACAACATTGGATTTACTTACCTCTTTATCGTCATGGTGAAAAAATAAGTGATCGGTACCATGGATCCGCATCTTACGTTACCTTCTACTTGGAAGCCTTATCAAGAGCCAGCACAGCAATTGTGATTTATTGCATTTATAAACAGCATACACGGACAGTATGGGTTGTGAGGTACGTCATCATTTTTAAAGGTCATTTAAATTTTATGATTTATAATCCATAGTTCATTCAATAATGAAAGTCCCTTGCTTTGCTTTTTAGCCCCCACAAATAAATATACCCTTGGATAATATTTATATCATTTACAATTTTTATGGGATTGCCATATTATAATTTCCCAGTCATAGTTAAGAGATTCATTTTATCTTCAGTTACTTTGTGCTGGTTAGATAATTTAAGTGTTGTATCATATTTTAGTATTTTCTCATTTGCCACTTTTGTTAATTAGTCGTTATTTACATTCGCTCTTTTTACTACTTAAGGTGGTTATTCGTTCAGCCTTACTGTAAATTTGGCTTGTTGTATACAAGTAATGTACTTAATACGCTAAGTGGACCATTGCCTTTAGGTAATTATTATTTAATAGTGTTAAGTGAAATCCATTATTGATGCAATACATATATTTGAATGGCATTCCTGTGTTTAAATAATTTATTAGTGTTTTTGATAGTTTAAATTACCATTTTTAGTGTAACTGGTATTTGGTATTTTATATTTATCTAGGGGTTCTTGAGAATGGTAATTGGAAGTTGGAGATGCTTGACCATCGCTTTGACATCCATTTAAGGCGATCATCTTCGACAGCAGCAACAACAGCATTGGGTTTAATTTGAGCAGCAATACATGAAACCATTTTATTATATCTTATTCAAGTTCATAATTTTATGAAGGTTTCATTAAAATAAGAAAATTACTCTTTGTATTAATTGTCCAATTACGTAGTAAATTTTTCGAGATGGCGCCCAACGTGGGGCATAAGTAAGGTGCTGTTTTTGCTGTCTGGTTAGCTTCCGGGTTGGGGTTTCGTTTGTTTGTGGGTCCATGGTCTATCCTTTAAATTTTATTGAAATGAGTGTAGAATTAAAGACTCGTAAATATATTCGTGGCCAAGTAACGCGGGTTGTTTAATGAACTGATAAATTCACGAGTATGAATAAAACTGAGTGCAAGGCTGTTCAAATTAAACTGGTTTCGTACCGTGATCAGTTGAACAGTCTTAATACTGTAATCCAGAAGTCTTTGTATGGAGAAGGGAAAAAGGAGGAGGAGTTCTTATTAGAATTGCAGTCTTGTGATGATTACTCAGATAAATTAAATACCTGTTTTGCTGTTTTGCAATTGATGGATTCTAAGCCTGAGTCTAAGGATTCTGAGACCGCAAGAAGTCTCTTGAAGAGTCCTGTAGTTCCACTTCCGGTTTACGCTAGCACCGAAAGTGAAAATGTTGAAAAATTTCTTGTTGAGTTTGAATCGGCTATTGCCACATATTCTTACACTGAGAGGGATAAACTATTACTTCTCAAGCAACAGGTATCAGGCAGAGCCTCAATTTTGCTCGAGAATCTTGAAATTTCAAAGCAGACTTATACTGATGCTAAGAAATTGCTTAAAGAAGCACTGGCTTCTCGTTCGCTGCAGAAATTCAATGTAATTAAGCAATTAAGTGAAATGAAGCTTGAGTACGGTACTGATCCCTTTTCTTATATTGGAAAAATTACTAATGTAACTGAAACTTTTTCTACATTGGAAATCAAAGTAGATGATATTTTGCAGTATTTCATCTGGCAAGGCATGAATGAGTCCTTTAAAGCTCAACTTGTAAATGTGACTAATCATGTACGTCCGTCACTTGAGGAGATAAAGGAAAAATTCTTTGAAGCATCTGAACGTTATATGGACGTCACAAGAAAGTTTAATGAAAGGTGGAGACAAGGAAGAAAATCTTCTACATCACTTGCAGTTAATGTTGAATATGAGGATAATGAAACTAACAGAATTAGTACTGCTGACGCCGCTTCTCCGAGGAAAAGGTGCTCTCTTTGCCAGGAAAACCATGCAACACATAAGTGTATAAAATATAAAGAACCAGAGCATAAGCTGAGACGCTTAGAAGAACTTAATGGTTGCAAGAAATGTGCTAACATTGGACATACCACTGACAAATGCAAGTTTAAATTCTTTAAGAAATGCTATTTTTGTAAGGGTTGGCACTTTTCATTTTTGTGTGATCATCAAGGTGAAAAATCTCATGATGAAAAACTACAAGTGAATGGGAGAGGTGGCAAGGAAGTAAAAGCAGGTAAATCAAAACACAGGGAAACCTCAAGTGATGTAATGATTATAACTCAGGCTTTGCATACCTCTGATGGCGCCTCTGTTTTGCCAACTTTTACCTGTGAAATGTTAAATGGAGCCCTTGTTAGAGGTTTGAAGGACTGTGGCTGTCAGACCAGTTTTGTAACTGAAAAACTTGCATGTGATAATAGGTTTAAAGTGTTAGAAGATAATGTCTCTTTAACAGTCAATGGTTTTAATTCAAGTAAGAAGTATAAATCCAAGATAGTTGAATTAAAGTGCAACTTTGATGATAAGGCTTGTGTAATACATGCATTGTGCGTACCAAGCATAGATATAAATTTGTCATTGCCAGGAATTTCAGAAGTAGCCAGGGCCTTTGCCAAAAAAGGCTTCAAATTAGCTGATAAATATTTGACTGATGGTAGTGATAAAATAAAGGACATTGACTTGATACTTGGTACAAATGACGCCCATTGTTTATTGGATTTTTCTGTAAAATTTGGCAAGGATCACCCATCTGTTTATTTGGGATCAGCGGCAGGAGTGATGTTAATGGGTAATGTCAAGATTATGCAACAGAATCTACCTTATCTTTCAAAGGATTTTTATTGGTCTCGGTGTTCAAAGCATTCCTGCTCTGTTGCCGATTATGAGGAAACATGTGAGTTAAATGGAAACAAATCCCCTGTATATGATGGCATAGATAAATGCTGCCAGTATATTGGATTTGGTAGTTCTATGGGTGAGCCAAGTGGCTTAAGTTTGGAATGCGAGGTGGAGGTTCAAGCTAACTTCGCTATTCTAAATGAAAAAGGTATGATTGAAGAATCAGAGCTGAGACGTGCAACTGATGAGATGCTGCGGTCTGTGTATGAGAAATCTATTTGTGAACCAGACCATGAAGATGGAAACTTGATGTCAGATTGTAATGGAAATTTGATTAAGTTTACCCTTGATAACGCAAGGAGAAACGAGGAAGGAAGGCTAGAGAAGCCTCTTCTATGGAATGAAAAGAGCTGTCTTTTGCTTGGACGGAATTTCAACCTTGCAAAGGCAGTATTGAGATCCAACATGAGAAAATTACAAAGGAACAAACTGAATCATATAACAAAGCTATGTGAGGGGAGAAGTGTTGGATTCTCATTCGTGAGTGGAATGGACAACCCAACTGACAAAATTACACGATGTCTGTCATTCAAAAGTTTAATGAAGTCTAATTACCATAAGGGTCCCAATATACGTGATCTCGATCAAGCTAGTAAAAGTGACATTTTAGGTTTTAAGATACCAATGGTCGAGAATTTAGAAACTATTGGGGCATATAGTGCATCAACCAGTGTAAAAGAAAGCCAAACTGTAAAACTAGAGCACTTAATACCTCTAGATAGATACTCAAATATGGATAAGTTGATATCTATACTTGCGAAAGTTCTGGAATGCTGGGATCGATGGAAAGGGTTTATAAACAAGTCACATGGCTTCGATAAGAAGGACCTCCGCTCTAAGGCTTTGACTCAAATCATCTCTAGGGATCAACAAATAAATTTTCCAGATGTTATTGACTATTTAAGTAGCAACTCTAAAACCAAGATGGCTATGCCTAATTTGATATCACAATTGAATTTGTATCCAGACACTCATAATTTAATAAGAGTGAATTGTAAATTTAATGAGAAGCGCAGTGTAACCAACCAAACTTATCCTATTCTTTTATCAAGAGAGAGTACTCTAACAAAACTTATTATATTGGATGAACATTTGCTTTTGAAACATGCTGGTTGCTATGCCCTTTTGACAGAATTACGTAGGAAATTCTGGATACCAAAATTCTTCTCTACAGTTAAGAGGATTCTGAAGGAATGTGTTGTATGCCGGAGATATAACCAAAGACCTGTCAAACTTAATCAATCAGCCTATAGGGAATTTAGATTGAGTCCATCTGAAAAACCTTTTGGTAATGTATACCTTGATTATTGTGGTCCATTTTATGTGAGACAAGGGAAAGATAAAGTCAAGGTTTGGATCCTTGTTATTTCATGCATGTTCACACGAGCAGTTAATCTTAAGATCTGTACGGATATGACAGTTGAAGAATTTTTGCGTGCTTTGTCACTGCATTCTTTTGAATATGGAGTCCCTCAGTTTATAGTAAGTGATTTGGGTACGCAAATAGTAGCAGGAGCCAATATTGTTCAGGATTTCCTGAAGGATGCTGAGACTGTTCAGTATTTAACTGATAATAATGTTGAGAAAGTCCATTTTCTGCATTACTATAAGGGTTGTAGTCAGCTTGGAGGATTAGTTGAGAGCGTAGTTAAAATGACCAAGCATATGATACAGAAGTCAATCAGAAATAATGTCATTGAATTTAGGTATTTTGAATATCTTGTTTGTCATGCTGTACATTTGATCAATAGAAGGCCTATTGCATTCAAAGAAGCATTAAGAGATTGTTCTAATAATGTACCAACCCCTATAACGCCAGAGGAACTTATTCATGGATATTCATTGGTCTCTTTGAATATTATTCCTGCATTACAAGCTGACCCTGATTCTGATGAGGATTTTCAGGTTGATTTTGATGTTGTACATAAAATTAAAACATCTTATGAGAAGCTGAAACACATTAGAACTAACTTGTTGGAAATCTATCATCGGGAATTCATGAACACTTTAATTAAACAAGCTATTGATAAGAAGGATAGATATGGTCCTGTAAACCATAAACAAATCAGTATCGGCGATATTGTGCTGATTAAGGATGATGGATATAAACCTGTTAATTATCCTATGGGAATTGTCAAAGAAGTTTTCAAGAATATCAACGGAGAGGTAACTGCTGCTAAAGTTCTGAAGGGTAAAACCAATGAAATAACTAAAAGGCATGTTACTTCTTTAATACCACTCTTGAGGAAGGAGTCTGATGAGGATGCTGTAGCATCAGATGATGATGATGAGGATGCTGTAGCATCGAAAGAAGAGATTCCAGGCATGGACGTTTCTAGAAAACGTCCACGGAGAAAAGCTGCTGAGATATCACGGCAAAAATGCAAAAACATTCTAAACGATGATATTTCAGACTAATTATATTTTTTTTTATTTGATCAAATTTACATAATTCTTATGTAAAATTTGATTTCTTCCCCGGGAGTGTTGAAAAAATAACACTAAGTTATTTTTTTTTCTCTGTTTGTTTTAATATGGTAATTTGGTAAGTTTGTAAATGATTGCATTTTTAGTATTTAAATATTTTTTGTTTACATAAAATGATGACAATTCCTTAATGACCTGTTAAAAATTAAGATGGTTTGGGTCGTTGAAGATATTTGCTGCTCGTTATACATTTCTTACAGAAAGGAGAAGTGGACGGCTTTTAATGAAAATGAAGGCAGTTCTTAGCCATTTTCACCAGTGACAACATTGGATTTACTTACCTCTTTATCGTCATGGTGAAAAAATAAGTGATCGGTACCATGGATCCGCATCTCGAAAAATTTACTACGTAATTGGACAATTAATACAAAGAGTAATTTTCTTATTTTAATGAAACCTTCATAAAATTATGAACTTGAATAAGATATAATAAAATGGTTTCATGTATTGCTGCTCAAATTAAACCCAATGCTGTTGTTGCTGCTGTCGAAGATGATCGCCTTAAATGGATGTCAAAGCGATGGTCAAGCATCTCCAACTTCCAATTACCATTCTCAAGAACCCCTAGATAAATATAAAATACCAAATACCAGTTACACTAAAAATGGTAATTTAAACTATCAAAAACACTAATAAATTATTTAAACACAGGAATGCCATTCAAATATATGTATTGCATCAATAATGGATTTCACTTAACACTATTAAATAATAATTACCTAAAGGCAATGGTCCACTTAGCGTATTAAGTACATTACTTGTATACAACAAGCCAAATTTACAGTAAGGCCGAACGAATAACCACCTAAGTAGTAAAAAGAGCGAATGTAAATAAACGACTAATTAACAAAAGTGGCAAATGAGAAATTACTAAAATATGATACAACACTTAGTGTTATTTTTTCAACATTACGTGACTTCCGAACCACGTCGAGAGTGAACTTCTATCACCAGAAATACACATCTCTCACACCTCAATGGAACGCCCGAGAATCAAACTCGCGGCCACCGAGGTGGCAGGCCAAGACCATACCGATCATGCCACTGAGGCGCTTTCAACAATATCTAAAGGACAGGATGGTTGCCCTTAGCTTCACGAATCTTAAGCAGATACGTGAAGCTTTCAACCCGGGTTACCATTTTATTTGCTTGTGTTCGTTACGCACGTTAATTTGTTGTGCAAAAAAGAAGACAAAATTTTTTAAATTATTTTTTTATTTTTATTTATTTTTCTTCTTTTTTGCACAACAAATTAACGTGCGTAACGAACACAAGCAAATAAAATGGTAACCCGGGTTGAAAGCTTCACGTATCTGCTTAAGAGACAACATTAATATTCGAGTGCCAAAGAGTTCAAAAGAACATCACTTCTCGGAACACCAGCCGGACTATATACTTCATACAGTTACTGGGCTATATATTTACCTACGCCCGTATTCACCACATTCTTTCTGTAGAATACTCCCTATCAAATATCCAGTGGGATAAAGAGAGACGCCAACAGACTAATAATAAATCCACAAGCGAATCTAAAAACTATATCTGTTGAAGGAAGTTATCGTTCAGGACCGCCATAGATAGATGTGAAAACAATTCTAGAAATGTGATACAATATAACATACCGTCTATAAGCTTCCAATAGCCTAAGACGAGCGGGAAGGGGTACGGAGAGTGACATAAGGCTCCAATTAATTTCCCCTGACAGGTAATGGACAGGTAATGTGCTCTTACGCAATATCACCCGAAAGGAAAGTGGCTGTTCAGCCAAGACATTAGACTGAATTCTCAGACGGACTATATTTCCTTCAGAAAAGAGGGAGAAGAAGAGAAGAAGCAGAAGAAAAATGGGCCAGACATCGCTGATTGATGAGCGCTCAGTTGGCGCTTCAGATGCTATATTGCTCCTCCCGTACGGTATTGGTAAGTCTCTCTCTCTCTCTCTCTCTCTCTCTCTCTCTCTCTCTCTCTCTCTCTCTCTCGGCTTAGGTATTAGGCATAACCTGATTTTCCCATTTCCCTCCATGTGTGAAACATTAGATTAATCTCTCGTGAAAAGGGAAATGACATTTTCTTTTTCAGAAACAGGCTGAAGAAACCATCCTGAGATGATCCACTCAGCGCGCGCGCACACTCCAAATCATTAGGGAAAACGCAACGGAGGGTAAGATAAGCTGATAATCACAGCTACTCTAAAGCAATGACAACATTTCGCTGTAGTCTTTAGTGAGACTGGAAAATCGATTTACTACTTGTGTTTTGCATCTTCAAAAAGAGGCTAATGTAGCGTCAGTCAAACATTTGACTGGAATTAGGAGACCATAAATGGTTGTCTATGCTAAAACTATGGTTTTCGACATGAATGTGTTTTAGAATGTCCTACTGGAGGTCATTCTAAAAGTGTAATAAAGATGTAACATCCTTGGTTGATTTCTAGTAACAATAGTTTGCTTCTGCTCACCACCTTAACTCCCCGAAGAGGAAATTAAACAATGGAAAAAGTTTATATATACACGAACATGCATATATATACAATATATATAATATGTAGCATGTAACATGTAACATATAACATATATATATATATATATATATATATATATATATATATATATATATATATATATATATATATACGTGTGCATGCTTATGCACCAATCTGCAAAAGCAATAAGTTCTTATACACTGGCACCTTTCTTTTGCATCACCGATATGGCAATTGATAACTTAAAGGATGTAATGCCTCTCCTTAATCATTCATGGCCACTTCTCCCAAGAGTACATAACGAGCGATATATATCGGGAGACAATCGGGCTTCTACGCGACGTCTCTCCAGTTTCACTGACGACTTATAAAATTGAAGAAAAGAAAAGGGTGTGAGGAGAAACTATTCGAAAAAAGTGATAGGATGGAGAACGAAACAAAAATACTGAAGTGAAAAGAAACGTAAAGTTGAAAAAAATACAAAAAGACAGCGAAGAGACACTAAAGAGAAAAAAAGAACACGAGATAAGGAAAAACGGACAGGAGAAATGAAAACGAAAAGACGGCGAAGAGAAACAAGGGGAAGAAGGACACGAGATAGGGAAAAAAGGAAAGGAGAAATGAAAACGAAAAGACAGCGAAATAACACGAAAAGGGCAAAGGGCAGCGACGTGAAAGAATAGAAAAAAAAAAAAGCGCGGAGAAGTGGAAATTAAGAGTGAAGAGAAACAAAAAGAAAAAAGACAGCGATGAGAAACGAAAAGAAAAGAGACATTTCAGAGAAAGAAAAAGGAGGAAAAACACTGAGGAGAAACATTTCAACTCTTTCTTGTCTTAAAAATCCAAAATCTATACTTACTACTTTGAAATGAATCAAGATATTCTTGTCATCTCAAGTCTTATTACCAAAATATATAGATGCGCTGATCAATAAGCTAAAAACTTCTAGACTTCAAGAAATGAAAATTATTTCAAAAGAATTTATTAGGGTTCAAGAGAACCCAGCTATTCGTCCATATCATTAACAGAGAGAGAGAGAGAGAGAGATTATAAAAATGTAGAATGAAGGACTAGGTTTAAACCGATTATTGAAAGGCATGAAGTGTCATTTCCAGTTGCTTCTCTAAAATGACCCCCAACAATCACATCTCACTTCATCTGGAATTGGGTTCAAGTAGCTACCTAATGACTTTCTGAATATGTAATGGTTGATTTGTTATACTTGAACTTGGCATGTACCAAGGGAAACAGCGCTGCCGGCTGTAAATTATGTGCCAGGGATAGTCTCAGCCTGATGTAGAGAGAGAGAGAGAGAGAGAGAGAGAGAGAGAGAGAGAGAGAGAGAGAGAGATTCATAAGCGAATGTCAACCGTGACAAACCGAATCAGAATTCGTAGCTCTATGGTCGTACCTTCTATGTCAATCCCCTAGTCCTGACGTCAAAGACCCGAGTCATCTGGGAATAGTTTCATTAGGAGGGACACCTTCCAAGGAAGAACGGGTTCCCTACACGTTAATAGTAACCAATGACACGGGATGAGAACAGCCCTCAAAACAAGAGAAGTGACTGAAATGACGCAGACCGTGGGAGATGGCGAGGGACGTACTGAAGGGTGACTCCTGAATGATTAAGCTTTCACTGTTAAATGTTCGAAGGTGATTTGGTTAAAACGCCAAGTAATTTGCATTTAAATGAGAGTTCTAATCCTAGAATATAACATCCTACAAAGTTAAACACGGATAATATATTTTATATCTTTAAATGACGGAAATGAACGAGGAGGTGAAATGCATTATAATAGGTGAATGTCTCTAATGAGATAGAATAAGTGTCCCTCAATAAATGAAAAAAATTATGGATACGAACATGGAATAAAGAAGGAACAAAGAAATGGTAGCCCCAAACGAGAGAGGAAGAGAGAGCGAGAGGGAGTCTCTAAGCCTTGAAGAGATGGTGGTTGGGAAGAAGGATTTGGAAGGTACTGTGGGTAGGTGGGTATGAAGCTAATCTATGAATTAATGACGGAAAGTTTCCCTCTCGTAATTCTTCCCTCCATCACCTATGCAAATCATCATCTCCTTTCCAATCACATGAATCATCTCGATGCCAGAGGGGGATTTTCCCCTAATTGATGGTGATGGCTGCCTGTTTCACAGCATGTACTGACGCACCCAATTCCGATTTTAAACAGATGAGGCGAATGAGATTTTTAGTAACATAAACATCCAACTTTCCCAGCATTAGTTTTCAGGCTGAGATTGCAAGCCTGATGACATGCCTCAGTTGGCCGCAATATATATATATATATATATATATATATATATATATATATATATATAGATATATATATATATATATATCCATATACACACACACACACACATATATATATATTTTCGTTAAAAGCAATTGCTTTAGTGGCATCAATAAGTTTCTTGCAGGTATCTTCATACCGACGAAGTTTTTTCCGATTCTCGTTCGTCAATTTCTGGTGAAATATACGCAGACTTCCTTCTTCCATTTATTGAATTTGTCACGACAGCTGTTTCGCCTTATGGCATTATCAAGCGACTACTGACTTACAATCTGACCTTTCGGCCTATTTATCTCATCGTGTGGGAGGTATGACCTCGAGGTATGGGTACTGTTAGTCTAGGGGATTAACAGCTTAAGGGCGTTGTTTTAGTTACAAAGAAATATAAGGACATATGTACTGCGACAATAAGAGTGAAAGTTTAAACAGTGGTTAAATAAATATTCAAAATACAATGCCATGTGCTAGAGTTTCCTTAAATGTATGTTTAAAATTTAATATGTTACATGTTGGTTTTAGATAAAAATTACAAAATTACATACAGGAATGAAAATGAATATAGAAATCTAAATACGGGAGTACAAATATATGTATATATTTTATAGCATGCATAAAGGTACAAGAGATAATTTCTGTTTATACATAAATGTGTATGATTTAAATTTGATGTGTGTGTGTGTGTGTGTGTATGTCCAAAATGGTCTACGTTGGTTAACGGTTGCTGATTCGTGTGGGCGGGGTCTCAGCGACCGGAGTAAGGATGTTACTTGACTTTCGCTGACGCTGGGTCTTCTCATGCCTTCCAAGGGGCGCGATGTTCTCGGTGGATTGGGGCGCGCTGTCTGGTCCCTGTTGGCTTGGGTATTCCTTCTCCTGCTGGAGGGGAGTATATGGTCCGATTCTTGTTGGACGTTCAAGGTCGGCTTCTGAATAGCGATGCTCACTGCTTCCGTTATTAAGAGGCGACCGTAGTTGTCTTCTCTATGTACGACCTGGGTGCCTTCTATGAGCTCTTGTAGAGATGGCTTCCTGTCGTGAACATCTATGTAATATGGATGGCCCCTTGATTTCTATGAGCCAGCAGACGTCTCCGAAGGGTCGTTGTAGTGTGCCCGATGTAGTTTTGGCTGTGAGGTTTACACACCTCCTCTGGACAAGTAAATTTGTAAACTACATTCGTGCACATCTCCTTCGGTCCCCCCGGAGCGGTGCTGTTCTTCATTATTAAGGCTGCTACAAGGTTGGGCTTACTATATATCCTGAGGCTTATTTTATGGTAAGGGGCTTTTGGGGTTACGCCTCTGTTTATTATCCCGCGTAGTGTGCAGCAATCCTCCTTGTATGCAGACCCATAATGTACACGATGGTAAATAATCAAGTTTTCCTCGTTTTTCGCCATGGTGTTGGGTTGGTAAAATTCGTCCATTTTCTTTTTTATTGCTGCTTCGATAATTTGATCTACATACCCGTTGTTTGTCAGCAGTTGGCGAATTCGGTCGAGTTCGTTATGTATATCTTTCCATGATGAGCTGTGTGTGAAGGTTCTGTTGACATACGCACTCACGACAGACTTTTTTATATGCGTCGGGCACTCCCCCGCGTGCGTTCAAGTAACGCCCAGCGTTCGTTTGCTTTCGTATAAACGGTCGTCTTAAACAAATGTCCTTCTTGTTGTTTTACCAGGACATCAAGAAATGGCAAAGTCTTCTGCTGGCTGTGCTCTGTGGTGAAGTTGAGCACTGAGTTTCTTTTCAGAGCATCTGCTAGTTTTTTGGTATCTTCAGGCTCTTTTATTGTGACGAATATATCGTCGATGTACCGCCCATAAATCCTAGGTTTTAGATGTTCTCTAAAGGTCCTTTCTTCGACGGTGGCCATGTACATATTTGCAAAGAGGACTCCTAGTGGGGATCCCATGGCGGTTCCGTCTACTTGTCGAAATAATTCCCCCTGATGAGAGAGGAAAGGGGCTTCTGTAGTGCTAGCTTTCAGCATCTCTCGGAGGACATCTTCGGAAATGGGCAGCGGGTTCTTCTCGGACCTGTATACACGATCAAGAATGATGTCGATCGTTTCTTCGACGGGAACGTTCGTAAACAAACTCTCAACGTCGAGTGAGGCAATGTCGTCTTCTGGTCCTTTTTCCTGTAGGAGATCAATAAACTCCACCGCTGATTTCAGTGAATATGCACCGGGTATGTAAGGTACCAGCAAATCATTCAGGACCTTTGCTATCCTATAGGTTGGGGATGTCATCTGAGAGATGATGGGCCTTCAGGGGTTGCCTGCCTTGTGTGTTTTCATTGTTCCGTAGCAGTAACCGGGCCCATAGTCTCCTTTTACCTTAGGGAATTTTACGTCTTGCTGATTGTTGGCCCTAGTCACAAGCCTCGACACTTTCTTTCTGAGGTCCTCGGTGGGGTCTTTTGTCAAGCGTTGGAATTTGGAAGTGTCCAGGAGGATCCTATCCATCTTTTCAAAATAATCACTTTTCTTCATCACTACGTACACTGATGATTTGTCACCTTCCGTATGATGATGTCTGGGTTGCTACGTAGTTCTTTAGCGGCTTCCCTCATCTCCTTGGTGATTAATTGGCTTCGGAAATGTCCTCTCTGTCGTCCTGCTTCTCCAACAAGTTCATCAATGACGGTAGGTGTTAGTTCTAGCTTACCATCATCTCGGAGTTGTAAAGTCGGTCTATAAGGGCCTCCGTTTCTATCTCTTGGCTTCAGTGTGTGGATTCTTGGCATAGTGGCACTGCAGACCCAGGTTCAGGAGGGACCTTTGATGGGGGCCTAAGGTCGATTCCAGCCAGGTTGACGAAGCCATCTTTGTGTTCCTCACTTCTCACGGGGCCCCCATGAAGGATGAGTAGCTTCTTGTTGTGCCTCGTTGTCACCACCTGTCTGTATTTCCTCTCTCTAACTCAAGCAGGGCACGTGCTTTTGTTGGTCATCTAGTGGGCTGTTAATGTATATATATATATATATATATATATATATATATATATATATATATATATATATATATATATATATATATATATATATATATTATATCAATAGAAGGATCCACAGTAATATCCTTGTTTATCTAGATAAACAAAAAAGGGATATTACTGTGGATCCCTCTATTGATTTCTTAGAAGCACGATACAGTGTTTTTTATATTGCATATATATATATATATATATATATATATATATATATATATATATATAATTATCACATCACCGTGATTCATATAAATCATTCGAGCTACAAATGTCCTTTAATATTTAATTCGCTATACCTCGGAATTGATATATTTTCATATATGTACCAAAGGGGAATTTTTAGTTGATAATAATTTCGTCCCCTCATGGGATCGAACCACCGTCTAGTGGACCGGAACGAAATCAGGACGGCCTAGTATGTGTGTTTCACAGTGAGGCTTTTCCTACTCAGAAGTAGCGATGACATAAGGTGTTATCTTCTCCGTTCTCTTGAGCCTTTTTAGGATAAGGCTCATCATAACTGCAACCGCCATAACTGCCTAACGTCGAGGTACTTAATTCACTGCTAAGAGCAACAGAGGCCCAAATCTTTCCACTGGTGAGGCAACGACTCCCAATATATATATAAGTACATACCGATATTTACACATATACATAGACAGACAGATTGATAGCTATGATAAATATATATATATATATATATATTATATATATATATATATATATATATATATATATATATATATATATATATAGTATATATATATATATATATATATATATATATATATATATATATCTTACAAGTGTGTGATGTGTTAGTGAATTACATATCATGTCTTAAACTTCTGTGAGTCGGCGAAGCACAAGGGCTCCAGCAACGGAGGTAGCCCTAAGTCATGTGCCAAATTGATACATTGTGCATTAGTTGCTGATGTAGTGTGCGACAGGAGTGTACAAAGGTGGCTGAGCCATCTTACAAGTGTGTGATGTGTTAGTCTTGTCTGGAGACAGATTGAGCTGTAGAGGCAGCCTTCTTGAATGAAGGAATCTGATGCATAAGCTTTTTTAATCTAGAGGCTGTCCGTACTGTTGCCAGGGCGGTTTGGGTTGTGTCGAGTATGTACATTCGTTTGTACGAATGTCACAGGTCTAACCGACCAAGGCACTTGCGAGAGAGAGACATTCCTTTTGTGGTAGGAAAGAGGTCGGTTTGGTAAACGCCAGGTGTCGGGAGAAAACCCCATCATATAGGTATGACACATATTTTAAATGACTTAGAAACAATTACCTTTGAAAAGAGAGAGAAGTATGAAATGTATCTCTTAACTTAATATTGCTTTGAAAAGAGAGAGAAGTGTGAAATGTATCTCTTTACTTAATATTGCTTTTGAAAGAGAGAGAAGTGTGAAATGTATCTCTTTACTTAATATTGCCTTTGAAAAGAGAGAAGTGTGAGGTGTATCTCTTTACTTAATATTATGTTATGTATCTTTATTACAGATGGGCTCTATTCCATGATATTAGAGACGGGGTTCTCTATCCTGACTAATACAATGAAACAGTTGACATTTTGGGTCTGGGAGTGAATACTTAGCCAGGAGAGTGGAATGATAACTTATTAGTTTTCTTTGTGGGACTTATTAATCATTTAGTTCTATTTTATGTTCATCTGCTTTGGGTAATAAATAGTATATTTTTGTATTTATGTGAGCTTAATAGCCTAATGACATGTTTGCAGATAGAGGGCGCCACTGTCAACAGGTAAGGGTTTCCAGTTTGTGTAGTTTTGTCAAAAGGGTGTAAGATATATGTATATGTATATGTATATGTATATGTATATGTATATGTATATGTATATGTATATGTATATGTATATGATATGTATATTATATGTATATGTATATGTATATGTATATGTATATGTATATGTATATGTATATGTATATGTATATGTATATGTATATATCCTTAATTCCATGTTAGAAAGATAAGTGAAACAAGGACTTGGAACAAGTACTTTCGTTGTATATTCTCCATTTTCAAGTTCGTGCTAAATATACAAGAAGTTGACAGGCCTTTATATACAAAATCAGAAAGAGGGGGCGGGGTTACAGATTATTAATCTGGGCGGCATGTTCTTTTAGCAAAAGAGATAAGGAAAGAGGACCAAGGTATAATCCTTGAGCCTCTTTGCTTAGAACATGCCGCCCGGATTAATAAACTGTAACCCCACCCCATCTTTCTGATTTTGTATATAAAAGCCTGTCAACTTCTTTTATATTCAGTGTGAACTTGAAAATGTAGAATAGACTGCAAAAGTTCTTGTTCTAAGTCCCTGTTTCACTTGCCTTTCTACCGTGGATTTAAGGATATTCTCACGTACGTGTTCTTTCGGGCTACATTGAATTTATATATGTATATATATATATATCATAATATATATATATATATATATATATATATATATATATAGATATATATATAGAGAGAGAGAGAGAGAGAGAGAGAGAGAGAGAGCGAGAGAGAGAGAGAGAGAGAGAGAGAGAGAGATATATATATATATATATATATATATATATAATATATATATGTGTGTGTGTATATATATATGTGTGTGTGTGTGTGTGTGTGTGTGTGTATATATAGTCACGAGACAACGCTCATCTTCTTTAGAATCATGTCTTCAAGATATCCAAAACAAGAAAGCAAAATTTTCCCAGATTTTACAGGGAATGTCACCCAGTTGCTTGATATAAGCACATATCACGCAGTGCCTGTGTGACTTAATAAACACGAGGAAAACTTCTTTGCTGCGCTGAGGTTTGTATTTTCAGTCTATGTCTACTTGATGGTGACAATAATATACGACTGCCATTTAAAGAAGTTTTCTGTCAGTTATGTTCCGAGTCTCTAAATTGCCATTTCTCAATTTTTTTTCTTATCCCAGATTGTTCTGCAAATTATTTTGATATATTCTAATAAAGCACCAGCTGTCCGTGCCACTTCGTATAACACTTTTCAACCCAATTTGTACCTATCCGTCTTCCAATTGAGCAAGTACATATTTTTTTGTCACATTCTAATCACCTTAGATATAGCTACATGAGATTCCTTCTTCAAATTCACCTGGTAAATATCCGGTGCAATCAATCTACCGATGACCACCCGCCCCCCCCCCCCCCCCCAAAAAAAAAGAAAGAAAAAAAAAAAATATATATATTATATATATATTATTAGATTATATATATATATATATATATATATATATATAATATATATATATATATATATTATGCTCCTGTCAATCTCCCTCCGACCTCTAGCACCAGTGTCGGTCAAAGAATGATTTCCCCTTTCGGATAACAACAAGCCTTCTTCGATTCAATATCGTTTAGGATTTCCGGTCACCGATGTTGTTTATCTAAGGATATTATGGAACGGCCTCGGCATAGACAGCCCGGATTGCAATTTCCCGTCCGAGGACAGGTTGACAATTATCCATTTGCATACGAATAATATGATGTTGCTGTGGTGGTCCCGGGTGCTGATCCCGATACGGGAAAAGAGAGAGAGAGAGAGAGAGAGAGAGAGAGAGAGAGAGAGGGGGGGGGGAGGGAGAGGGGGGGTGGTTTGGTGGTTGCCGGGAGGATGAATTCTGAGCGGCCATTTATGCAAGAAAGTTTCGAGTTAGGGATTTTCCAAGGAATTGAGAAAGTGGGCGGGGATCAAAGCGCTTTGCTGTGAAAACAACAGCTACAACAGCAACAACAACAACAACAACTAAATTGAAGATGAAGAACATAATGATAATAGTGTTATTAAAGGCGAAAATCGATTACGAAATACGTTAGCTATACAAAAAGTCTGCAATAGTTATTGGTGCAATGGTTGTTCATGTGGATGATATTTTGTCTAATCTTGCGAGACATTTTATGACAACGATGAGAGGACATGTGATGAAAAAGTATAAAAAGATTTTATTCGTGAGGAAATAGGAATATATGAAAAATGCCATTTGTCAACAAGAACAATGTCATTGTATTAAATGTCTTGTCAGACTTGATTTTTCTTAATGTCAGCTGTTGGTATATCTTTCTCCAGTAGAGTAAAATACTAAAGTGAGCTGTTCGAAAATTTAAATATCATGTAAGTAATCCTCATTATGCATGCCTGGTTACTCAAGTAGATTACCTACGCCATCGACCTCTGTCATAAAAATGAAAATTTGTTTAGGAAAAATATATATATATTGCACATGTACTTTGTTATATAACCCAAATTATGGCGACAACGTGATAATTTATCAAAGAACTTTGCGTAAAAATACTATATATAATCAATTATAAACTTTTAAGTTTGAAATTATTAAATCTAGTCGTCCATCAACAAGTTCAACAAACTATTTTTTTTATCATGCCACGGCTACATTAACATTTCCGCTCTCGTCGCTCAGTTCTTGTTTTCGTTTGTCTTTCTACTAAAAAGAACTTGCATCATTTTTTTTATTTTTTTGCATTTTTACAAGATATTGCCTTCCTTTCTGTATTCATGCGAAAATGGATCTGCCCAGTAAAACCCTACAATAACATGAAATGTTTCTGTGTATTTCAGCAAACTAAAGAAAATATAATCCTATTTACATTAATATATAGAAAGTTAAATGAAATTTTAACCACCAATTTTACTGTAGCATATTTCTAAAAACAAAAACAAAACAAAAAAACGTCAGCTCATAATTAATAACCTAATATTAGTTCAGTCCCAAAAACAGAATTAAAATGTCTGTGGCAACTATCTAATTAGGTGTCCTTTTTTCAAGGCCAAATTACTTTTTGGCCGAGTTGTCTTCATCTGCAAACAACACTGTGGCGTCACTTAAACTCTCTCCATATTTCATAATCATTTCCCTTTCATTTGTAATTCAGTAGTGCTTAAAGTTATTAGGATAAAGATCTCGCGTTATTTCTGCTACATAATTGAGTGCCTGTTACTATAGAATTAGTGCATATACTATGGTAGATTCACATCAACCGTGCATTTGATGTCTTAAGCACGTCCCTTACGTCGTAAGGGACAGGCCTAGATATCAAATGCACGGTTGATGTGAATTTACTATAGCTTGGTAGCACGTCAATATCCGCATTCTGCTGCGGTGTCACGATGCCACACTGCTGCCCACAGACGAATGTTTTCGTTTACCTGCTGATTTCATTCTAAAACCATGCAACTGCCTTCCTGATATTGTTAACTCCACTAACTCTGTTACTGTTATCAATGCAAGTTCTTTCATTATTTACTTTCATTTAAAACTAGGACTGCCTCCATGTCACTGTTATTAATGGCAATCTCAAGAGAGGCTGAAAGATTGATTATGTGAAAACTTGCTTGGCAAGGGAATCGCTTTTGGGACATATCCTCCTAAACAACAACAATAATAATAATATATCCTGGTAAATAGGATGAGTGAGGCATTTGAGTGTATCATATATTGAGTGTTCTCACTTTTCAATATAATTTTTTTTCTTTCTATGCTATGTTCATACTCGTGTAGAGAGAAATACATCAGTAGCGTTTGTACAGCTGTTTTTATCAAATATCTACAGACAAGAAAAGAATCATATGGACAATTGGGAGGATTTAATAAGAGTAACTCGTATGATGCAACCATCCTATTTCTGAACAGGACATGTTTATTTTAGAGAGTGTCTTCTTCCTCTTAATAATAATAATAATAACAATAATAATTATTATTATTATTATTATTATTATTATTATTATTATTATTATTATTATTATTATGATTATTATTATTATTATTATTATTATTATTATTATTATTATTATTATTATTATTATTATTATTAATCAAAATAATGATGATGACGATAATGATGCTTGACAATAACATAATATGCTATGGAGAAATGAAGTAACACTGGAGTTCTTTAGGTACGATACAAGCATTATATTACAACAACACATATGCGCTTTTTATTCTCCCAGAACAACGAAAACATCAACAAAACGAGCGAGAGAGTGCTGCGAATTCACTTGGTCTCACGTTGCATATTCCACCGTGAGTATGAATACAGAGTAATTCCGACTAAGTGACAATAAGTCTCATGCACCGCGAGTCTCTGAAATCGCGTCTAATTCCCGGCATTGAGTCGCGGCCCCAAATTAGCTGGAGTCGGATCCAAGGAAGAGCTCGGCGTTATCGCGCTCGTGGGCTTGTACGCTGCTAATGCCGAGCAATTATTCGTATTAGGAATTGAATTGAATTGAATATAGAATTTAGGCCAAGGGCCAAGCACTGGGACGCATGAGGTTCAATGATGCACTATGAATCAATTGTTAGGAGAGGGTGGAAAGTAAGATGGAAAAATGAGACTATGAAACGAGGCGCAGTAAAAGGAATGAAAGGGCTGCAGCTAGGGGCCGAAGGCAAGCTACAAAGATCTTTAAGTAATGCCTACAGTACTACATGAGGTGCACTGACGGCACTATTGAAAGGGATTGCTAAATGTTTTTTTGAAATTGGTATGAAATTGTCAGAAGATGATTAGGCATTTTCTGACATTTAATAGAATCACTATGAGACTATATACTTTAAATTAGAAAATGGTTTGAAATTATTATATGCACCTTGGAAAATTGTATTATAGGAAAGTACTAGAAATTTATTATGAATTACGAGAC
Source organism: Macrobrachium nipponense (assembly GCF_015104395.2). Taxonomy (NCBI): domain Eukaryota; kingdom Metazoa; phylum Arthropoda; class Malacostraca; order Decapoda; family Palaemonidae; genus Macrobrachium; species Macrobrachium nipponense. Next base: position 47,124,523 of record NC_087202.1, on the reverse strand, counting down.
ATTTCGCATTATTACACATTTGTTATAGAGTTCACTAATAGATCAGAGAATTATCAGACAAGTTATATCCAAATTTTCACGAATTTGTCAAGAGAACTTGATTACCAGAAACTGTTTCTCAAATTTCTCGAGAATTGTACGAAACTATCCATCAATTTAGGAAAGTTATAGAATATATCGAAGTTTACCTAAACATTTTCGGAAGATTATTACAAAACTGTAAGAAGTCTGAAAAGGTTTCATAGTTTTTTCTTATATATTTTAAGACAGGGAGTATTTACTTAAGGAAATTGAATACACGACGTCTCTATTCCAAATTCCGTATCTAGAACTCGTTCTATGACGTCGAAGTCACTTTGCTTGTTGGCAACCAACCACCCGTGACGTCACCCCTTAATTAGCCGAGGTACAGGTTAGTTACCGAAGCTGTTTACTGATTAATTCTAAAGCTTTCATCCTCAGTTGGGCGATGCGGACCTGGAATTTGATCCCGTCCGCATCGATGAGCCTGGAATGATTTACTTCGCGCACAAAGACGACGGGAATGAAGGGGAACAATATTCTTTCATTTATTGAAGAAAATCACAAGCGGATTTGTTTTTTAATTTATCAATTTATGCAGACGATTTTGGGTTTATTTAAACAGAGAGAGAGAGAGAGAGAGAGAGAGAGAGAGAGAGAGAGAGAGAGAAGAGAGAGAGAGAGAGAACGGTATTAATTTGCCTTAGTTTTTGCACCGTGAAGTTTGCTTACAGAACCAAAAACCTTGAACAGAGCAAACTAAATGATACAGCATCGGAGACTTCGAAACACCTGATGGACCAACAAAAGTCCAATTCAAGTCCGTGTATACTTTGACTGAAATGAGAAAAACCTATGAACGCATAAATTGTTACCGAGCTCAAAGGAGCAACTCTTTTCCATCAAAATGTGCAATAGCATATTCCTTCCCAATATATGTGATGTAGAAAGAGGTAAGCAGTCTTACATAGAAATACATGTTTTACCAAGTCAGTTGTGTATTCCAGAAAAGAAGGTAAGCTTCCTTCCTCCCACACATACCTTTTAAAAAATAAGGGTGGAGAGAGAGAGAGAGAGAGAGAGAGAGAGAGAGAGAGAGAGAGAGAGAGAGAGAGAGAGAGAGAGAGAGAGACATTGTTGCGCTTGGACTTCTGAAAGGAATTAACCCATTTACTTATTTACAAAAGAATCCCCGCTGGTTATTAATCACTTCCCTCTCATAGCATTCTCTGGCTTAAAGGAATAATATTAATTTAGAATTTGCGTACGAGGATTTATCGGCCCTCTGGAGGATTAACTCTTCATCCAGCAAGTACAACCTGGGTTTTCCCCTCCAGAGTATTGATAAATCTTTGCGTCAGCTTAAACTACGTAAATATTAAGTGATATTTTTCCACCTTATGTTTAATTAAAAAAAGAAAAAAAAACTCGTTTTAAATATACAGCGTTAAATGTACAGAGGGTTTATTCTTCCTTCCACTAGTGGCTGAACCTAGTTTACGTTGGTTTGTTTGTTTGTATGGTGTTTTTATATTGCATGGAACCTGTTCGTTTACGTTGGATAAATTTTTATGTACTGATTCATTGCAACTTATTCTTTTCATACCATTCTAAAGTAACGATATTCTTCAGGTATGAATACGCATTGTATGAATAAGAAATATATTATATATATATATATATATATATATATATATATATATCTGTGTTTATTTATATAAATATATGTGTGTGACTTTTGTTGTAATCCAAAGATTTATAAATCCCAAGAGATTACATTATTCTTAAATTAAACCTGTAGCACCTTGCATTATCAACATAAATTATTCCTCTAAAATTGTAATACGGACGTCACTTACAAAAGGGCAATTCTTAGAAACAATGCAAGCAAAGAACGGTAGAAAAATTCATTTTTGGATCATGTGAATAACATTTCCCTAATATTAACTAGGTCAGAATATATTCTGAAATCATTGCTAACCCCTGCCCTTCACCTGAGGAGGCCATTGTAACCACAGTTTTACCACGGTTAATAATTCCCTATTATTGTGTGAAATTAATATCATCATAGCAATGCTACGATAACAAGATTAACAGGAAAATTTACCATTCTGACATGATAATGTGGAAAGAGGGCCGCCATTCATGCATGTTACAATCAATATTATGAAGCCGGACAAGAATTACGTTTCTGGAATATCTAATATGGTGGAAATAGGGGATCTGTAGTCAGTCACAGGATAAAAACTATACTTAACTGATGCGTATAGAGGACGGAATATAGCATGGCGAATGCCCACTGAGGATCAAATGCCCCCTGGTTGTAGATGCTTTTAGAGAGAGAGAGAGAGAGAGAGAGAGAGAGAGAGAGAGAGAGAGAGATAGTGGGTTTAAAAGAAAAAAATACAACTTTAAAAGCACTGTACTACGTATGTAGGCGTTTTATCCATTTACTAATGCAAATACATAATCTAAACTCGTGTGTGTGTGTGTGTGTGTGTGTGTGTGTGAGAGAGAGAGAGAGAGAGATAGTGGGGAAGGGTAGGTAGTACTGAAGATGTAATATGATATAAAACAGAAATCTGGCTGTAGTAAACAAAATACAAAAAGAATCACCGAAGGTTCGCTCTCTTTAAATTAATCTTCATGTATTTCTATTTCCTTTTATATTTTACACTATTTTTTATCTCTGTCCTCTCTTCCGCTTTAGCATTTGTGCATTCTGTTTTTTTTTTATGGAAACGTACTTACTAAGTCCATGATCAGTTAAGTATGTTGTCTATTAGTGTGTGCCCATAATAATAATAACAACAATAATAATAATCATAATCATAATCATAATCATAATCATAATCATAATCATAATCATCTTTTATTAAATTGGACTGCTACATTACCACTATTGATTCTCTGCAGAACCAGTGGCATTAACGCAAAATCGCAGTTCAGTAGCCATATTTACAAGACCTCCTATTTTCAAATGAAAATGTTGTTGATACAGTTGCATTACTCTGCTATAAAAAAAAACAATAACATGTACTTTTCGGTATGGCCACTGCCTGAAGTCATGGAACGAACTGATGATGTGGGGGTGGAATGTCTGTTTCTGATCAAAATTGTGGAGTCTGCCTGTCTGTTCGTATCAGCGAAGTCTTTATTGTCCTAGTCTTCATTTTTTATGAAGGCCACTGGCATATTCCATTCTATTCAAGTTATTTTTTTTTTCGTCTTATCGAAAAAGAACCAGTTTCCATCACTCCCGAACAAGTTCATCACTATCATTTTCCCTATTTAAAAAGAAATTACCTGCTGATTTCTTCTCTCATATTTATGGCTGGGTATTCTTCCTAAACATTTCCTCCAAGAGTATTTTCAAAGCGGATCGTGGAAGATGGGATAGGTCTTAGTACCACCTAGGCCCTAATGGCTTGGACAGACCAAATGAGATCAAGTTCCGGAAGTTAGTCCTTCTTCATAAAGTAAGAAGACTATAAGAAAAGTCTATTCCAAAGTAAGGAGAGAGAGAAGGGACGTTCTTACCTTTGAACGAAAGAAAGTAAGGAAGAAGATTTTTGTCTAGTAGGAGGTGAGGCCTGAAGTTCTGCTCCTCACCGAAGGAGCTAGGACGGAGCTCTTCGTTCTTGTGGAAAGAATAAAACCTGTATTCATAAGACCATCGCTACATATTATCAATGCTTCATTCCGTACTAAGGTCGACCCGTCAAATATTTTTGTTTCAGCGGTTGCTAAAAGGTAGGTCTTCACATTTTCTCCTTTACAATGCAGCTTTCATGCCGCCGGCATAGCGCAATCGGAAAGATACATATATATGCAAGGATGATGGCAAAACATAGCCAAAACCGTTTACGAAACGATACATTACAAACGTTCACTAAATGGTAATTGCACCAGTAGCAATTTTTCTAGCATGAAGTCTCCCGAACAATCGGTGCTGGTGGTGAAAAAATAATCCTCTTATTCAGCTATAAATAAAACTGAATAGAAGGCATGGATGAGCCTCTGCGCAGTGAGGGCGCGTTCCCTCCGTGCCGAAGGAAACTCAATTAATCTACAACGCTTTTGCGAATTAGCTTTTTTCCCGTCTGCCAGTCAGTCTTTTATCTCTCTCTCTCGCTCTCTCTCGCACTCATGACAATAGCATGTGGCAATGAACTTTCTTTTGGAGCAATTTAATCCAAATTCTGGAAGATGACGGCATAAGGATATTAACCTCTCTCTCTCTCTCTCTCTCTCTCATACCATTTTAAACATAAGCCTAATGCTGTCTGAAGCGTAATAATAGTAGAAATAATAATAAGAGGAGGAGGAGGAGGAGGAGGAGTAGGAGGAGGAGGAGGAGGAGGAGGAGGAGGAGTCCCAGTTCAAAGTGGAGAAGGCTCTTCGTTTTCTCCTCAGTAAGTGACATCTGTAGTCTGCCACAAGCTTCCACCTGGCATCTATTCATTGTGGCCCCAGTCTCTTCTATGGTATCGATGTAAAGCGCCAAGAGTCAGTGCACATCGTTGCCTCTTAACCAGACGGCGGTTCGAATCCCAATGGTGATAAAGTACTTATCAATAATTCCCCTTTGGTGTAAGTTATTCCCGGGGGCATAGTGAATTCGATATTAAACCATATTTGTACCTCAATGTTTATATATATATATATATATATATAATATAGATATATATATATATATATATATATATATACATATATATATATAGTATATATTACACACACACACATATATATATATATATAATATAAATTATATACAAATATATATGCGTGACCAATTACTGATTTCATTTTTGTGAACAGATATTTCTGTATGAAAAGAGGAAGAAGTCCTACTTATGTATATCTTTCTTCAGAGGGAGGATAGGAGGAGACGCAAATGATGTAGATCTTCCGAATCAAATCGGCTCGATTACCTTTGGCAAAAGATCTTGCGAAACATTCTCGCTGAAAAGCAGTGAAGAAATCTGAACAAGGGAAGAAGAGAAGGTCTGTACTTTCAATAGCTTGCTGCTCTCCCTCGTATTTCGTAAAGTACAGCGAAATGTGATATCGGAAGAATTCCAGACAACGGAGAAACTCCTCTCTATGCAAATACACGAATACAAAATAATAATTCCGCCGGGAAGTCGTTAGCTGAAGTCCCCCAATCCGCCTCATCTGAAATTCAAAGGTTATTTGAACCATCGTTATATCTTCCGCTACTGTTTCCTATTCCAAGACGAAAAAATAAGAATAGTACTCTTGCCCAATACGGTGCTTAATCTACAATGCCAATCTTTTTATTAACGAAGGGGTCATAATTCATGTAGCAATTACAAGGGTCATATCCCTCCCTTCCCACACCACCCCCAAAAAACTGTCTTTAGCCAAAGGAAGGGAGACAATGCGAGTCCTTTAATGGCGGAATCTGACATCCTAACTCATACATATTATTCAGCCAAGAAAACCGTTGTCATAACATCCTCCCCACTCCCCCACCTTCATCTCCCTCCCCCTTATTTACATAAGGGTAAATACGGAGATATTATATAAAATATTGGAGAAAATAGTGGAAAAATATATACCGAAGAAGAAAAGTAAACATCATTCATGCATACCAAGAGACAGAAGGATCTTGTTCCAGAAAATCAGAAAGTGGAAAAAAGGTCTTGCAAAAGAAAAAAATGCATGGAAAGTTATAGAACTAAAAAGTAAGATAGAAAATGCAGAACAAAAGATTATACAATCAAAAGAAAATGAAAAACGGGACTTGGAAGAAAAAACCCTATTAAATATCAAGCAAAACCCCAAGCTATTATACTCATATGCGAAGAAGATGAATAAAAGAAGAATAGAAATAGGCCCTCTGAGAATTGAAGGGAGATTAACGAATGAAAAAAAGGAAATTTGCAACATACTGGCAGAACGATATAAGAGAGAATTCACCCCTAGAATAGATAATGAAGATAATGATATAGAAGTAAGGGATGAAAATAGTGAATATTTAGCTGACATAGATATTAATGAAGCTGATATTGTGCAGGCTATTAATGAAATTAAAAATGGAGCTGCTGCAGGGCCTGATGGAATTCCTGCTATTTTGTTAAAGAAAGTAGTTCATTCTATCGCAAAGCCACTTGCAATATTATTAAGACAAAGTGTAGATACAGGCAAGATTTATGATGAGCATAAATTAGCATATATTACCCCTACTTTCAAAAGTGGATCAAGACTAGAGGCAAGTAATTTATAGGCCTGTGAGTCTAACATCACATATTATGAAAGTGTATGAAAGGGTAATGAAGAAAAATATTATGAAACATTTAATAAAAAATAATTTGTTAATAAAGGACAAAATGGTTCGTACCCGGAAAAAGTACACAAACCCAACTGTTAGTCCACCGTGAGAACATATTCAAAAATATGAAAAGCGGAAATGAAACAGATGTGGTTTATTTAGACTTTGCAAAAGCTTTTGATAAAGTAGACCATAATATATTAGCGAAGAAAATTAGAAAACACAATATCGTGGATAAAGTAGGAAGATGGTTAAAAGAATTTTTACACAACAGAAAACAGATAGTTATTGCAAACGACGAGAAATCGGATGAAACCAAGGTAATATCCGGTGTGCCGCAAGGTACGGTGTTAGCTGCAATACTGTTTGTTATTATGATTGAAGACATAGACAATAATGTGAAGGATTCGGTAGTGAGTAGTTTCGCAGATGACACAAGAATAAGTAGAGAAATTACTTGTGATGAAGATAGGAACGCTCTACAAAGAGACCTTAACAAAGTATATGATTGGGCAGAGGTAAATAGGATGGTATTTAACTCTGATAAATTTGAATCAATAAATTATGGAGACAGAGAAAGAAAGCTATATGCATATAAGGGACCAATAATGAGAACCATCACAAATAAGGAAGCAGTTAAAGACTCCTTGGTGTGATGATGAATAGGAACATGTTATGCAATGATCAAATAGCAACTCTGTTGGCAAAATGTAAAGCAAAAAATGGGAATGTTGTTACGGCACTTCCAAAACAAGAAAAGCTGAACACATGATTATGCTTTATAAAAACATATGTTCGTAGTCCACTTGAATATTGCAATATGATATGGTACCCACACTATCAAAAGGATATTGCACAAATAGAGAGTGTACAAAGGTCCTTTACAGCTAGAATAGAAGAAGTTAAGGACCTAGACTACTGGGAAAGACTACAATTCTTAAATTATATAGTCTAGAAAGGAGAAGAGAACGCTACATGATAATTCAGGCATGGAAACAGATAGAAGGAATAGCAGAAAATATCATGGAACTAAAAATATCAGAAAGAGCAAGCAGAGGTAGATTAATAGTGCCCAAAACTATACCAGGAAAAATAAGGAAAGCACACAGGACATTAATCCACTACGCACCAGCATCGATAATGCAGCGTCTATTCAATGCGTTGCCAGCTCATCTGAGGAATATATCAGGAGTGAGCGTAGATGTGTTTAAGAATAAGCTCGACAAATATCTAAACTGCATCCCAGACCATCCAAGATTGGAAGATGCAAAATATACCGGAAGATGTACTAGCAACTCTCTGGTAGACATTATAGGTGCCTCACACTGAGGGACCTGGGCAACCCGAACAAGATGTAAGGTCTGTAAGGTAAGGTAAGGTCTATGACCTCCATTCCAGGCCTCTGTTGATTTAAAATTCCTCTTGGGTGAAGGTGTGGGATGTGGGGACTGGGAGAGGGGGGAGGGAGGAGGGGGGAGGGGAGGAAGTCTTTCTGCGTCGAGTAACTTCGTTGCATTTTGTTTCAAAGTCTTGGGAAGAAACCCCAATCAGACAATTTAGCATAAAAGGAACTCAGCTGTCGAAGGATGTCACTTTATTTTACCTTTTCTTTTTATGTCTAGTGTTTCCATATCAAAATAACAAAGCGATAATTGTGTACTAAGTACACTTTATATGTAAGCCGATTTTTATTTCTCCCTTTCATGTTTATTGTTTAATATCCATCGACCTCTTTATCAAAGCAAGGGAATACGCGCTCAGATTTCTATTATAACGTCAATTTCCATCTTTCAAGTCAGAATCCTTCTTCGCTTCGTGATAAGTAATTAATTAAATTCAGTGAAGACTAACTCTGGTAAATCTCAAACAAAAAATCAAGATACAATCATAACTAAGATGATATCGGAAACCTGGTTTGAAAAAGAAAAGAAAAAAGATATTTGGTCTTTCACTTTCTCTATTCCGATTTCTTTTTTTTTTTTTTTTTTTTTTTTTACAATCTTGGGATAAGTATGGAAATTAAACAGCCCATTTCGTCGGCCCCTACATTAAAGAAATGGCGTTTTATGAAGCAGGGGCCTTCCTGATCGCACTAGATAACGAAATACTAAGCAAACCGATACTAAAACAAATAAAAATAAAAGTAGGATAAACATACCGGATTCAAAATAAAAACGATAAACGTTAAGAATGACTTAAAGATACGAATAATCGGGATCAGAAAATAAGAAATAGAAAGCTAAAGGTCTCCGAGTGCCAGAGGCGACATCTTTCAAAAGCGAATGATGGTCGGTGACGTCAATGGTAATTTTTAAAAGCAGTCTAATACGTTACATTCAACTGATCTAGGTTATATGCATTTCAATTCCAGTACCAGTATGTTTTTTTCCGAAAGGCTATCTGCTCAGGAGCATCGCCTTCATCTAGGAACTGGTATTGAATAGGTAACTACTTAGCATGTGGCATGTTATTGATATTGGTTATCAGAAGTTATGGATATTCATACAGGATGAACGATGGGAATGATTCTACATTTTTACAGATCGTCAACTAGAAATGGGCCACATAAGAAAAAAAATGTTAACTTTTGGGACTTCATCATAGTAGTACTTGCAAGGAAAAGGATACGAGATAAATTAAGCATACCTCTGCACATGCTGTATAATGCCAAAAATACGAGGGGCGAGAAATAAGTTACCCAAAGTCTCTCTCTCTCTCTCTCTCTCTCTCTCTCTCTCTCTCTCTCTCTCTCTCTCTCTCTCTTTCTCTCTCTCTCTCTCCCCTCAAGGCGTCGTAGAGTAATGACTGAACTTGAATCCCAATCGAAAAGGGGGTTTGATCAAGGCAGACTGGGAGCCAACTCAAGAAAATTCATTCAAACCTACGTTGCCCCTGATGACCTTAGCAAGGAATTACTTTGGATATTATTTGTCAGGGGAATTTTGTGGGCTGTAGCTGGAAGCGGAGAGAAGAAAACACACGCGCACACACACACACACACACACACACACAGATAAAATAAATTTCCAAAAAGAGAAAAGGCATAAGGGTTGGTACATAGCATTTAATAAGACTCATTCTCTCGCTCTCTCTCCTATTCAGAGAAGTGCTATATGTCTTTTCCGATATGAATATCTCGCTCGGAGAGGTGGTGGGGAAGGGACGGGATCCTACGGAACTAATTATTGCAGAATCCTTGACGAAGAACGTCATTAGGGAACACCATTACCGATGCCTGGGACCTCGGCGTTCAACACCAGTGATAATAGCGCCAATTAATACCAGCGCTGGCAACTTTTATTGGATTTAATACCAGCGTTGGTAACTCTTATTGGATTGCTTTGCGCGCCGACGGATTGCAGTTAAGGTCTTTCTCAGACCATGGTGGGACAGTTAGCTACATATATGAAGATGAGACTCAGAAGACGGGAGGAAAAGATGCTATGGTGATTACTTTTCGCTTATTTTATATACTATTTCATATTTAAAAACATCCTATAATTATTTCTTTCTCTTGGTAATTTACAACAATGTTCCATCTTTTTTTTAAATATAGATATTAAACCTGGGGCAATAACGCTTTAAGAGAATGTCATTTCAAACATTGTTGTGGTTTCGTTTTAATAAATGAAACAATGATTATACTCGACTTTAAAGGCTATGCTGGAATGAGCTAATAACTTCGGAGCCTTCCCTGAAAGCGTTTCGGAATCCTTCCGTCTCCAGTTCCTGGATGAACAGAAAGGTCATTCGCGCATGTTCCCAACTTCAAAGCTTCCAGAAACAAGGTCGGAGATCCTTCCTATCGTCTTCAGACAGGATGTTGTTGCTTTTTCGAAAAAACTCATAAAAAAAACGAGCTAGAGTTTACAAATTAATTCAGTAACCAATTATATGCTCGTGAAATTATGGACTACATCGCGGAGCAGTTTGGAGTTGACGTTCCAGCCTTGGGCTGCCCACACACGGTACACGAAGTAGTAGTACTTAGTGGCCAACTGATGCGTACCCGCAGACGAGACTATTTCTGCCTGAGACAGTTGAATTTCTGTGTCAACATGGATAACTACTGTTAATGTTGCATGTGTTCGGCCTTTGCTGCTGAAGAGAAAGAAACCGCTAAAGATATCTATAGAATAAGAAGCTTAATATTCCCCTACGCCGCAAGAGGCTGTAATATAGCAGTATAATAAGATTTAGATATATAAATGATATACTAACTTGTGTGATGAAACAAATAAAGAGGGCATTGTGTATGTAGCATATCCTGTCTACATACGATACATGTTAAAAAAATATTGACATATACTCTTCCCCTTCTCCTCCTAAGCAATCATTAATTCCTTTGTATTAAAGTACAGTATACAATTTCATAACATATCTTCGTATCTAAGAAGATTACCAATATATATATATATATATATATATATATATATATATATATATATATATATATATATATATATATATATATATATGTGTGTGTGTGTGTGTGTGTGTGTGTGTGTGTGTGTGTGTATATATGAATAAGTAACACATCACCGTGATTCATATAAATTATTCGAGCTACAAAAGTCCTTTAATATCTAATTTGCTCTACCTCGGAATTGATATACGATATATTTTAATATATGTAAATGAAGGGGAATTTTTTTTAGTTGATAATAATTTCGTCCCATTGTGGGTTCGAACAACCACTCAGTGGACTGAGACGAAATCAGGACGTCAGTGACGTTATCGATTCGGCTAACAAGTGAGGTTATAAGTTTATACCGCCTCCTCACAAATCACTGTCGAACTTCGGGTATATGTAATTAGAGTCAATATCCAACCCTCTCTATCATGTTAACAAATTCGAACGTTTGCCGAAGATGGCCATATTATGAATAATTATCACATCACCGTGATTCATATAAATTATTCGAGCTACAAATGTCCTTTAATATCTAATTCGCTATACCTTGGAATTAATATACTTTCATATATGTAAACCGAAAGGTAGGTTCAGAGCTGCTGCCAGGGGCTTAGCTGCAGTTCTGAGCAGTTCGGCATGGCTGTGGCAGGCTCGGGGCAGCTGTGGCAGGCTCGGTGCAGTTTTGAGCAGCTCAGAGCGGCTTGGGCATAGTTCTTTTTGAGTGGCTGTGGTGGGGTTGTGCGCGGTTCTGAGCAGCATGGCATGGTTCTGAACGGCTGTGGCGGGCTCGGCGCTGCTATGGCACAGGTCACAGGTCAGAGTGGCTGTGGCAGAACCAATGCAGTTCTGAGCACCTCAGGGTGGGTTTGGCACAGCTCAGGCACAGTTCGGGGGGCCTGTGCTATGTTCAGCGCAGCTTGGAGTGGCTGTGGCAGGCTTGGCATAGCTTGAGCTCTGGTGGTCCCAGCACGGCTTGGGAGTGGTTGAGTGAAGGAGGCAATTCTGAGCAGCTCAGCGTGGTACAGTGCGGCTCCAGCACGGTTCTGAGTGGCCGTGGCAGGCTCAGCTTGGACACAGTTCTGAGCGGTCTGGTGGGCTCGGTGCAGTTAGTACACGGCTCTGAGTGGCTGTGGCGTGCTCAGTGCAGCCCGGGGGCAGTTCGGAGCAGCTTGGCGAGGTACAGCATGGCTTGGGAGGTGTTCTGACCTACTGTGGCAGGCTTGGCGCTGTCGAGTGCAGCTCGGGCACAGTTTTGAGCAACTCGGGAACGGTTCTGACCGGCTCTGGCATGGTTCAGAACATGGCTCGGTGCGATTAAGAGCACCTCAGGTGTAGTTCAGTGTGGCTTGGCATGGCTCAGGGGCCATTTGGAGCAGCTCAGTGCAGTCTTCAGTGAACAGTATGACAACACGGTTTGAAGCGGCTCTGGTGTGGCTCTGAGTGGCTCTGGCAGGCTTGGCACAGCTCAGGGTGGCTGTGGCGGGATCAGTGTGGCTCGGGAGCAGTTCTGAGTTGCTGTGGGTGGCTTGGCTGTGGTGGGGTTGGGGGCGGTTCTGAGCGGCTTGGCACAGTACAGCATGGCTCAGGAGTGGTTCTCAGTGGCTGTGGCAAGCTAGGCATGGCTAGGGTGTGGGTTGGAGCGACTGTGGCAGAATCCGTGCAGCTTGGGCAAGGTTCAGAGCTGCTGTTGGGGGGCTCTGAAGCAGTTCTGAGCGGCTCAGCCCAGCTGTGGCAGGCTCAGGGCCTCTGTGGCAGGCTTGGTGCAATTTTGAGCAGCTCAGCGAGGTTCAGCGCAGCTTGGGTGTAGTTCTTCCTGAGTGGCTGTGGCAGGGTTGTGCGTGGTTCTCAGCAGCATAGCGTGGTTCTGAGCAGCTGTAGCGCACTCGGCAAGACCATGGCACAGGTCTTAGTGGCTGTGGCAGAACCAATGTGGTTCTGAGCACCTCAGGGTGGGCTTGGCATGGCTCAGGTGCAGATCTGAGCGGCTAGGGGGGCCTGTGTTGGGTTTAGTGCAGCTTGGAGTGTCTGTGGCGGGCTTGGCATAGCTTGGGAACAGTTCTGAGTAGCTCTGGCAGGCTGGGCGGGGCTCGGGAACAGTTGCACAGTACAGCACAGTTCTGAGCAGCGGGAGCAATTCTGAGTGGCTCAGCACGGTACAGTGTGGCTTGGGTGCAGTTCTGAGTGGCTGTGGCAGGCTCGGCTCGGACGCAGTTCTGAGTGTGCCTGGCGGGCTTGGTGTAGTTAGTGCTCAGCTCTGAGCAGCTGTGGCGTGCTCAGTGTGGCTCGTGGGCAATTTAGAGCAGCTTGGCGAGGTACAGCATGGCAAGGGCATGGTTCTGAGCTACTGTGGCGGGCTTGGTGCTGTACAGTGCAGGTCGGGGACAGTTCTGAGCAGCTTTGGCAAGGCTCAGAACGTCTCTGGCAGACTCAGTGCAGGACGGGCACAGTACAGCACGGCTCAGTGCGATTTACAGCAGCTTAAGGTTCAGCATGGCTCAGGAGCAATTCAGAGTGACTCAGAATGGCACAGAGCAGCTTGCCATGGCTCAGGGGCCATTTGGAGCAGCTCAGTACAGTCCTCAGTGGACAGTATGACAACGCAGTTCGGAGTTGCCCTGCTGTGGTTCTGGGCAGCTCTGGCAGGCTTGGCACAGCTCAGGGTGGCTGTGGCAGGATCAGTGCGGCTTGGGGGAGGAGGGCTGTGTTGGGCTCGGTGCGGCTTGGCGAGGCAGTGGTGAGGTTGGGGGTAGTTCTGAGCTGCTGTGGGCGGCTCAGCAAAGCTGTGGCGGGGTTAGGGGCAGTTCTGAGCAGCACGGTGTGGTTCAGCGTGGCACAGGCGTGATTTTCAGCGACTGTGGCAGGTTCGGCTTGGTTAGGGTGTGGGTCAGAGCAGCTGTGGCAGAATCGCGCAGCTTGGGCAAGGTTCAGAGCTGCTGTCGGGGGGCTCGGCTGCAGTTCTGAGTGGCTAGGCACAGTTATGGTGGGCTTGGGGCACCTGTGGCAGGCTCTGGGCAGTTTTAAGCGGCTCAGAGTGGTACAGCATGGCTTGGGCGTGTATATATATATATATATATATATATATATATATATATATATATATATATATATATATATATATATATATATATATAAACAGTTTACATTCATTCTAACATTCAAAATTATCCATTTTATGAATATACAAAAGAATAATCTCTCTCCCAAACATACACACATATAAATACATACACATTCACACACATATGTTTATATATATATATATATATATATATATATATATATATATATATATATGTGTGTGTGTGTGTGTGTGTGTGTGTGTGTGTGTGTGTGTGTGTATAATTACTTTAAAAAAATATACAAATATACCGGAGAATGTCGGTAATGTAAAAATTAGCATAACAGTTTTATCAATCTTTTTGACAGTAATGAAGATTCATTGTCACCAAAGTGGAACGAAAGTTTGAGCAGCAAAAACTTCATTCGTCAGTGGCTGAAGAGAATCAGGTTTGTTGGCGTTGTGTCAATCTGTCAGTTAAATCAGTTAACTTAGTAATTTGGAAACAAGGCTAGTTACTGTCTCAGCTTTTATCAAGTCAGTCCAATGGGCTTTACTAGGACTTTGTATAAGTTCTTTGTAAACAAAGCTATGTATATATTTGTACGATTAAAAAAAAAGCTATATATGTTGATCACAATTTCTGGATTTTTATAAATAAAAGGCGCTACTTTCCTGTTACAATTTGATCAAATAGGAACTACTTATTTCCCAAATGACATAAAAGCACCGTAAAATACTAAACGAAAAGGTCATCTTGGTGTTCATGAAACATTCCGATCAAAGAAAAACTTCTGTCGTAGGGAAAACCTGATACTTTAGATAATAAGAGACTTTGACTTTGACTTTGACTACATTCTAAAGGTTTCAAGGTGGTTCTTAGGGGCCGAAACCTTATTGCCATTTTGTTCGAAAGTAGTAAATAACTACGTCAGCAAAATAAAAATACATATATCACATATGCTACACAGTCAGTCCGGTAACAGCTGAATAGAAATTGTCACAAAGGACTAGACCTTTCATCACTCGTTTTCACTCTGAGAACATACTACACATTGAGAGACAAAGATGGAGGGTATGAATACGAAAAGATTCAAAACAGTATATAATTTTTCGCAGGTCGGATCAAATTAGGAGAGAGAGAGAGAGAGAGAGAGAGAGAGAGAGAGAGAGAGAGAGAGAGATTTCGTAATTCATTGGATATCCATTTCCTGCCCCCCCCCTCCTCAATTAATTTAGCAAATGAATGAGGTCAAAACGGACGAAAAGCAATGGATTGTATCCTTAACAACAGCTGGTCAGTACATCGCGCGGCAGCTAGCAGCTACTGACTAACTGTTGTCAAGGATACAAGAGGCGTAAGGACTATCCGAGGTGAGAATATAGGATGATAGAACAGAATAGAGTAGAACATAGAATCTAGGCCAAAGATCAAGCGCCGGGACCTATGACGTCATTTACTGCTGAAATTGAAATTGACAGTAAAAAAAGTTACAATGGTGTAGCAGAGGGAAAACCTCGCAGTTGCACTATGAATCAATTGTTAGGACTGTGAGAAGTAAGAAAAAAGAGAATATGAACGGAGGTATAATAAAAGGATGAAAAGGGTTGCAGCTTGGGCCGAAGAGACGCTGCAAAGACCCTTAAGATAATGCCTACTCTGCACCGCATGAGGTGCACTGACGGCATTATCCCCCTATGGGAAGAATATAGGATGATGGCATAGTCTTAGGGAAAGGCACTGCTACAATTGTTGGGCCACTTAACAAAGAGAGCTAAAGAATCTGGCCGTGCTCTTAAATGAGTCTAAATGAGTCTAAACATATTTGTTTGGAATTTAATCATGAAATATCATTTATTTTTTATACTAGCGGTATCCGGCTACGGCTTCTCCTAACATGGGAAAGGTATCCTTCTCATTATTATTATTATAATCAGAAGATGAAACCTATTCATATGGAACATGCTCACAGGGGCCACTGCCTTGAACAATTCAAGCTTCCACAGAAAATGGTGCTCATTAAGAAGAGACCTCACTTATTATTATAACATAAACAAAATAAATTAATAAATGACTAGATAAAAATGATTAGAATTCAAGGCAAATAATACCAGGGTTTCAGTGCACTGCACCTTCGCTTGAACTTCCGAAGTCTGTTCAACAGTGCAACGGTGTAAGGACTAAAGGGCCTCTAAGTCTAAGAAGGGACTGAGAGCAATTTCTATGAGGGTGAAAACAGATATGCATCTGGACGATCATTTGTCGCTCTCTTGAATGAAATGGCTGGGGAACAGAGACAGCCAAAGCGCGGATAACGGGAAAGAAAAAGAAAACAATATACTGGATGCATGGTTAGGCCGACCAGGTTCATTCTTATTTCAGCCACTGGTTGTCATTCCTTGCTCTTTATAAAGCGCAAGTTCTGGAATTTCATCCATTATCTCGATCCTTGGGTGCAATTATTCAATGGCCTAATCCGCATTCACCTCGATCGCTTAACCATTTATTTCCTTCCTCCCGCTCTTCGTTCCGCAATGACGAACACTGAAGCTTGCGCACTTGGTTATAGAAATCCTTCTCCCAGAACAACAAAAAATTAAAACGGAAAAAACTTCCCGCAACAGCCTTGCTATAATTTCAATGCCTTCCTTTTGTTTCCCTCGCCATCCCCTTAAGCCCCTCTTCGGATTCTTGGCACGACGGATGATGTTTACGCGGAAATTTCCTTATAAAAATTCATGACACTGTCTCCTAGCCTCAACTTTCTCTCTCTCTCTCTCTCTTCTCCTCACATTCCCGCACCAGGACAAGCTTCCGACTCACCACAGCAACATCATATTCGTATGCAAATGGGTAATTGTCAACCTGTCGGCCAACGAACGGTAACTAGCCAAACCAGCTGTCCTTGCCGAGGCCACACGAAAATATCCTCCGGTAAACAACATCGGAGACCAGAAATCCTAAACGATGTTACAGAGAAGCAGCGTCGTCGGCGTTACTCCATTTTTACTTTTCTGTAAAAGAAAACGGTTGAGTTGGCTTTGTCTGTCCGCCCTCAGATCTTAAAAACGACTGAGGTTAGAGGGCTCCAAATTGACATGTTGACCATCCACTCTCCAATTATCAAACATACTAAATTGCAGCCCTCTAGCCTCAGTCATTTTTCTTTATTCAAGGTTAAAGTTAGCCATGGATCGTGCGTCTGGAATCGCTAGCGGTGCCAACCGCCGACGCATCTTCACTTGACCGCATCTGGGAAGCAACTGAGCTCTGCCAGGTGACCCCGGTCGGGGCTGAGAGTTTCATACTGCAACACAGCGAGAGTTTCATACAGCATTACATGTTGTACAGAAAACTCGATTGCGCAAAGAATCTGACTCTCTGTTGTGGCAAGATTTGTAGAATGACATGGAACCAGACGTCATGAAACTCATTTCGTAAGAGAAGTTAATATGAATGAGAATGAAGCCTCGTTGCTGTCACACTTGAATAAAGAAGGAAAAATCACTCTGAGGATTTAGTTGATCTCAGATTCCTTTGCTTCGACTTTTCGTGCTAGGTGGCAGATTGCTCGCCATGAAGAATTAAAGCAGCAACGAGAAAATTTATATTTATTTATTAACTATTATTATTATTATTATTATTATTATTTATTATTATTATTATTATTATTATTATTATTATTATTATTATTATTATATATTATTTGTAGTTTATATGAAGACGACATATGAAAAAAATGCAGAGTACCAACAGTGAAACAATCAATGCATAATTTGAAATATAATTCGGGTTTTTTTACCGTCCATACATATTGTTTATTAAAAGAAGAGTTAATACTTCACGTTTCTTTTATGAAGAGGCCTTGAGAGGGATTCCAAAGTTAGAACCTGTTCTATCGGGAAAAAGGTTAACAAAAGAATAATTAAATGTTATGTTTTCATACTAAATAAATTATTATTATTATTATTATTATCATTATTATTATTTTTTTTATTTTTTTTTTTTTTTGCTCTATCACAGTCCTCTAATTCGATGGGTGGTATTTATAGTGTGGGGTTCCGGGTTGCATCCTGCCTCCTTAGGAGTCCATCACTTTTCTTACTATGTGTGCCGTTTCTAGGATCACACTCTTCTGCATGAGACCTGGAGCTACTTCAGCCTCTAGTTTTTCTAGATTCCTTTTCAGGGATCTTGGGATCGTGCCTAGTGCTCCTATGATTATGGGTACGATTTCCACTGGCATATCCCATATCCTTCTTATTTCTATTTTCAGATCTTGATACTTATCCATTTTTTTTCCCTCTCTTTCTCTTCAACTCTGGTGTCCCATGGTATTGCGACATCAATGAGTGATACTTTCTTCTTGACTTTGTCAATCAACGTCACGTCTGGTCTATTTGCACGTATCCACCCTATCCGTTCTGATACCATAGTCCCAGAGATCTTTGCCTGATCGTTTTCTATCACTCCCTCAGGTTGGTGCTCCGTACCACTTATTACTGCAAGGTAGCTGATGTTTCTTGCACAGGCTCCAGTGGAGGGCTTTTGCCACTGAATCATGCCTCTTTTTGTACTGGTTCTGTGCAAGTGCCGGGCA
Source organism: Macrobrachium nipponense (assembly GCF_015104395.2). NCBI lineage: Eukaryota > Metazoa > Arthropoda > Malacostraca > Decapoda > Palaemonidae > Macrobrachium > Macrobrachium nipponense. The sequence goes on along the minus strand of NC_087202.1, from coordinate 47,106,128 downwards.
TTCACTTGCTATGTGGTTTATGGTTTCATTTTTCGTATTGCACTTCCTACATATGGAGAGATGTTATTTCCGTCTATCGTACTTTGAACATATCTGGTTCTTAGGGC